>NC_090360.1:13642808-13959475 GCF_035084215.1 Heptranchias perlo
GCTGCAAGCTATAGATTAGAATTATATTAAGGCACTGTTCATTATGTCTTCCACACACCTGGATACCTATTATTCAATTATACATCAAGTAGACTGACTGCTATCTCCCTAGCCACAAATTTGGTTTAATACCAAATGATCAGATACCTCCAAAGAACAAGATTATATTTAGTTAGTTAAGAGTTGAAGGGCCCAGGCATCTGATACTCCTGATCGCCAACTGATAGTTGTAGGAACAAAAACAGGATTCTAGATTTTAATTTTCTTTTAGCGAGCTTGCACTGGGGCAATGGTTTGGGTCTAGTATGGAACTGCCAAATTTTTTGGTTAGTGCTACCATTGGTGAAAAGGCAAGATAAAAAGCCAACACCAAAAAAATAAATGCTCTCATCCTGGAGGCAAGGAAGCTGTGTCATGGCCCGAAGGCCCCTTCTCAGCAGAATGGAGCTCCAGTCTTAGATGGGATAAAGTAATTTGTTTAATTTTTATTTTGCCTTTAGTGTAGGGGTGAAATTATATTTTTGGCTGATAAAACTGGTCTTGGGAAAATTATGACACAAAGCACTCTCACAAATTGTAATGATCAGTGTAAGTTTTTGCATTTCAAATCAAATGAAAGCAGCTCCTTAAATTGTCCTGCAGCAGAAACTGATTATAAAACTCGGCAATTCATTCCAAAATATAGAAAATCTGTTTTTTTTTCTTTATTTGAAGCAGCTGCAGATTCATATTAGACACACTAGGGTAGGTTTTCCGATTGGTTATGCCTGATAGACTAACTGAAAGTGGACATAACTGAGTAGTAAAATTGGCAAGAGATCAGTTACGTTGGATTTTGGGTCAATTAATGTTCCAATCAATCATGGAGTTGGGTTTTGCACCAGCATTGAAAGCACCCACCAGTTTGCAGGTTGCTGTATTAAAGTCAGGCCCTGATTACACCATTTAGATGTTCATGTAATTTCTCCACGTTTACACTGGAATTACAGTCAGTCGTGTACCCAGGGCTGCTGGGGCCTGTGCTGTTTACAGATGTGGACTTAAAGAAGCCCACACTAACATTTGTAGCAGCATTTTCACGCTTTTACAGAATTTTTTTTCTGCTTTTGTTTCTTTCCTGATTCCACTTAAATGGTTAGGGTTTGTGCCAAGTGTTTTGGCACAGCCATTATTTTGGTACATCCATAATATTTGGACAGCGGGTTTCTCCCTTTATATTTTTTGGAACAAGGTGGACTGTGCCCACGTGCCAGTACCCTCACACCTGTAACTACCCGGCAATGACCACCTGGAATTGGCTGCACAGGCTCTAGAGCAGCAGAGGTTCTTCAGATGAAGACTTGCGCCCTCTGCTGTAAGAACTGGAGCTAACATGTACCATACAGCTGGCACTGCCCGTGGTAGCAACAGTCAACTGCACCCTTATGTCCTCTTCCTCCATCTGCTACCAAGTATACTGCAATGTCATCCTATTCAGAGGGTGGGCTGGAATGGCAAACAGGATCACCTTCCTCACTAGCACCTCACTGAAGCGGAGATGGTGCACAGTCATTAAACAGGTGGCCTTTGAGGGAAGATGTGTTCCCTCATTTGCATACATTTAATGTGTGCCTGCTGACATAGGGAGAGTGGGCAGGCACATTCGGCACTGCTGAGCACAGCCACTGGGAGATGATGGGGTGGGGGGAGGAAAGAAGGCAGAGGTACACAGAACATGACCCTGGACAATTTTCCACCCCAGATCTGCTGGGGAAAAAAAAAGTGGGAGGAGGCATAAATAGCTTCAATGGTTACTCATCAGTGAAATTTGCATATAGGGAACCAAATTGGACACCGAGTTTCATTCAAGATACTGAGGTGTGAAGGTTCACACTAATTAAAGTGATTTAGAAAAAACACACATGAAGATGTGTCTCCTTGGGGAGACTAGAGGTGAGAATCTCCCATTTACTTCATGCTTTTCACAACCAATATTAGGTAGTTTTGATCTACTTATGATGGATGCACGTCCACATTAGGAATTACCTATAATTCAGCAATGAGTAAGTCTAACTCAAACAGCTGGTGCAGAAAATGGATGCAACTCTAGAAACATTGAAAATAGGAGCAAGAGTAGGCCATTTGGCCCTTCTCTGCCATTCAAAATGATCATGGTTGATCGTCTAACTCAGTACACTGTTCCCGCTTTTCCCCCATATCCCTTGATCCCTTTAGCATTAAGAAATATATCTATCTCCTTCTTGAATACATCTAATGGCTTGGCCTCCACTGCCTTCTGTGGTAGAGAATTCCACAGGTTCACCACCCTCTGAGTGAAGAAATTTCTCCTCATTTCGGTTCTAAATGGCATACCCCGTATCCTGAGACAGTGACCCCTGGTTCTGGACTCCCCAACCATTGGGAACATCCTCCCTGCACCTAGTCTGTCTAGTCCTGTTAGAATTTTATATGTTTCGATGAGATCACCTCTTATTCTTCTAAACTCTAGTGAATATAGGCCTAGTCAACCCAATCTCTCCTCATACGTCAGTTCTGCCATCCCAGGAATCAGTCTGGTAAACCTTCGTTGCACTCCCTCCATGGCAAGGACATCCTTCTTCAGTTAAGGAGACCAAAACTCCAGATGTGGTCTCACCAAGGCCCTGTATAACTGCAGTAAGACATCTCTGTTCCTGTACTCAAATCCTCTTACAATGAATGCCAACATACCATTTGCCTTCCTAACTGCTTGCTGCACCTGAATGCTCGCTTTCAGCGACTGGTGTACAAGGACACCCAGGTCTCGTTACACCTCCCCTTTTCCCAATCTATCACCATTCAGGTAATAATCTGTCTTTCTGTTTTTACAACCAAAGTGGATAACCTCACATTTATCCACGTTATACTGCATCTGCCATGTTCTTGCCCACTCACCCAACTTGTCTAAATCACATTGGAGCCTCTCTGCATCCTCCTCACAGCTCACATTCCACCCCAGCTTTGTGTCGTCTGCAAACTTGGAAATGTTACATTCCGTTCCCTCATCCAAATCAATGATATATATTGTGAATAGCTGGGGCCCAAGCACTGATCCCTGCGGTACTGCACTAGTCACTGCCTACCACCCAGAAAAAGACCTGTTTATTCCTACTCTCTGTTTCCTGTCTATCAACCAATTCTCAGTCCATGCCAGTATACTCCCCCCCCCCCCCAATCCCATGTGCTTTAATTTTGCACACTAACCTCATGTGGGACCTTATCAAAAGTCTTCTGAAAATCCAAGTACACCACATCCACTGGCAGTAGATGCTTTCGGAAACTGGCGTTGAGGCACATTGGCGGAGTAGCTGACATAGAAAGCTTTTGCGTGTAACCTTATGCTACTTCTGAGTTGGGAGTACTTGTGTATTAAAGGTTCAGTTTCCCAAAGCTGATATTTCTTGCCTGGAAGAACACAAAATTTCACAAAAAATTGCAAAATACAATAAATTTAAAGAGCTTCAAGAAAAGAAAGTATTTAAGAGTAGGCCAGGTTCCACCAGTAGCTCAGTGTGTTGCTGAATCATATTGAGTATGAAAGACCTAGCAGAGAAGTTATGCTAAACTCGTATAGAACTTTGGTTAGATCACTGTGAACAGTTCTGGTCTCCATATTATAAAAAGGATATAGAGGCACTGCAGAAGGTGCAAAAAAGATTTACTAGGATGATACCATAACTAGAGGGGTTATACCTATCAGGAAAGATTGAGCAGGCTGGGGCTCTTTTCTCTAGAAAAGAGAAGACAGATGGGTGATCCAATAGAGATCTTTAAGATCATGAAAGGGTAGATGTAGAGAAGATGTTTCCACTTGTGGGGGAGACCAGAACTAGGGGCAATAAATATAAGATAGTCACTAATAAATCTAATAGGGAATTCAGGAAAAACTTCTTTATCCAGGGAGTGGTTAGAATGTGGAACTTGCAAGTAGTTGAGACGACTTGCATTGATGCATTTAAGGGGAAGCTAGATAAGCACAAGGGGGAGAAAGGACTAGAAGTATATGCTGATAGGGTTAGATGAAGTAGGGCGGGAGGAGGCTCATGTGGAGCATAAACACTGGTATGGACCTGTTGGGCCAAATGGCCTGTTTCTGTGCTGTACATTCTATGTAATTCTATGTAGATTAGATTTCTGGTCTATGCCAAGCTAGCTGACCTCAGCCAGGGTATGCGAATGTGGATTTTGGACAAGGGCAGGAATACGGGCAGCTATCTTGCGCCCCTCCCCCCCATCCTAGCTTCTGTGGTCAAATGGACTGTTGACAATTAGAGATAATACTCACACATGAGTAATGACCACTGGGACAGTTACTGGAGGGCATCCATAGAACTGTATCCCAGCCCAGTGTCAATGCTTTCAGGAGGGGACAGGGATAACGTTTCGATACGAATACTGTAGAGACATTTGATTTTCATACTCTGACCTTCAGTACGAGCAGCAGTAAATATTTCTCACTTGGGTTCAAAGAGGGTTCAGTGATTTGAGATGAAAACCAACAAAAAGAATCTAGTTTGGGAAAATGAGGTAATGTCTCATTAGTTCAACTTCATGCATGTTCTAAACTGGACATTCAATTGAATTAATTTCATTAGTAATTTATATTTGGTTATTTACTTTAGCATTGCAGTCTTTAGGATAAGTAATCAATATTCTACATTGCAATTTTATACATTTGTACACTCATTCACTGCTACACTCTTTGGTGTTAATGAATTTGCTTTGAAGTGGAGTCTGTCTTTGGTTAACTGATTACCCTAAAAGGAAGAATTCTGTACTAACTCATTGGGTAGAGGACAGTGCCACCAAGTGGACACAAAGAACATTTGTAGTTGTAGCTTCCTTCACAAGTTTTATGCAGAATATGTAAACACATTGCATGGGATGAGATCAAGCCAGACAAAGAGGTTTCAGTTTTGATGCACAGGCAACAGTTTGGGCTTTACAAATAGTCTGATCACCCTAGGCTGGGGGACGCACGGGGAAAGAGGGGGTGAAGAGGAGAAATGAATAGCTCAGGACACCTGTCCTAATTTATATCAAATTGCCTGTGCTGAAAAATGCTCACAAGTGTAAGTGGGCTAAGGACCCCCTCCACAGCTTGCAGATACTCACTGTCTAGACTTGCACAAGCAGAATGTTCACTTGGATGATATCCTGAAGAATTACCAGCGCATGTGGATCAATAACCCTAGTGAGAGTTGGTGCCTTCAGGCGAGACAAACTGATCAACAACAACTTGCGTTTATGTAGTGCCTTTAACATAGTAAAACGTCCCAAAGCACTTCACTGGAGTGATTATCAAACAAAATTTGACACCGAGCCACATAGGGAGGTATTAGGATAGGTGAGGTAGGTTTTAAGGAGCGACGTAAAGGAGGAGAGATGTAGGCATGGCCGCCAATGGTGGAGTGATGAAATTCAGGGATGCACAAGAATCCAAAATTAGAGGAGCGCAGAGATCACTGAGGGTTGTAGGAGGTTAGAGATAGGGAGGGACGAAGACATGGAGGGATTTGAAAACAAGTATGAGAATTTTAAAAATCGAGGTGTTGCCGGACCAGGAGCCAATATAGGTCAGCAAGCACAGGGGTGATGGGTGAACGTGATTTGGTGCGAGTTTATCAGTGAATAGAGTAGCACTTTTACTCTGAGAAGGAAGTGCCATTCAAGTTTTAATACTGGTGAAATAAATGGCAACGAGATTTTCTGTTGCAACTCTTGGGAGGCATATGGACAGAGTTGACCTTAAAGGGAGTCATTCAATCTCAAGTCCGAATGACTTTTTATTAATGATGGTTAAATCACAAAAATCTAAAGTCTTAAAGGGAGATTTATTACAAATCATCAGAAAGAATATAGTGAGACACCAGAGTAGGATACATTCTGGCTTACTGTAAAGTTAATTTCCTTGTTAGCTCCACTAGATGCTAAATATTCTCAATGACAGCACAAGCCTGCATGACTTTATAGGGTTCATACTTGTGATTTCCTGTAGTTTGATCCCAATTCTGACAATCTCCTTCATTAAGTGGGAATGAAAAGGTCACAATATCGGGCAACAACCAATTGGGTGGCAGCAGCCTTTTCTTTGGATTCTGCTGTAGATTGCCTGCCAAATGAGTGGTTTTAACAAGAGGACATAATCCTTGAACTGACAATTATAACAGTATGAAAACAAATAGAATTGAATGAGTTTTGTGAAAATTGAGCTGTATAACATAGTACAAACCTCCAATCGAATCTGCACCTGGGTATGAATCCAGTTTATACAAATATGAAAAAATGTCCTTTATTTGATGACTATTGAGAGGTTCAGTTCAGTTCCTTGGGGTCTACAGCACTCCACTCACATAAAACACAGGACTAAAAGAAAAAGCACAATTCTACAATTTCATACTGAAATATTTATTACAGATTGTTAGTCAGATATACTAAATATAATAAAAATTGAAGTGCAGTGTGTAGATAAAGTGAAATGATTGAAGGCACTATGACTTTAAAATAAAAATCAGAAATTATTCTAGGCTTTTGAAAAAACATACCACCCCATTTACACATTCCTGCACTCGACATAACACTGATAGAAAATTCAGAAACATTACCCTCAGATCCCCCTCTCTTGCCCTCTTTCCCATTTCAGTCCTCTGTTAAGTAGAGGACGATGGCATGGCCCACTCCTGCAGCTGGGATCAGCTTCTACTTACACGGTAGTGGCAGGGGTGGGGGTGGGTTCCCTTTTGCTGATTTTCTTTGCTTCCTTTCTCACAATTCCATGACACCTAGCTGAGAATTGCAACACATCGTGAGGAGGGGACGAGCGGGAAGGGGAGACGGACGGTTTGGGTGCAAATCTCCGCAGCGGCTGGAATTCACACCAGCCTCTCATCATTCAAGAGATACTAAACACAAAAATAACTCCATTTTATTTTTCTTTCTGACAGCTAGTTGCAAACTAACATAGTATTAACAAATGAATCTTATTCACAAAAGCTTCAAAATAATCTAATTACATATTTGAAAACTTACATTGCTGAGTATGAATTTCTAGTAGCCTCAGTTATTACACACAGGTATACTGATTTTTTTGCAGTTATTGGTCATTTATGATGGCAAATCTACAAAATGCCATTTCTAGCATTTTTACTGAGCAGATAAAGTTGTTCTTGTAACAATTCCTTGCTGGCCCTGTGGTCTACTTCTTTCTGCAGACATGTGTTCAAGGCGTTCAGTGTAGAACCCATTAAAATCTAACCTGCAATGGATAAATACGAAAGCAGTTAAAAAGATAAAATTATCCATACGGATTTTAAGAAGGAAAAAAATATATAATGGTCACGCTCTGGATCTGCAAGTATGATCTTGAGGACATTCTTCTTAGCCCCACACAAAATTACATGTTGAAGTATCCTTTACATTAGTATGAAATAACTGGATCAAAGTGACATTAACTATGGAACTAGGCAATGACATGCTTGTGCTTGACACGTAGCCTGAGTTTCACGGATTCAAAGTCCCAAATTGCTCGTCACTGTAGACAGTAAGCTTATTCATTTTTAATTCTGCCACTAGATGGAACACTGAGCTTTGCCAGGGCATCATGTGTGTGGAAAGCAAATTGCTGGTCTTGTTACAATAGAGCCTCTTTTAAGTCGGTATTTTGATGTACCGCCTAAATTATAAATAAGGAGATGCCCGCAGAGCATATAATGCCTTCCTTCTACCCAATAAAAAAGGCTGCAGACTAGCAAACACACCCGTGAGGAAAAAAAGGAAGAAAAGCTTGGGGATTTAAAGGGTATATATCAAAAGGATTAAATCGAAGATATGCATTACTAATCTATCTTTTCAAGCCTCCAAAATATATGCAGAACATCACTTTGAAGAGCCTACATGGTTTTCCCCAATTACCAACTTTGACTTCTCAATCACTGGTTTCACTTGCAGATACTGTCAATATCTACAAACACGCTCAGTCGCTGGGAATTTCCTCGGGGGTTCTCCTAATTGGCCGGAGTAACTCTGGTGGAAACTCTGGATAAACCATGTAAACGGGGATACTGCTGATCTTCTGCCGCAGTTACGGTGGCCGATCAAGAGAAACCCCCGAGGAAATTCCCGGTGAGTGACTTTAAATGCTGAAGAGCCCTCTGTTATCAAAAGATTTCTCCTTAATTCACAATGAACAATCTTTTATTATAAATTGTAGTTACATTTTCTCCGTTTTAACATGATTTACAAGTGATCCACATGATTCTGAAAACCGAGAAGGTGAAGATATACCTAACTGGCTTTTCCCTGGATCCATTATCAGTCTTCTCCAAGGGGAATTTATTAGCTTTTAGGTGACACTAACTGCGGCGATACCTAGTAGGTATCATCAGAGCTGAAGAACATCAGGGAAAGACAACAAAGTTGTGGCAAAAGATGTTAAAAATGCTGCTTATGCCGTACACAGGAAGAATCAAAGTTCGGATCCAAAGCATTGCGAGGGCTCTGACAACAGTTTGAGAGACACGAATGGAGGGCAATTAGTTGAGCAATTAAAGGAGAGAATCGGGAAAAAATTATTTCCCAGAGAGTGGTTAGAATGTGGAATTCTCTGCCACAATCATTGTTGAAGCAGAGTCCATAATTTCTTTTAAAAGGGAATTATACTGTTGCTTAAAAATGAAGAATATTAAAAGGAATGGAAAGCAAGCAGGAGAGTGAGATTGGACTGGGTGGCTCATGTGCAGATAAATACCAGGAAAAATAGCCAATTTCTGTGCTGTAACTTTCTACAGTTCTATTAATTCCGAGCTAGAAAATAAAAGCTTGGATGAGATGGTTAGTCAGAAAAACAAAAATACAAAGGCTTGATAGGCCAAATAGCCCTTTCTCATTCGATGAGACTGGCTGTAACTCATGCCTCCTGTATTTTACATGCAGAATAATCAAACCAACAAAAATATACAATTTTCAAATGCTGTATATGAAAAGGAAACAGAGCCAATAACCTACCTGTATATTATGTTGATCATACTGTGCTCGCAGTCATTTGTACTTGAAATGCTTAATCTGTCCAGCAGATCAAGCAGATTGGAAGAGAAATTGTTGTCAAATGTATTGATGGTACCCTCGAACCCAGAAGTAGAATGCAGTGCATCTGCATGCTCTGCTACAAACTGTGAAAACAGGCAAGTTTTAGAAACTGGTCTGGACAACAATAAGAATAATATTTCTTACTTACCTTTCTGGTGTCTAATTCAGATATGAAGAAAGTGACTACACACAACTTAAGAGAAATTTAAAAGCTATAAAATTACATATATAAAAAAAATCAATGCTGGACAATGAAAACATTTCCAATTTTTGCTTCCAGTGTCTGCCGCAAGCACTCCCACATGCAGGTAAAACTCTCTGTATTTCCACCAACTGTGTACCCTAACCCTAGTCACACACCTACTGTACTAGTGTGAATATTTCTATTTCCTACACCAGCCAGTGATATTGCCAATTTGTATCAAATTGTTGGTAGTTTTCTGCTATAGGACCATACAATTAACAAAAAGGGTTGTGACTGCCAAATTAATTTCATATAGAACTATTTCATTCCAGATGGTAAGGATGTAAATTGCAGGTCCCAAAGACAAAGGGACTGTGTTCTTTTTAAACCACTACAATAAACTACAGAAGCAAAATTTTCAAGACTACTGTATTTTCAATCACAATTTCAATGCAAAATATTTGTTGCTAGCACGTTGCCAAGATCAGTACGATGCCAAGAATGAAACGTATCAGACGGAATACTTGCTTTTTTGGTGAGCCTCTTCTTTTCAGTCTCTTCGGAGCGTTCTGTCTGAGTTGGCGGACCCTTCATTGTACCATGCTCCAGTGTCAGACGCATCATCTCACTATCAATCTTTATGCTTTGAGTAAACCTCTGAGAATATCACAATGAAATTTAAAGCTATTGTATGCAGTACATCAGATAATCCTAAATAAAAGTATATGATGAGGTAGGAGACAGCAACTATTCATAACGGGCAACAATTACGTTCCCATAACCAGTCTGGCTTTGCTTAGGAACCAAGTTGAATACAATGAACAAATCCTGAACTATGGGCCCTGGACTTGCCATCATTTGGAAGTGTGCAATTTATTTAGGAACTAAATTAAAATGTAGCCATGGAACATAGTCCCACTTATGGAAAGTTCATTACCAAGGCTTGATTCTGATCTAATTGCATTTATAACTGACAGATTGAGGCATGTGACATGTGTAGTTTTTATTTGATACATTTCAATGTAGTTAGAATTGTGCAAACAAACTATCTACATTTGACCAACTAACTAAGTGATGGCCAGATCTAGATCCTTGGATATGGAAAGCATCAGTTGGAAGCATTGGCTAAGGAAAGAATAATTCATCAGATGATTTGATATGGTTTGTAAGGAGGAATAAATCATTGTGGAAGTGAGGCCAATATTTTGGGTTAAGAACTAGTTGTTGTTAAATCTTGTATTTCATGCAGAGAAATATACCAATCAAGTCTGCGCTAATGTTTTTCTCCACGAGCCACACAGTCCAGAAAGAAAGAACACACTTGCATTGATAAAACTGCCTTCATGACCACAGGACATCCCAAAGTGCTTTACAGCTAATGAAGTGCTTTTGAAGTGTAGTTACTGTTGTAATGTAGGAAATGTGGCAGCCAATTTGCGCACAGCAAGATCCAACAGACAGCAATGTGATAACGACCAGATAATCTGTTTTAGTAATGCTGGTTGAAGGATAAATATTGGCCAG
Source organism: Heptranchias perlo (assembly GCF_035084215.1). Lineage (NCBI taxonomy): Eukaryota > Metazoa > Chordata > Chondrichthyes > Hexanchiformes > Hexanchidae > Heptranchias > Heptranchias perlo. The sequence continues at coordinate 13,653,619 of NC_090360.1, forward strand.
GACACAGGGGAGAACTCCCTTGATCTTTTACCACCGCCTGAGAGAGTAGATGGGGCCTCAGTTTACTGTCTCATCCGAAAGATGGCATCTCCGATAGAGTGGCCCCTCTCAGTACTTTGGAATTATTTTCCCTCCAAAATTGAAAAACTTAAGACAAGGTTCTATTCAGCTAGTTAAAGAATGTTGATAAGTAATATTTTGCATTAAAGTATCTTAAATCATTTGGTATAATTTACACTTTAATTTAGGACGGATGCAATAAGCTCTTCAAAAGGAATTTGGTAATTGAAGGGTGGAACTTTGTAACCTCCTTCCTTGATGTATAAAGGATACTTTAAAATCTCCAATATGTAAACACCAACCCCCAGCCCCTTCATTTTTAAATGGGAGAGACAGCTGCAGTAGCTGTGTAACTTTTAATATGATGGTACAGTATAAAAATATGTACATCTTCATCAGGCAAGGGCCAGACAGGTAATGTGCACATTTCTTCCCTGGAACACTGAAGCAGGATTGGAACCACAGCGTTACTGCGAGTGAACTAAATAATTATCCTTGTTAGATGATTTGTTTTTGGCACAAAATGACAAATCAAAAGGTTAAGATTGTAGGTGGTTTTTGGGGTTTGAATTCAACCAAGTGCCAGCACTTGTGCCGTTTACCACTGATTAGGGAATGTGTAGGGCACAGGTTGTGTTTCAAATGCACACTGATTGGAATCACTTATTGGATGCAATTAATTTAAGCAGCGTCAGTTTTAACCCTTTGATCTCTTAACTTTCTTGTTAATTTTCAAAAGCATGCACATAGGTTTTACTACAGAATATCTAGAAAGGCAGACATTCTGGGAAGTTTGTATAATGAACACTGTGCATTAACATTAAGTGGTCATATGGAACTATAGACCATTTTCATACTCATAACTTGGATACATTTTTAAAATGTTTTTAGTTTAAGTTCTACAACAGTTCTCAAAAGTGTTAACAGAGTGACAATACTGACTAATTCAGTGAGAGTTTACTCAGTAGCTGAGCAACATTGATCAGGAAGTCCTAGCTTTGACATTCACTCGATGCTAACTTAGCTGATGTCAGATGGGACAGTGGTTCAGGCGCAACAATTTGCCTTGGTGCCTCCAGGTTACAGAATTTAAAAAAAACTGGCCAGTGTCCCTGCTCCAGATCGCTATTTTCAGAGACCCCTACTAGAAAAGAGCTTGTGTGGGCAATGGGGAAGGATAGGATGGGGTTTGGCTATGATGCCTCCTGTGGCCAAATAATCCACAGGCACTCACTGTGAATAGTGACCACGAAGGAGTCAATAACTTCAGGAGAAATGGGGAGGGAAAAAATGGGCAAGGAAAGCAGGGGAGAACGTGGCAAATGAGAGAGGTGAGGAACAAATGGTAACAAAGTTATAACTGAAGACTGCAAGAGTCACAAATAAAAGCATAGTCACCCTTTGAGGTGCAGCATATACATTGATCCACCATCAAACCTGGACTAAAATCAAAGATTAGAGCCCATCATTGGAATGCCTTTCACTAATAAACATCTATCTGTATAATTCACAGAATTAGAGAGTTGGATTTCTTGATATTTTCACCAGTACTGATTCAATAAGAGGCAACAAGTAAACTCATTCCCCATTTATTTTTGCTCTCATCTGTTCGTACACTTGAACAAACATATACTGTATTGAATGAAAAGTAATTAAAAAGTCCTTTTCTTTTTCTCCCCCTCCCATTAAAAATAAAGTTATTTTCCTCTTCCTGTCAAAGCAGAGAGAATACAGAATGCTCTGTCTGGGAAATGTGTAAGTGACTGGCTTCCAGATCTCTATTCATGCCACACTGTAACCACTTGCTTGGAAGTGTACAAGTGGGGAGACTTAGCTATCAATTTTCTCTTTCCTCCTACCCTGAAAAGGGGAAGCACATGGTTTCAGCTTAAAGCAAAGCAGCACTGGTGTTGGCGGTCACAAACAGGTTTGTCCATTCCCCCCTTACCCAGGATTAATGAAGATGTGGGAAGGAGATCCAAAGGATTATAAATAAGGAAGAAAATAGGATTGAAACTTAAACAGTCAGACCTACATACAATGGACTAGATGTGGGCTTACCTGCATACAATTGGTAAACATGACACACACAGACATCAGTTTTGAGAAGATCTTCAGCAGCACTGTATTGGTCAACATACAGTCCTTCATGCAGTTGTCCAGAAAACTGGTATGATAGCTCAAGACCTCATCAATGTTGGATGCCTAACAAAGTTCCAAAGAATTACATAAGTTATGAAAGGTGTTGGTTCTCCCCAAGAAACTTTGCACATGAACTTTAGATAAATACTGTGTGGCTGGATTACGATTGGACATGGTCAGCTCTGCCGGAGTTTTTGGGGGGGGGGGGGGGGGGGGGGGAGGGGGTTGGGGGGGGGGGGGGAGATGGGAGGAGTGCTGAACGTCATCCATAATTTAAACGTCCAAAAACTGCTGCTCAGCTTATAAGAAGCTTTACTTAAGAGATACTAAACTGAACAGATAACTTCATAATCTGCTACATTTTGTTTAATAGGTGTCTGCAGCTTCAGTAAACGATTGGCAGAAACCTCAAATAGACTGTGCGAACTGATGATCTTCTGCTGAAGTTAGTAACCAATTGGGAGAACCCCTAACATTTGTTTTGATAGGCCTGAATTCTGCCCCCACCCCTCCAAATATACAGCTCAGTTTCTTTCAGTGCTAATTATCATTCAGCATGCAAGTCCAGTGATGCACAATATCAATGACCACCTTGGGTCTTCTAGTGACCAGTTGATATAGCTAAATTATCTTCATGACAGAAAGTGTTGACAAGGGCAATGCAATAGTTGGAATATATTTGGATTTTGAAAAGGCCTTTGATAAGTTACTGCATAGTACACTGGAGTCAGGGGTCAAGTAGCAGAATGGAAAGCAAGCTGGCTATAAAACACAAAGCAGAGAAATGGGTTAAAGATAGTTACTCTAACCGGCAAAAGGTGGGAAGTGGTGTTCCATGAGGATCGGTGCTGGGATCAATGTTATTCAACATATACATAAATAATTTGGACTTAGGAATCGGAAGTACAATTTCAAAATTTTGCACGACGCCAAATTGTGGTGGGGGGGGGGGGCGCGGAGTATAGTTAATACTGAGGACTGCGACAAAATACAGGAAGACATTAATAAACCTGCAGAATGGGGGTGTAATTGGCAAATGAATTTCAATATAGGTAATTGTGAGATAGTACATTTTGGTAGAAATAATGAGGTCACATACTCCTTGGAAAATAAGAGTCTAAACGGGGTAGAGATACACAAATCACTAAAAGTAGCGACACAGGTTAATAAGACCATAAAAAAAGTAAACCAAGCAGTGGGGTTCATTTCTAGTGGGATAGAATTGAAAAGCAGAGAAGTTATGCTAAACTTGGATAGAACCTTGGTTGGACCACATTTGCAGTATTTCGAACAGTTCTGGTCTCCACACTATAAAAAAGACATAGAGGCACTGGAGAAGGTGCAAAAAAGATTTACTGGGATGATACCAGAGACTAGAGATTATAGCTATCAGGAAAGACTGAATAGGCTGGGGCTCTTTTCTCTAGAAAAAAGACTGAGGAGTGACCTAATAGAGGTCTTTAAGATTATGAAAGGGTTTGATAGGATAGACGTAGAGAAGATGTTTCCACTTGCAGGAGAGACCAGAACTAGGGGCCATAAATATAAGGTAGTCACTAACAAATCCAATAGAGAATTCAGGAGAAACTTCTTCACCCAGAGAGTGGTAAGAATGTGGAACTCACTACCACAAGGAGTAGTTGAGGCGAATAGCATAGAGGCATTTAAGGGGAAAGCTAGATATACACATGAGGGAGAAGGGAATAGAAGGATATGTGATAGGGTGAGATGAAGAAGGGTGAGAGGAGGCTCACATGGAGCATAAACACTGGCATGGACCTGTTGGACCAAATGGCCTGTTTCTGTGCTGCTCATTCTTTGTAATGACTAGAACCAGGTGGATAGCAGTTAAATTCATACCTAGCTCCTGATCAAAAAATTAGATTCATGGGTCATAACTAAGGAGGAGGTAAGCTCCGAAAGCTTGTGATTGTCAAATAAAACTGTTGGACTATAACCTGGTGTTGTAAGATTGCTTACATAAAAGAAATAGGGCAGTGACAAAGAGTTCTAACCAACATAACAATCGAAAGCATTACTTTCAATGTGAAAACATACAAGATAAATTTCTACTTCAGATACTTCCATTTATGAATATTAAAAGAATACACAGTATAGCCACTATTAACAAGAGCTTAAATAACAATGAAATTTTGTCCTTAAATGATTTAATAACTACCATAAGACTACATGACAAAAATATGGTTAGCACACATTTTGAGTTAATTATCTGTCTCTACAGTAATGTCTTCCACATTTAGGTTATGATTCTTTAGTATTTTTTTCATTAATGCCAAAGGTTTATGTGAGGGCAGTAAGTAGGGAAAAAACAAAACATATTCAGAGCATTCATTAAAGCTAAATGCTTTTAACAGCAGGTAATTTATATTTGCTTAATGTAATTTGGCTCATGATTATAACTGAAAAGAAATACTGAACTAATCTCTTCCATATTGACCAAGTTAAAAGTTGCACCGCACTAAGTACATTAGTGACAGTCCGGAACACATTAAACTTAAGTTCTGTAATATTTTGTACATTAGAATAGTTAGAGAGCAAAATACTAGGCAAAAGTGAGGTATCATTAGATTTCTGTTAAATGTTCTCCAGCCCACAAATTTGCAGTTTTAATTACTTACAGATTTTAGATTATTTTCCATAACGTGCCAATTGGGCTCCATAACCTCAAACATCATGTAGTACTGAATGTTCTGCACAAAATTCAGCATTCGCTGTCTCAAGGTGAAAGCAGCAGCAAACCTAAAGGAAAAAGCAACACTGATGGTAAACTTCCGGAATCTGAACTAATAAAACCCTATAAATGAAAGGTGACAAGTTCCTTTCCTTATGATATAATTTCCTTATGATATAATTTCTTACAAGATTTATGTACCAATTTTTTGTCTCAAGTTAAAAATAACTTTAATGAGGAAAAAAAGCCAAGTCCAAAATCTAACATCCTTGCAGAAAAGAAGTTGCCTGGAACTATGACATTCAAGTGGAGTGAACCTTGGCTCAGTGGTAGCATTCCCACTTGAGTCAGAAGGTTATGGGTTCGAGCCCCACTCCAGACAGTCCTGGGCAAGGAGAGATGAGAGTTCTGGTCTCCGAATACCGGGTTGACATCCAGCGGGATACTCGCATCCGACGGGAGGGGTGTCGCTCCCTTCGAATCTAGACGGTTCTCCTGGTATGGAGTCAGGCTAACGACCTGTCCACATAAGGAGGGACATAGTTATGGAAATAGGTTGCCTCATGTGCCTCTAGACACGAAAGAGAAAAAGAATATAACATTCAAATTAACATTTGTTTTAATTGATATCAATTCAGAATTCATGGAGAACACGGTATTACAGTCCAGCCTTTAAAAGGTTAAAATGCTTTTCAGGAACAGATATTTTGCATAATAGGTTTGAAATATCTACAGCAGTGTTTGAATAACTTGAGAGTAATTCATGTCATGAATATTTCTGCATTCAATTTAAAACGATTGAATAAACATGGATGGATTAAAAACAACTGTAGGCAACAATATCTCAAAACAGGGACAGCTTGACAACTTAAATTGAAAATTTTTGCAATTATAGGGCTCAAAATAATTCTGTCAGAAATGTTCTTGCTCCCAATTGCTGGGTGAAACCTCAGTGGAAACCCCGTGTGTGTCTATCTGGGGTTTCTGCCAGTCTGCCGCCGAAATTATAGCAACTGATCAGGAGAACCCTAGAGGAAAGTTCCAATGTTTGTGTCTTGCGTGATATGAAGTTTGAGCCACACCTTGTATTCTGTGCAGATGGCTTTGATGGAGTGCATTAAATATTTTGGGTGGATAAATACCACAAGGTTTCTCAATTTACAAAACACGTCTGATCAATGGAATTTTCATGCAAGAAGCATAATTTTAAAGGTTGGTTTCAATCAAGTATCGTACATTTATATTAATCAAAATTGCTAACTATCAATTCCCATAATATTGAAACAAAATGGTCAAAAAAGCTCACAAATAGTATTTCAATAAGTAAATCTATACCTTATTCTGTATAATCTTACCCGTGCTCTTCTAACTAGCCAAATCTCATATTATTTTACATCTTCCAGATTATAGGACAGTTTTGCCACGAGAAAAGCACTATTCCTGAGAGTGCTCATTGATCATGTGAGCCAGTACTCTACTCTAATTTTGTGCATGTTACACAAATCACAAGTCCATTAGATCTGGGAAGTAAACTGAAATGATGCTGTACTCACTTAAGCAATACTATTTATTTGTAGAGTTCTATTGGCAGAAACCTGGCACTGCAGCAAAATGCAAATGGATCTGAACACTTGGACATTGGGTTCTGAACCAGCATGCTCACAGACAGGGAATCACAATTCTTGGGAATATACGGTTTCAGTGGCAATACTATAATGCAGTATATGTTGAGAATGCATGGTACACTTTTTAAAATATACTGTATAACACTGTTCCAAAACATCATACTTACCATTTAGCAGAGTGTAATGAATACTGTTTTGCAACTTTATTACTGATCCACACATTGCACAGCTGCCGTTCCACATGTTTGCAGTAAAACATATGTCTGAAGAGCATTTGATACCTAGTCAAAGCTTTCCTATTGCAAATAAATAAATGAATGAATAGTGAACTTACAGAAATACAACTCTAAAACTAGAAATAAAATCTTTATTGGCAACATTCATTGGAACAACTACATAAAGCCTCTTTTGCACAGAAGTTTGGAATGCATCAATGGCATTGTGTTTTTAAAGCATAAGTGTATAATTTTACATTCCAGTAGTTTGCAATCCAAACAAAACATGTAACTTGTCAGAATCAAGTGTTAAAAAACATGTTAAAACCAGTTTTGCTTGTGCTATCTAGCATTTTGCCACACAAGTCATTTTATGCAAGATTGGGGAAATCATCCAATGTCTTAATAGGCCATAATAATAGCTCTCTTTAGTATTTATTGTGAAAGTATCTGAATTTGATGTTGAAGTTAAAATTATGCTATTATTTACTATTAAAAAGTTAACATTTATAATTGTCTGTATTTAACATTTTAAGATTACACAAGTTTGGGCTTCCTCCTTCTTTGAATATAGTTCGTCTTTCATGTACAAAATTAATGCTGTACCACCCAACAGGAGGAAAAAAAAGCAACATGGATATTCTTCCTTTAAGAAAGTCATTCATATCATCCCAGGGCCATTTTGACTTCAACTCCAAGCCACGCCGTAGCCTTTTTGACCACAGGCAGCAGCAGAGCAATAATAACAAGTCAAAAGCACAAAATTACAACAAGCAGCTGCAAGCCATACGGTGTTTAAAAAAAGAACCGAAGGCAAGAAGGATAGTCTTTATACGGAGACTCAATTGGATTCAAAGAAGGAGAGGACTGTCACATACTTATTGCATGTAATGTAAAATTCTTCCTCATTCATTCATTTTTACTCCATAAACAAATCACTTATGCCCAATGTATATAACACAATCTCTGAGGCAGGAAACTGATCTAACAGTGAGGCCGGCTTGGAGCAGAGTATTTGTTAGCTTGAGCGGTCAGATCAAGACAATAAAGCTTAATGAAAGCAGATTCATCATTCCAAGTAAATGTCTTGCGGATAGCAATAAGAGAAGCTTTCTATATATTAGGCCATGAAGTGACCATACCTCAAGTAGAATAGTTTCTAACTTTCTCTTTGGTTCTTGACCAACAAGGGATAACAAAAGTATAAATTCTGCCTCCAAAACTGCCAAAACACTTGAAAAGTAATTCAATGTTTGAAGTACTTTGAGAAGCTTGAGAAACATGAAAGTGCTATACAAATGTTTCTTTTTACAATCCAATTTCTCAATTGCTGCTTAGTGATAGAATTTACTTAAGGTTTTTGCTACAAGCAAAATGACAGACTCCCTAGACTGTTGCTGTGCTTACTTTTATTTCAGTATAAAGGGTTAGTGAACCTTATGCATTGGTGCAGATCCACTTCATCTTATTTGATATTAAGTTAAAGCAGTCAAGACACATTTTTAAATACAAGAAATTTAAGATCCTACAAAAACAAATCTGTGAAATGCGTCGAACATAAGCTTATTTAATAAGAGATTGAAATCTCAGGTAGGCATTCACTGCCAAGCTTCCCAAGTACCTTTAATGACCCTGAATTCGATTGAGTATCTGCCAACTGAATTTCCTGCCAGACAGATGATTGCTGGCATATGAATTCTCAGAGCCGGGTGACAGATTCTGCCAGAAAATCAGTCAGAAAGCTGAAATGTCACAGCTTAATGGGTTGCAGTCAAAAAAAAAATCCTGGCAACAGCTCGTGAATCTTTTCCACTGATGTCATGGATTTTAAAAAAAGATGAAGATGCTAATAAAATATCTAAATACCACTGCAATGAGAACTTTGACTAGCCTCAAAGCTACTTCATAATCAATATGACAAATTTAGGAATTTTTGAAGAATCCTTAAGATCTGTGCTAACCCAAATTAAAACCTAAACTGGCTGCTCAGAGACCTTCCAGTCACATAATTCCTTTATCTAGATGTGGTTTGGGTTGTGCATCTCAATTTATTAAGGTGGGCGTGGTTTTTGGGTGCAGACACTTAAATGTTAAAGGTTCTTTAAGTGGATGTTCTAATTGTATGTATTGTCAATTATTTCTTGTGCTGTATAGTACATGTTTAATATCTTGTTGTAAATTATTTAAATGTAAACAAAATTAGACATTTTAGTCTGTACAGATCTGGTTCAGCATATGATATTTTCCATCATTAAACAGACTCAGGACATATTAGAACTCCTACTTAAATTCCAGCGTGCCGTTTATTGTAATCAGGGCTAATTGTTTGACATGGGATGTATTATCTCTACAAGGAAGAGGGCAAAAGATAAAGATTCCAGAATGTAAAGCATATGGATCAATTATGGAATCTGAAATCAGGTTGCATGAAAGTGAAAATGGTGTTTGAAAACTCTGCACAATCAGGCAACACAAGACACAATTGAAGAAAGATTGGCAATATCATACATAACCCCATTCATTTCTCAAACATCAGAATTCTTCACTATTGTATGCCCCCATATTTAATAGCCCATTTAAGAATTGACAGTACCAAACCAAACAAGGCAATTTCAAGTGACATCTAGCTTTAGGTCTTGAACTTGAAACTTTCTGTTGGTGAACTCTTTAAGCTATTCATGCAACATTATATTAAACATTAGGCTTAAAGTAATTCCAACAACATTTGCCTTAACAGTTCTGATCAACTTCCAAATCAATCTTTTAACCAGCAATACTAGATTTTTTGTACTTTCATTTATTTGTACTGGATTTCCTTAGCAGTGTAAAATAATGAAAGAACTTGTATCTGTAGAGTCCTTTATCAGATTTTCAAGATGTACCAAAGCACTTTGCAATCACTTGTTATGTGGGCAAATATAGCAGTCAATTTGTGCACAGCAATATCCCACAAACAGCAAATGAACAGCTGACCAATAATCTCATTTTTGTTAATGTTGGTTGAGGGAGAAATGTTGGCTAAGACACCGGAAGAACTCCTTGCTCTCCTTTGAACATTGCCATGGGATCTTTTATGTCCACTTAAGTAGCCAGATAGGGCCTCTGTTGAATGCATCATCTGAAAGGTGGCACCTCCAACAATGCAACTTCCTCAGTACTGCACTGAATAGTCAGTCTAGATTATGTGCACAAATCTATAGTGAGTCTTGAACTCACAACCCTGGACTCAAGTCAAGAGCACTACCAACTGTGCCAAAATGACACTAGTCGGCTCAGCTCAGTTGCTAAGCAACATTTCTTTTGTAAGGCTGCAGTGAAATTCCAGAAATTAAATTAGATTCTAAGGAAGCACTTATGTTTCCATCATCACCAGAAATCCACACTTCCTATCAGGTTCTATTTGTGACCCAACAAAATAAATAAGCTAAACTAGGAGGACTTTGCTGGTAGGATTGTATGCTGCATTGTAGCTAGACAAGACCAATTACCTATTTATAATCAACGAAAGTGGCCATTTCACAACATAATCAAAGGAGAAAGCTTCCAGGCCGCTAAGAGCAATCTCTGTTGGATCTGCATTGATGATGGCCTTTTCCTGTTTGGTTTCAATAGCCAGAACCCGCAGGAGCTGAGTGATGAGGTCATGTGGCATAAGATTAATCTGCAGAAGAATAAAATCATTATTTAGTTTTATTTACCAGATCCAAATTTGCATTGTCAACTCAAAAAATTGGCAGAGGGAGTCATTTAGGATTTTCGTTAATGCATTGCTTAGTAATATAATTTTAGAATGTGAAAACATTTCTTTTAATAGATTTAAGACTACAGAATAATTAAATGCTTTGGAAAGGTACATAAATACAGTAGATCTCAAACATCTAGGCAGAACCTATATATAAAAAAACAAAAATCCTACTTATTTCATTCCATCTTTGTTTACAACACATACCATAAATTCCTAAAATATTTTTAACAGATGATCAAAGCTGGAGAAAGTTTTTTGGGCTCTAAAAAGCCAGTAAGGGTGAGAAATTTAGAATTAGTGGTTAATTTGGAGTTTAGAAATGTTTGAGGAGGGAGGGAGGGAGGAAGGAAATGAATTAACAGTTATTGTGACCAATTTATTCAGTTACAGTTAAGAATCACAAAAACAGGTCATTCAGCCCATTAAGTCTGTGCTGTTTTCTTCATGAGCCACCTAGTCTTATCCCACTCTCCTGCCGACTTCCTTCAGGATTCCTTTTTTTAAAGCAACTACCCAAGTTTCTTAAAATAATTTATGGGCTCTGCTTCAGCAATGGTTGATGGCAAAGAATGACACCTTCTAATCAACCCTTGTGTAAAGATTGTTTTTCTAACCCCCCCTCCCCCACCCCTTTAATTCTTTTTGCAATTGTCTTAAATTTGTGTCCTCTTATCATTTCTCTAACCAGTAGAAACAATCCATTATTAATCATAACCCTTCATAAAATTGAAAAACTCTTAGGTCACACTGCATCCTACTCAACGTTAGTGAACAATACCCCAGCTTCTCATGTTTCTCTTCATAACTGTAACTCCTCATCCCTGGTAACATCCTGGTTAATTTATGCTGCTCATTTTCAATGTCTTACCTACAATGGGGTGCCAAAACTGTACACAACACTCAAACTGTGGCTTAACGTCTTGTATAAGATCAACATCATCTTCTTGCTTTTGCATTCTATGCATGTAGATGCAAAATCAAGAATTCTATTTGCCCTTATCTACTTGTGTTCCATCTTTAATGGCCTGTGTACCTACACACCAAGGTCCCTCTGCTCTACTACTCGATTTAAAATCTGACCAGTTAAGATGCATTTCCTTTCCCTATTCTTACTTCCAAAATATATTCTGTGGCAATTGTCTTTTACATTGAACTGCATTTGCCACCTATCTGCCCATGTCCTCATCACAATTTTCCATACCCTCCATGCCATCTATCATCAAAAAATTTCAATATTATTCCCTTGATTTCTATGTTTACATTGGAAATGAGTGACCCCAATATTTCCAGTCAGAAAAACTTCCTTTGCCAACTACCCTTTGCTTTCTGCCCTAAATAGAACAAATGCTAAGCCCTATGTATACAAAAGTGAATTCCAATGCATTCCTTACATTAATTGTGGGCACTGTAACACCTGGTCTTCCCAGCAACTAATCCTTAATGTATGTTTGGGTGTGGAACTTGAATTTCTAATCTTAACACAGGACTGGAGTCAGAGACATGGATTAACCATTCTTAGCATGACCTGCTTCAAGATAACCTCCAGTCTTAGTTTCTTGTTAGGGGCTGACAATGCCAAGATCAAGAAGTGGAACAAAACCTATTTAATAGATTTCAATGAACAATATAGCTGAGTTTGGTCTGTGATTAATTGTCCTTCTAGCTTTCCCAATTACGCACTATTACCTGGATGAGAGAATGGACAGCTCACAGACCTCAACAACCTCGGTCAATACCACTAGATAACAAATGAGAGAGTTCCCTCACTTTGACTTTTCTCTGTCTCTCGGGGGAGGAGGGTTGACTGGTTTACTCACTGGGTATACAAGGGGTTTGGCATAAATCACTTGCTAACATTGAGTTTTTAATTCTGGTATATGGGCCATGGAGCGGTTAAAGTATTTGAATCTACAGCTGTCCATCCCTTATTCCAATGTAGACTGTACTCATTTACACAAGTCTCAACATTCCCTGCATGTGTGCCTAGTGACTAAACAGCAATAGTTTATTTTTGGTACAGAAATTATACTGCACTGTTCACAAGGTTAAATTTGTTATAAAGTGCTCCTTATAATCCAGCACATCATAAATTTCAGGTACTTTATGAATACAGCTTTATTCTAAACTCATCACAGTTGAACTTTTTTCCATGACCATTACATTTACAGGAGTTATTTTTAACCCAAGGTTCCATCAGTTATGTTCCAACACACCTTCAAATCATCTTTAAACGGGTCAGTGTTGGCAGTGCTCATTCTCAGTGCTAGTTCCAGCAGGGCTTCCAGTCTGGTGGCAATGATGTCATCCACTGACTTTTTCAGCTCCTCTTCTGTAAGGTCCATGAAGTGGACAAAGAAATCTCCTTGGTCCATCAGAAAGTAGTGTTTTATTGATCTGAAGAATTAATAATCAACACAGCAAGCATTTTACTGAAGAACCATATTGATGAATGCATGCTGATTTTATAGTATGGTACAGCACAATGATAATTAACAAGCATAAAGCCTGACTAAGGAGGATTTAAAATACATTTGGAAGCAATTTACCCAGTCTTATTATGTTAGCACAGAACACGTAATGAAATACAGCTTTTGACAATGTGCAGTAGAATTAATTTGCATCAAAACTTCTTGAGCAATATCACTCATCCCCTACCAGGTCATAATCAAAAGGGCTTCCGAACAGATTCAGCATCACTAGAACAGAGACACAATGGGTAATAACACCAATCAGCACACTGCTAAATTAAGTTAACTAAGTGCCACGTCACAGAGTACCTGCCCGAGCAAATAAGACACAATCAGTTTTCTTCTCTCAAATCCAGACTAATACCACAAAAGCAAGTTTATAAACTCGTAGTTCTTTTCAATATTGCATTTTAACAGTATGTACCTATTAACTGACAGTAAACTAATCTTCCCTGAACTCCCAAAGGTTTCCTCTTTTAAAACACAAATTTTAACTGTATTTTATATATAGGGACTCGTAGAAAATCCTACTGTAACCTGCTTAGTCTGGAAACTGGTTTGGGACAAGTTTAAAATTCGCAAATCATATTAATATTTTTAGTGGGTGCTAATATTGCTTTAATTGGACAGTTAGTACCTACCATCCTGATGGCCTTTCAATCATGATATTTCGTTACGGTAACAGGCTCATGAACAAACAATCCACTGAGCGCTTAAAACTGCTTTTGACAATGAGCCTACCCTGCCCATGGTACTCAGCCGAGTAGAATAATGGGATTTTTTCAGAAGGGAAGAAGTTTTCAAATGTTAAAGCTTAAAGAACACACCGATATTATTCTTTATATCATTATAAAAATTAATTTAATACTGTAACATGCATTTGGTATATGCAGTTAAGGATTGCTATATTGGGGATGTCATTGTAAAACAAACTGCCAGCTATAGTGGACAAAAGAATGTTGCACCAAATAGTCAGTCATAAAGGGATTCTACTAATATAGCTGACTTACACCAGAAACATAAAAATCAAAAATTTGTGTTTGTAAAATGAAATGAACAAACTTCGTATTCACGGTTAATGTTTTAAGGGGAATGTTTATTGGTATTTAATACATTTTTAACACAAATCTATACAATACTACCAAAGAAGCCCAGACATATAGGTCATGCTACCAGGAACCATCACTGCATATTGGATACAAACCACAGGGATTTGGCAAATAGTTTTTCCACCTCCCTGAAAAAGTCACCTCATCAAATGAAGAATGACATTCACCAGGCGCTCTCAGCCAAGAATAGAATGTTTTCCAGTTATACTGTTTGGGTAGAGTGCCAATTGTAACTTTATCTAAAAACAAAAACTGATTTTTTAAAAACTTTCCAAATTTGATTAAACATTATATGGAATAAAAGATGTGACAGTGAGTTTTAATTCCATGCAATAGCTGAACCCATATTTAGTAAAGTTTTTTTCTGACCATATATATTAAACCAGAGCAGAAACGTCATCCCTGCATCGTTGACTCAAACGAACTACAACCTGTTCTGCGGCAAAACTAGTCCAGTGAAATGTTTCTTCATCCCCCATTAAAGGCATTTTCAAGATGGTGACTACTCATTTCTGAGTGAAAGTCCCTTCTACATTTTTAATAGTTTACATGGATAGATACTAAATAATGATACGAGTAGATACTTACCAGGGAACTCTGAAATACACAATTAATTCCATTCGAGGGAATAACATAACACACTAAATGGCTTAGTATTTCAGAGCACCCCCATGGGAGTATTGGCTGTGTAATCTATTAGATTGCACATGCACAGTACAAAGTAGTGCAGTTAAACCAAACTGGGAAATTAATTTTATGACAACCCAAATAATGTAGACAATAAACATAAGGAAACATTTCCTTTTTCAATAAACCATTTGAGGCCTTGTACCTGAGTCGTGCCAGGAGTTCTTTTTCCTTCATTAAGAAGTCTAATAGAACCTTGCTGGCATAGTTGTAAGATTTTTCAATTTGTTCCACATATGCTCGTTCCTTCAGAGTATAGATCACTTCCTTGGCATCAGGACAGGTCACATCACGACCACATTCTCTCACAACATTAAGATATTTTCCTACAAAAAAAAAAGAAAAGTTCTTTACCTTCAGACTGACTGGCCAAAATAAGCCACTTTCACTTGTGTCTTACAGGCCATTCTTTTGACCCTGGGCCATCCAGCCCAGGATGGGGAAAGAATGAATTTTGGAGTGAGTTTGAGAGAAAATAATGATTAAAATATGATCACATAAAATTAAAACAAAGAAAAAAAAATGAACAGAATTCTTGGTTTGTTTGTGCTTTCTTTAAAATGGGAAGGAGGGGGACAGACAGTAAGGGAGATTTTCCATTTCAGAGCTCCTGCAGCACATCAAGAAATTGCACACCCCTAGCCAGTGATTTTCTGTCTGCTCATTTTAATGGAAGGAAAGTTACAGGCTGGGGTGCTCTACCATGTACTCCCGATATGAAACAGAGAATCTCAGTGTGTCTTGGGGGGAAAATACCTGAATTCCAGTAACTTTCGCTGGGGAAAGACTTTCTCTGTTCACTGTTTATAACTGAATTGTAAATATATTCGTTAATAGTGGACAGACACTTTTCTTGTTGCATCTAACCTGAAACCCCATAATGATGGCAAGAGCAGTTTAAGGACATGTGCAATGTTTACCCGTGGCCATACTAGTACTTTGATGCCTTTTTAAAAAAAAGTGCCGAATAGAATTACAATTTATATGGGTTGAATTAATAAAAGGAGCTATTAATAATGCAGGTTACATCAGTGGATCTTGTTGGGACAAGGGAAGGAGGGGATTTTTTTTAAAACTATAGTAGAAATTCATAAAGAGCATGGATCTACATCAGAGAAGGACATTCTAAAATGTAATTTCCTTGGAGATTCTATCAGCATTTTACAACACAAGGACATAAAACAAGTCTTTTCTATTTGCTTATTCAAAGTTTATTAAGTGGAACTAAGCCCAAGGATGAAGTCTGCTCCTAAGGTTTCTTTTTCCAAAAAGGTACATTTTCTCAGTCCCTGCAGTCAAAACCTGCAACTATTTAGTCTTCCTGGTCATCTTGCTGATTCTTTCCTGCTAAGAATTATGGACAAAGGCAACGTTACTGAGGAGTAATACTAAACTTACGTTATGCAACCCCCACCCAGGAAATCTTTCTCTGCAGCAAGATCACATGAACTATCTTTTTACAGAAACCTTGAATTTTCAGTTCCCGAATACAGTGCATTTATAACCTTTTATAAAATTCCCTCTCAATCGAACTCATCCATGTAGGCTGTGTAAAGTATTGTGGTTATACATAAAGGGTACTCAGATGATTTAAAGAGTCCACAGGCAAATATAGCTTGACTGTGCAGCAATTTAACAAGATATTCAGAGCCTGAAAGTGGAGAAAGCGCAACAAATTTAACTCATGACAGTTAAATGGGTATAGCTATAGTGTATTTTTGGTACAGTGGGATTCCTTAATAGAGATACTAAGAAAGCTAGTTTAATTTAATATTTAATAAAAACAAATCAATGAATTCAACACTAGAGAAAGACATATTTAATTGTAAGTTAAACTAATTATACGGTGGCCACATGATGCGAAGGGACAAATAGATAATGGAAAGAGTCCACAAAGTATTGTATTACCTGTACTAAGTATCTTATCAGCCAACTTCTGCAGAAATGAAGGGATTCTGTGCTGGGTGATAGTATACCTCTGATCCCAGTACTTGTCATTGTAATCCTCCTGAATTTTCTCCTTTTGAAGTTCATGTTCCTCCACCATGAACTCACTGTACAACATTAAAGTAAGATTAATTTGTATATTTTTACAATAAAATTACTGTGTTAATCTTAAGATCCAAACTACTCGTCATCAATTAAAATATTCCAAGCAAAACAGATGCCCCATTATTGACTGAGATCACCTGCAATATACAAACAGCATAACCTGTTACCCCATTGGAAAACAATTAAACTGAACACCTCCAAAATCCAGAATTCCCACTCACACTGTGCAGCAACATTTAATCTCCTGGAGTAACATCAGCATCAGGCAGGAGAGGCGAAGTTGGGGAAGAATGACTCCATGAACTGCAGAGCCCAGGAAGGGGTGGGGGTAAAGGGAAGAGAATGGTGCCAGTGGGGAAGGATAGGGAAGAAGAGTGTGAGTCTCAGTACTCAACAGATTAAATGTGATTTTAAAATAACCTCTCGGAGTGGGTAACTGTATACCTGTAAGGATCTTGTATGATTCCCCTGTAGATCCACTTCTCTAAAATTTCAAAGTAAGGAACACTTGCTGCTTTAGTCAGGTAGAGACACAGCTCTTGTGCCTGAGTGTCTCCTGTGTAGTCAAAAGTCCGATCATGGAGCACACTTAGCGTTGATCCTCCCATGCATTCTCCTCTCTCCACAGAAGTAGCTGATACAAAAAAAAAGGGAAATAATGTCCTGCTGAATCAGTTACTAATTAGATTTGTTTGGCTATTATTTCTTTTGCAAAAAGTACTTATTGCAGTTGTTTGTTGCCAGAAAATAAAAATCCTGTTTGATATGGATATTGTCTATATCAGCTATTAAAAGTTTCCATAATTATAAATATTATAGTGTGTAAGCGTAATTTTCTATTTATAGTTGCTGCTTTTTCAGTGATATTTTTAGAAGATAGCAAAACAGGCTAATCTACATGGGTAAATTTTGTCCTTATTTTTCTTCAAAATTTTTAAATCTTGTCTTTACATGGAAATTACAATTATGCCAGCTATTTAAAAAAAGACAAGTGTAACACAAAACAATACCTATTGAAGCCAAAATCTCCATTGTTCTAATGGTTGGCTGAACATAAAACCAAAGTTTCTGTAATGAGAGCAGCCCTTGTCTCTGTAAGTGTTCCAGTTGAGTCACGAGGATCATGTACTCCTTCACGAGTGTCCGCATTGCTGCAGCCAAAGCATGGTTTACCTGACCATGTTCAAAGGAGGACTTATCTTCAATGAACCTGAGCAGACACACAAAGTAGAATTATTAAATACTTAAGAACAAAAATTCACACACACTTTATTTCCACCATAAGTTTCACTGAGGTCTAGCACGTCACAATCCCTTAATCAGTCAAGAGGGCATGACAGTCTGGACTCCGGGCCATTGCTTGAACATCCAGTAAAATCTCAAAAATTTCTGATGCAGAAAGAGGCCATGTAAATATCAGGTCTCCAACACCTTTGAGGTTGCCCACCTGGTGACAGAGGAGTAGCTTGCTGCTATTGGAAGGATTCTATTTACAAGTTCTTTAACAGACATGTCCAATGTGGGATCAACTGCAAAGGATCGACTCTGTCTTCCCATCAATGGTTGGGCTGTGATGTATTTGCCATCTACTCCAATCAGAATGTACAGCAAGTCTTCAACTATCATTTGCTCTTGTGCAGCAAGTGCCACCGTTCCTAATAGAGAGGAGAGGTTTGATATTGAAACAGATATAAGGCAGCGGAGTTCTAATAGTCACAACTAGTTTGTTTTGAAATATTCTGTATTGTGATTTTCTACATGTTGCATCTTAAAAAAGTTAATCTGCATGAGTGCACTTTAGTTCATTGAAACCATTCACAAAACTGTTCAATCTTAAAAGCAAAAAAACATTTTGTATGAAAGAGGAATGGATTTCTACAATATTTAATCTCAGTGAAATTTAGCAATAGATTTAGTCAGCAAAAAGACAATTTATCAATATATTATGCTTGGTCAGGGATTTCAACTAGTCAGAATAAATGGGAAGTTGGTTCAGCACATTAGAGCTCTGCTTGGGTAGAGTATGCTTTTATCTGGAGCTAGCACCTCTGGGAAATTGGGTGATGTTATATCAGGATATGAACGGAGCACATCTTTGCATTACCTACAAGCCTTTTTAATTTTAATATCAGAACAAGTAGTTTGACATCTTTATAAATAACATACTGAATACAAATATATTTATATATAAATGAAGTAAGAATACACACAAAGTGTTTCAGTGCAACATTACACAAAGGCTAAGTATGACTTTACCTATAGTGTATTGATGCCAGTAAGTTAAATAAACTTAGTAACTAATAATTAAAGAATACGGACAATATCTGATGAAATAGCTCTTCTAGTTTCAAATACTCAATTCAGTGTTGAATGAGACTCAGAACAATCAAAAAAAAATCCAATGATGTATACTTTACATACCTATAGAAACTACAGTCTCAGTGATTGGACTGGAGCTGTTTATAAAGTCCCCCAGTAGAGCTGGTCTTTCATATACCCATGGTGGGAAAAATGGGATAATCAGCCCTGGATTTCTCTTGTTGTGCTTGTCACGAAGGAGCTTTCGGACTACTTCAAGCGGCTAGAAATGAAAATTTAAAAATATGAAATATGATTCCATCGACCATAAGCATAATACCGTAACCAGATAAATTAAATGATTACAGAGGATACTTAACATAACTATGAAATGTTACAACAAAACTCCAGAATGTACTACAAATGCCTTCTTCATATTGGGTTAAGCAATATTTTAGTTGACGATTAAATATTTGCTTCTTCTATGTTTAAAATCAGTTCTAAAGCATATCTTTCATTCAGTTTTTTGGGGGGGGACTTCTGTAACAAGAGAGGGGATGTTTTACTTCCTCAGTCATGGAAAACAACTTTCATCTCTCTCCAAAGCTCTTTAAAATCCTGTAAAAAGCTCTAAGTATTAATGAGTGCTCCAAATCCTGTTCACAACGATCTACGTTGGAAAGCACGTATGTGTCGACAGGATCAGAGGCTTGACTGTGATGTCATCCAATGTAAATAACCTGCCGACAGGTCATCTGGGCTCACATGAGGAACAGCTACTTGGACAAAATACCAGAAAGCCGCTGGCCTCCATGGAATCACAGTAAGAGTCAGCACCTTCAGTAAGAGGGGAAATAAGCAGTCTACTGTTGACAATTCAATCATTTTTTGCTCTAGAAAATTTTAAATCATTTAATAATTTGAATTAATCAATGTGAATCATGCAAAGTAGAAAATTCATTCTTTAAAAAATTGAATTATCACATCATTTCAATTAAGGAAAGTAGACTGTAGTGTTTACATATTTAGAGAGAAAAATATCTTGCATAAACTGCAGCTGAAAGCTATTTTTCGCAAATAGATGGGGCATATAATTGGGGGAGTAGCACTGATCTGGATTACCCACTAATGGCAGTACTCTCCGATCCACAATGGCGAAGGGAGAGCATTAACTATTGTGCTTTAAAAACTTTTTAAATAGTGAATTAAATAAATTTAGAAGTGCACAATACTGGTACAGACTCATCACATACTAAAGCTCTAGTTGTTACTCATCTGTACCGGAAGTATGGGAGATCCTATAAATGTACAAGATAGATTAAAGGAAAGAACTGAAGTTCAATCTCTACCTGTTGTGAACTTGAGCCAGTAGTGACACTACCGAGCTGTTTTCGGAGTTCTTCAAGTTCCTGTATAGAGAGCTTGGCAGTAGTTGAAGGGACGCTGAATGTTGCACTACTGCTAGCCAAGACATTAGCTGAATGTTCTGCTCTGTCCTTAGCATTCTGCTGCAAGTACTGCAGAGTCTGCAATAAAGTGAAAGATAAATCCGCTTTTAAGCTTGCAGCATTTAAATATTTATTGAAAACATTCACAACTCACAATTTCATGGCTATAATTGTTAATCAACAGGCCGTGCTAGACAACTTACCTGTCAACATCTTTATGAAACTGAATTGCTGAAATTTCTATCAATTTTTTTTTCAGCAAAAGCTTCTTCCCCGCCCCCCCCCCTTCCCATTTCAATGCTGAGAAAAAACACTGTTACTTATGAATCTGTGCATATAATTTTGTCACAAACAGCAACGGCACGATTTTAACAGTGAAAAATGGGTGGGTTGAGGCAGGGGCATTCAAAATTTCAACCACTTCAGACCTGCTCATTCCCAGTTTTCACCAGGGCGAGATGAGGGGTGGGCAACCAACCCATTCCCAGGAGGCGGGTTGGGCCTTATAACCTTTCAAGGAAGTTGAAGCCTCCTTTCTCCCCACAGTTTCCGATTTCAACACCGGGGTGTTGGGGTGCGGAATTCCTTGGCCTCCTCTTTTACGCCTCGTGAAAGGAGGCAAAAAAGCCCGAGACTAACAGGTAGATGCCTTTCTGGCAGAACTTGCCGGCCAGGAGGAGCAGGAGTGTTTCCCCCAGGCCCAACAAGCCTACCTGCAGTAACCCCCCAATGACTGCAGATCCCCCCCCCTTCCCCGATTGTGGATCCCCGACCCCGATCCTCCCCCTGCAAATGATCGCGGACCCCCGACCCAGATCCTCCCCCCACAAATGATCGCGGACCCCCTGACCCCGATCGCCCCCTCAACGATCATGGACCCACGATCCAGACATCCCTCCCCGTGACTGACCCCTGACCCCCGATCCCCCCCCCCCCATAACTGACGACCCCTGTGCCAACCCATGCCTCCACCTCCCCCCCATCCATTCAATCAAAGACTTACCTGAACACGTCCTCTACCTGGCTGCTCTCCCGTCCGACGGAGGCCAGCCCGTCAATTAGGCCGGTCAGTCGGACGGCAAACCAACAAAGAAAAAGACGTCCTTACGTCAAAATCATAAGGACTTCCGGGTTTCCCGTCCGCAATTTGACCCCTCACCCCCTTCCCAGCTCCGGGTCAAAAACATGCCCCAAGAGTATAAAGAAATCTGCCCAGTTAAATAATTGTTATAGAATGAAATTGAAAACCCTTGATGCCTTGAAAATAAATTTTCTTCATAGAAGATTTCAGTGTAATGAAAAATGAAAAGATTAAATTTCCACATTGTCCCACCAAAATTATACAACAGGAATGACTACAACAACAACAACTTGAATTTATATAGTGCCTTTAACATAGTAAAACATCCCAAGGCTCTTCACAGGAGCATTATTAAAAAAATTTGACACTGGCCACCTAAGGAGCTATTAGGGCAGGTGACCAAAAGCTTGGTCAAAGAAGTAGGGTTTAAGGAGTGTCTTAAGAGGAGGAGAGAGATAGAGAGGGAATTCCAGAACTTAGGGCCCAGGCAGCTGAAGGCACGACCACCAATGGTGGAGCGATTAAAATCGGGGATGCACAAGAGGCCAGAATTGGAGGAGTGCAGAGATCTTGGAGGGTTGTGGGGCTGGAGGAGGTTATAGAGATAGGGAGGGGCAAGATCATGGAGGGATCTGAAAACAAGAATGAGAATTTTAAAATCAAGGTGTTGCAGGACCGGGAGCCAACGTAGGTCAGCGAGCACAGATGGGTGAGCGGGACCTTGTGCAAGTTAGGATACGGGCAGCAGAGTTAGCAACAACTGTTGATAGGCTGGCATGCTAGATAACAAAAATAAAATTACCCACTTAAAACCTGGTTGGAATAATAAAATGTAGTCTACATGATGAAAATGCCAATCTTTTATGAAATAAAAACAGAAAATGCTGGAAACACTCAGGTCAGGCAGCATTGGTGGAGAGATGCTGAGTGACCTGCTGACTGTTTCCAGCATTTTCTGTTTTTATTTCAGATTCCCAGCAACTGCATTATTTTGCCTTTTCCATACTTTTATATGAGTTTCACAAATTTTTATTTGCATTTTGCCCAGCACAAAATACTTTCTATAGAGAGAATCAAATTCAATTTGACTTTCCAAAATGGAATTCCACCCTCAGCAATCTAACAATGTCACACAACAATATGCCATTGTATTAAGATAGGATAATTTAATCTGGTTTATCTGTGTCACTGTAACAACTTATATATCTATATAGCACCTTTAACATAGCAAAATGTCTAAAGGACTTCACAGTTGGGTATCTGAGAGGATTTGTGGGAGAGCACAAGAATTTTGAAGTCTAAACGACGAGGGACAGACAACCGATAGAGTTCAGTGAGTGAAATCGGTGAGGTTGGATAGAGTAATAAAATAATATCAATAGGAAATGTGGGTGAGGCAAATATAATAAAAGGTTGAAGATTAGAATATTGGATTTGTGTTAAAATTCTAAGTAATTTTGATTTTTAGGTTTCCTGGTCTGCTTTAACGTTATGGCAGTTTGTTCTAGTGAAAGAAATGGAAACATGGAATTTAATTTACTGGAGTGACCTAAAAACATCCATGACCACTGACTGACTACAACTGCAGACAAGAACAATTGTTGCAAGTCACCAGCCTCAGTTTGACAAGTATGGGTAATAAAAGTGCTGAGACAGTGACACAAAAAGCTACACAAGCACCATCTGTAAAATTGGGTGGGTCACAGGGAGCCACATGTCGATGCCACAAACTGTAGGAAAATTAATGCAAATTCCCATAGATATTTGGCAAAGCTACCTATGATTAAATTAATTCAGTAAGAACTGGATTTTCTCTGTTGGCAGTGACTCTGATCAGGCTGCTAGAATCTACACTGTCAGGAACAAATTTTTTTTTGTTGAAGTTTATGATTTTTCAACCAGATACAGCCTTCTGATCAGAAGTCAGATGAAAGAAAGAAAAATCTCAGAACACCTGTCACCACAGTTCACTGTGTCCCTGGCACTCAAACAGGTAAGTGGACAAGCAGGCAATGTTTAGCCAAACTAACATGAACACTGCTTGGGGAGGAGGGGAGACTCTTTTGGAGCACTCCATGTAATAACTAACAGATTGTGGAACTGAGTGCACTGAATAAACCATGATTTTGTTTCTGCTCTGGTGCATTATCAATTTGTTTTAAAGTTAACAGTTACCTGAAGGAAAACCCTAGCTCCCTTCCCGCTGTGCTCCACTGCACAGCACGCAATGGAACCATGCTACATATCACAACTGGATTCCAAACCTCTGAGCAATGTCACAGGAGGTTAGCCAGGTAAGTTTATCAAAAAGATTTCAATAACCATTTCAATAAAAGTAATGCTAATAAACAGACAGATCGATAATATAAAAAGGTGTCAATTTTATAGACTATGGCATTAAATAGCTCAGAAAGACTGAAAATATATTTAAAAACTCATTACCTCTTTATCTTCAGTAAGTTTTGATAATAGGTAAACCAGTGGATCCACGTTCCGAACATTTTTCGATTTCAGCTCATCGTATTTCCTGAGAAATTCCTCTGCCGTTCTTGAAAACTCAGCTATTTTTACCTAGCAAATATAACAAAAAATGCTTTGCTTTTAAGCAACATATACAAAGCAGCATTCTCTGCTCCCTCGCTCTCCATCAGTCCTGCAGCCTTCTCCCCGGCCACTACCAATGCTGCCCTTATTCAGCCACAGACACGTTTGTCAACGTCAGCCAGCTGAAAACCCATCTAATTTCCCCTTCTAACTCCCCACAAGAAATACCTAGCCTCTGTTCAGCAACTCCCAGACTCCACGCAGTAGCAGTGTACACAGGTGTTCAAATCTGTAATATTACTTCATCACCCCTCTCCCCAATAAAATGTATTTTAAATACAGCAATTCAGGTTATTAGAAAGTGAAGCAGATAGTTCAGGATCCATGTCGGACACACTACCTTTGCACTGTGGGAAGATACAGTGGTTGTGACGTATGGAGTTCTATTTTTCTGAAGGAGATCAATGTACACTTCAGCTCCATCGCCACCACGAACTCGAAGCAAACTGAGCAGCTCATTGACATCATGATGGATTCGGAATTCACTCATGATTCTTTCCTGTGTTAACAAGAAACTGTAAACGTGCTGAAAAAAATCCAAATAATTTCATCACCATATCATAACTGTAACCTTCAATACATCTAAGTACAGTATTTTACAGCCAAGTATTCATGAGGCTAGTTTTCATTGCCCCAAGAAACCTGTCCAAAACAAAGAATTCAGAAAACTAGGGAGAGGGCAGATGTGACCAACAATAAAATATTGCAATGTTCCAAACTTTGTATTTAAAGATACCACTCAGTTCTCTTAACTCAATAAATATTTTTTTTTCAATTTTCCATAGGTTATTTAAGAATAGGCGAAGTGTTGTCTGAAACAAAGGATTTATAAAGTCAAGAATGTTCAGATAAGAATCACAGCTTAGGGGAGCCATTTCTCAGATCTATGTCTATGTAGACACATTACCAAGTTACACCTAATCCCTACGATATATGAACAGGTTGAAAATTCTCACTTATAATTTTCACAAAAGATTTGTATGAAAGCAGAATGGTTCAGGGGCAATAAATTACAGATGTGTCTCAAGACTAACTTTCAACAAGAGTATGAAACAAAATTACCTGTGAACGTTGTGGCAAGCAAATTGTCGCTAACTGTGATATTTAAAGAACATTCACTGAGTTGAAACGAAACATCCCTAATTCCCACTATATTATTCATTAGGTATATAGTTAACTACAAATTTAGCAGTTAGGGCTAGCAACTCTCCACATGCAGATAACAGCTTAAAATCAAATGCATGTTGTAGGAAAAGAATCCAAGAAATAGAGCTTTTCCTAACTTTTCAGTGAGACAAGCTTTTTATTTTGGAACCACAAAAACCACTAGTACAAATTACTAATCTGAAGATCAGTTTCTATAGTCCATATTTTAACAATAAAGAAAGAACATCTCTGAGCCACTAACTTGTACATAGATCACAACTACTGTAACCACCGACGTTTGAACTTTGTGACACATATTTAGGAATGGAACTGAAAAAAATCTACACCTGTCTAGAAATACATTTAATGATAATATAATCAGTTATTTAAACTAAGCTGTAGAGAGATATACTAACTGATAGTCACAAAAGAACTTTAAAAAATATTCTTGTTTGGAAATTAGCCGAACAATGATAATATTTAGTTGCTGGCCGATTTGCACATTAATAACGGCGCGTGTCATTCAGATGCCGTTATTTTTTCAGCAAAATCTGGGCCATTATAAATTGACCTCGTGTGGCATTGGTGACAAGAGGGAGTAAAGTTGTATGAGAGAGATAGTGTTTATTCAAATATCATTTTATGTCTCCTACCCATCAATATCTGGTTTATTAATTTCTACCCTTTCTGCCCTCTTTCAATTTTTCATTCCTTTGCATTCCTAATTTCTCTCGCATCTCTCTCTCAGTTATTGGGATTGCACATTGTCTCAAACTCTTAAGATCGAACCTGCTGTAGCACCAGAATCTCTCAGGGCCTAAACCCTCGTATAAGTGTCTTCAAATTCTATGACTCTGCATCACATTACGCAGTTTAACACCAATCAGATAACTATTAAGACATTTAAAAAATAAATGTTAACATTTATTTATGCTCATGGCACGGAATGGAAAACAATTTGTTGCATTGCATCGATACAACTTGTGCAGCACAACTCACACAGGTTGCGACAAGGGACGAGGTGGGTCCGACCTGGCTCCAATATCCCAAACGACACGGCATTGGGATGCAATTGCTGCACAATGCAACGAGCCATGCAGATTTACCTTAAAATATCAAAACAGAAGCACAATTGTGTGCATACAGGGAGGACTCCAGGGAATACCAACGGACGGTATAACTGAGCTGTCTGCTCAACTCTACTTCACAAAATAGTGCCTGCTTGGACAGGGACGATACAAGTGATACCTCTTTAATGCAACACATTAAAATAAACAGGATGTGGAGATGCCGGTGATGGACTGGGGTTGACAATTGTAAACAATTTTACAATTGTCAAATTGTAAAATTGTTTAAAATAAACAGAGCTGAGCTGCTTTAAAACAAGAATAAGCAGAATAAGATCACCTTCCCTCCCAACCCCTTAAAAACGCACAAATGTGACTGTGGAAAACGCTGTCACTGTTACCCCAGCGGTTTCCAACCTTTCCTACTTTGTCCCGGTTTATCTCTACCCATCCCACGTACCTAACTCAGCGCTCCCTCCGTTTTTTAGGCTGAATTTTTTGGGACCTCAAAGCGGCGTGAGCTGGCCTCCCGGACGGGGTCTCACACCTCGGGGATCCGGTTCACACTCAGCTGCCACTTTTGGGTCGATGGGCACTTTGCAGCGGCGGGGTAACTGCGGCTTTAAAGACCCTTCACTGCCCGTTTCAATAACGCACGCGGGCCGCCGCCTTACGTTATTTACAAACACAAATAAACAAATAACTGGCCGGGCGGCGGGAGCCCCGCGCTCTGTTTTAAAGACCCCAAGAGGCCCAACGCCGCCGCTTGCGTCTACGACTCTCCTCGACCGTCGCTACAGACCGGGGCCGCGACTCTATTCAGGCCGCCGGCCGCTCCAAATTCACCTTCTCCGCTCCGGTCCCTTCCACTAACGCCAAACACACACACACACACAAAAAGACAGCCGCGGTGCAACCACGTTACTGCTTCCCTCAGGGAAACCCGAGGCTCCGCCACTCCGTTCCGCCTCGCTATAGACAAAAGGACAGCCGAGGAGGGAGCAATCCGGCGGGCGTTAGGACCCGGCAGAAGCTGGGCAGAGAGAGAGAGAGAGAGACCGTTGGCGCGCGAGCGCCGGTTGACGGTTTGCTCCCGGGGGAGGCGCGCGTGGGGATGCTGAGCGCGGGGCCGCTCGAGCTCCAGCGGGAATGGACGGGAGATCAGGCCGGCCTGGAGGCGGAGGCGGAGGCGGGCTCTGATGGCGGAGGGGACGGGATGGTCGGGGATTCGGAGCCGCTGCCGTTAAAGTCGCCTTTTACCTTCACCTCCAGGAGGATCCGCTTGCAGAAGGACGACGATTTCTTCGAAGTAAGTTGTCTTGGGCCTTTCGGGTGAGACGTTAAACCGAAGCCTCTCAGGCGAACTTAAAAAATCCCACGGCACTATTTCGAAGAAGAGCAGGAGAGTTTGCCCCGCTGTCCTGGTCAATAGTTATCCCTCAACCAAACATCATTTAAAAAAAACAGATCATCTGGTCATTGTCACATTGCTGTTTGTGGGATCTTGCTGTGCGCAAATTGGCTGAGGCGTTTCCTGCATTACAACAGTGAAGACACTTCAAAAGTACTTCATTGGCTGTAAAGGCTTTTGGGACGTCCTGAGGTTGTGAAAGGCGGGTTATAAATGCAAGTTTGCTCTAGAGCTTGGTCCTACCATTAAACAGATGGAGCCATTTAAAAAAAAACAGACCACATTTTTAAACCAGGATCAACGACCTTCAGGAGGTGTCAGACACACATAATCGATTGTAATTTGTTTCCTAGATGAGGGCGACACTGACTGTTCCACAGTCCCTGCCCACCCTTGCTGCCCTGAGAAGGTAGGGCCCCACTCTCCTGACCTCCGCCGGGTCCCATCGCCCTGGATCTTCTTGCTTCGTAACGATCGTTAGCCATGGCTCAGTGGTAACAGTCTCGCCTCTGACTGAGAAAGTCGTTTAAGTCCCACTCCAGAGACTTAAGCACAAAATCCAGGCTCAGTGCAGTACTGAGCAAATGCTGCACTGTCAGAGGTGCCTTCTTTTGGGTGAGATATTAAACCAAGGCCCCGTCTGCCCTCTCAGATGGGCGTTAAAAATCCCTTGGCACTATTTGAAGAAGAGCAGGAGCTGTAAATTGCTTTGGGACATTCTGAGACTGTGAAAAGCACTATATCAATGCAAGTTCTTTTCTTAAGACTGAGTGTCTAGCTAGGGCATCTCACAGGGCATTGCGAGTCAACCATGTAGTTTGGGACTGTAATTGTATGTTGGTCAGACCGGGTGGGGTAGCAGGTTCTCTTCCCTGAAGGATCTTTG
Source organism: Heptranchias perlo (assembly GCF_035084215.1). Lineage (NCBI taxonomy): Eukaryota > Metazoa > Chordata > Chondrichthyes > Hexanchiformes > Hexanchidae > Heptranchias > Heptranchias perlo. Next base: position 13,682,355 of record NC_090360.1, read on the forward strand.
AGAACCTTTGGGTTTTTATGACAATCCAGCAACTTTCATGATCAGTTTTTCTGTTTCCAGCCCATGAATTACCAGATTTATTGGATTCAATTTCACAACATACCTTAGAGGATGCTCTACCATACACTCTTCCTGTAGGACAAAAATAGTTTCTGTGCTGTGACCATGGAAATGTCATCATGCAGACTGGCCAGGATTGACTGAGGCTGCATTTACATTACAACTGGCTGAGTGCAGAGTGAAACAACTTTGCATAGACCGTCTGGCTGTGTAACAACCGTGGATTATTCCTCAGGGTTGAAGGGAAATTTCAGAATTTTATGTTCTTGGAAGTTTTTATGTAAATTTATTCACCTCCCTAAGAGGATTAGACAAATAAATTAGTGTGTGTTAATAGTGTCAATGGTCACATGGAAGGAATGTACTGGAAGGAATGTACCAAAAGGAAAAGGCAGTATAGGAACAATCCTCTTTCTCCCTTTTGCCAAAATACCCTTCTGTCCTTAAAAGATTTTTGCTGTACTGCAAACGGAGTCCAGGATAATCTGCAGTCCTGCCAAACGGAACTATAATTTTGCCATTAGTGGCAGATAAGGGTTTTATAGAACATTTAAACAACTGGCAGTGAGAAGTATACTGAGCTTCTACCAACTTTTGCAGGTATCCTTACAAGTAGTTTGCTCTAGGATGGAGCCAAGGAGTTGAATTTTTGCAACTGGAGAGATTCAGCAGTTAGAGTACAGGCGAATGGGCAGGTTATATGTACAAAGTAATTGACAGAGATGAGAAAGAGTGGAGCCAAGCATGCTACCCTGAGATATCTCTATAGCTTTTTCAGTACAAAGACAAAGGGCAATATGTAACGAGCGAATGCCTATGCCCTCTGATAAAGTTGTGCATTCAATTCAGCAGCTAACAAAATAGGCCAACCTGTTAAGGCTCTTGAATGCTCTGCAAAGTAAAGGGTACTGCTATAACTCCGTGGTAGGAATCGATCCGTTTCTGGATCATGAGATCAAGAGCATCACAAGTCAGCCAATTTGCGCAGATGCCAAATTGGTGACTAGATAGTGGGATTTAGATATTGCAACAAATATGTTTTCTTATCCTTTGAACCCAATTGACTTTAGAAATATTAGACTGTAGTTTTAGGGGCCTGACTATCTTATCTTCTAGGTAAACACAATAGTTGGTTGTTTTCCTCTTATTTGGGACAGTACCAATTGATGGCGATAGTGGAGTTGAAATTCACTTCACTAAAATGTAACTAAATCACATGGACGCACCTATAGCCTGTTGTTACTTCCAGTGTCTCCGTTGGATGTTGTTCTTCATTGGTTCATGGATAACAAAGGAAGTAAACATCCTTGTGACAGGATGTACTGTTGGTCACTCTCCACCATAAGTGACAGGATGTACTTGTTGGTCACTGTCCACCACAAGGAGGTTTTACCAATGAAGGATAACAGTTTGGGGGTAACTGATTAATGTGCAACTATAAAAATCTGCAATTAGCAAGCCAATGGTTTATGGAAAATAAGTTTCACCTTTTATTTTATTTTAGGATGGTGATATCCATCGGCATTTATATCTGCGAAATGCCATAACAAGTGTGGGAGACGTGGAAAGACCAAAGTAAGAATAATTGTTCGCTTTTAAGGATCCCCCTTTTCTAACCATATTGAATCAAAGCTATTTGAATTTTCCCTCCCAGCTTTATTCCTCTTTTTCCTGAAGTGCTAACTTGTGGATATCCATTTGTTGTTTAATCTAGGGTTTCTGAATTCTGTTGCCATATAGCAGGTTGCAGTCAACTGTTTGATACCCTAGAAAACTATGAACATCATTATAACACATTCCACCGCAACGTCTGCTCATCCTGCAAGCGCTCTTTTCCATCCAGTCACCTGTTAGATATTCACATCCTGGAATGGCACGACTCACTTTTCCAAATTCTAGCAGCAAAACAGAACATGGTAAGTGTCTATTAAATTCTAATTCTTGAGTTATTCACTGATTTGTATTGAATTTGTATGTGCGATTATGTCTAATTTAGAGAACAGAGCTTTCCTGAATTCAGCGCAGACCCAAGAACACATAGAATCATGCAACACAGAAGGAAGCCATTTGGCCCATCGTGTCTGTGTCGGCTCTTTGAAAAAGCTATCCAATTCGTCCCACTCCCTGCTCTTTCCCCATAGCCCTGCAGTTTTTTTCCTTTTCAAGTATTTATCCAATTCCCTTATGAAAGTTACTATTGAATCTGCTTACGCCACGTTTTCAGGTAGTCCATTCCAGATCATAACAACTTGCTACGTAAAAGAAATTCTTGTATGTGTATAGTGGCAAGATGATCCAGGAATCTCATTAACTTCTATTAATGTATGTATACCGTGATTTTACACAGTTTTAAGAGTTAACTATTTGGGTAGAGCTAACTCAGCAATGTGGCTGTTGAGTCGGAGAAAATGAAGGCAAACACTTTGTGCTCTAAGATGCATAAGTAATCCAAATTTATGCTAATCAAGGCAAGGTTATGTCAGTGTTAGAAAACAGAATGGTGTCAGAATTGAGCACTCCCAGGTGGGATACAGCACAGATTAAATGTAGAATAAAGACCTTTTCTAATCTGCTCCAGCCTCAGAAGAGATTGCATTTTTAGTCACCTCTGGAACAGAAATTGTGGGTTCAAGCTCCTAACTAGCACTGGCATATCCCACATTCCAGTGCAGTATTCAAGGACACCATATTATTAACAGTACCATTCTTCAAATGTGAGGTTAAAAGACTGATTTTCATTGATGGACATTAAAGATCCCATAGCGTTATTTACATTCTTATTGCCCAATATTCCAACAAAGAACCCTTCTAACACCAGAAGTGTTGGTCCTGTCTGGCACATGGCTCCACTGAAAAGGATGTTGGGGAGATTTATATTTGTGATGTCTCACAAGGCTATTCAATACCCAGCTGGAGTCACAAATCATTTGACAGATCTACTTAGTGGGTCTTAACTTCATGAAGAGCGCGGATGGGGACCAAGAGTATCCTAAGGTGACCGTGAAGGCCTAGTCTACCTCAATAATTCCCATTTCTCTACCATACAGAATGGAAGTCTAATATCCAGTCTTATCTAATTCCATACTGATGGCCAATTATTGAAATTAGGACCTTGACTAGCTAGCCTACAGTACAACCAGTTTTGAACTACTTGCAAAAACCGCTGAATACAGAATTTAAGCCTGGCCCTATCAAGATGTATGCAGCAGCCATATCTACCTTCCGTTTACCATAGGAAGAGAATTCAGTTCAGTCACATCTCTCAATCTTTCAGGCTTGGGATGTCAGCCTTCCTTCCATACTTTTTGATGCCAACTTAATAGTGTAATCTTGTGCTGTGCAAATAAATACATGCTTTTTAATTTGAAAACAGTTGTGAAGACAGCTCTGATGTCAGTCAAGAGAATTAGCAATGCCTAGGCTTTAATTACTGGAGCCCTTTGCTTCATCTGCCATGATAAAAGGATTCTCTAATCTCTAGCAGCTCAAATTTTTACCCAAGTTGTACTTGTTTCATCTGACCCATGCGATTGTTGTTCTTTCCTTTTTTCCTGTACCTCACAGAGAATGTTTCCTAATGTGGCTGTTACCTAATGAATTCTCCTCTATTTTGCATTAACTTATTGTCTTTTTGGTGATTTTTAAACATGATTTTGAAGCTTTTTTTCTTGGTTTGATGGCTTGCTTTAAGTAAAGAACTTTCATTTATATAGCGCCGTTCATGACCTCAGGCTGTCCCAAAGCGCTTCACAGCCAATGAAGTAATTTTGAAGTATAGACACTTTTGTAATGTAGGAAAACGTGACAGACAATTTACACATAGTAAGGTCCTACAAACAGCAATGAGATAAATTACCAGATAATCTGTTTCAGTGATGCTGGTTGCAGGATAAATGTTGGCCAGGATACCTGGGGAGTTACCTTGCTCTTATTCGAATAGTGCCATGGAATCTTTTATGACCACCTGAGAGGGCAGACAGGGCCTTGATTTAATATCTCATCCAAAAGACAGTACCTCTTACAGTGCAGCAGTCACTGAAGTGTAAGCCTAGTATGTGTGCTTAGATCTCTGGTGAACCCATGACGTGATTCTGCAGAAAGTGTGCTACCATTGAGCCAAGGCTATCACCTAGGTATACTTTATTCAGTACTTTAATTGTAACTAAGCTTGTAATAAACAGTGAGGCAAAACCACTTGTCTATTAAAGGGAGGATGTGATGCAGGTGAAGGAAGGATTGTGTACAGTGTGGCAGAGCAGAACCTATCTTCTGTCAATTGAGGAAGACACTGAACCTGTCCCAAATTGCAGCAGGAACAGGGCCATAGCATAGTTGGGAAGGATGGCCCACGCCTTTGAAGGTGTATCAATGATGCCATACTTCTCCAATGGGATAAATTACCAGATAATCTGTTTCAGTGATGTTGGTTGCAGGATACCTATTCCCAGGATGGGCCAGAAAGGTGAAGCTGGCCATTATCTTCTGTCCCTAAGGATGCAAATGCCCATGTCCAGAAAGGTGATTAACTTACCTTTCCTGGAGGACTTTTTGGGGCTTTTATAAGTGCATCCTGGGCAGAATTCCTGTGATAGTCTGAGAATTCCCTGAGACATGACCCTTTGAAGTGCGCAGGGGTGTGGGTGCATGCGAGACTCACTCATCAAACTGGGATTTATAGGCCATTTTGAGTTCTATATGTTTGCAACTCAAATGCTTTAATTTATTTTCTAGTATCTGTGTTTGGTAGAGAGTTGTACAGAAAAATTCAAGACTTCCAGTGACCGGAAAAAACATTTGATCAAAGTTCACGGTTATCCATCTGACTTTAGATTTGACAAACCAAAGAAACTTAGACGGTAAGGAAATTATTCTCTGCAGCATTTTATGTCAAAATCACTGGGGCGAATTAATAAATTGAATAACATGTGTTTCGCATCTCAAAGCAATAGAGCCACGTTTCTCAAATGTCTTCCTCTTTATGTCTTCTTTAGTGCCTTCTTGTCTTAGAAGGCATACTGGCTACTGGACAATCAGTTGAAAGTTATTTCTTGATAAACTTATAGTAATGAAATTTCAGTCGTTAATCCTTTATTGTGAATGACTCCTCACACTGAAGAGATGGAGTGTGTGGGCATTTGCCGTCCACACTGTCAAACACTACAGACAGAAAATTAACTGTATAAGCATAAGTGTGGGTACCAAAAGATCACCCATTAGCAAAATTCCCTTTGTAGGTCTAATTTTCTATCTTACAAAACAATTTCTAGTAAGAATCAGATTATATGCATTCGTAGTGGCTTAGAGTCTCAGTTCTTAGAAAATGACTCACAAACAGAAAAATGCATTGTATATTTTATGTAAGTCGAATTGTTATTAGAATGCATCCTTTATTGCTATTGTTAGCGGGGCTCTTTATTATCTGTTAGTTTCCATCATCTGCCAGAAGTTGTCCCTTGTTACAGTTGTTGATCAAGGTTTCCTTGCATTCGCAAAGCATTAAATAACTTCACAAAAAATACATTTTATTTCTCTGTTAATTTTACGAAATCTATATAAAAGTCTAGTCGAATGTGTTTCAATAGTATGTGGAAAATGTGCAGACTTGAAATGGCCACACTTGGAAAGTTTTGTCGAAGCAAAGTACATATTATACCTGCACTTAATTGGCCTGCTGTTAAATTTGCCATGCTGGTAAGGTAAGAAAATCTACCAATTATGAACCAGTAGACAGATAGGAAAAACTACCAGTCTCAAACCACCATCAGACACAAAACCAACCAAATTGCTCAAGAGCTACTAATCAGGATCAGTAACTGCAAAAACAGACCAAAGTGCTCAAAAAATTTGTTTTCAATTTCTCTCTTCAGTCAGTTGATTATAAGGTAATAGAATTTATAACAAACACAAAAACTTAAATAATTCACAAAAAAAGTGAAGTTGCCCGAGTCCTGTTGAAAAGCTTTGCAGATTTCCTGGAACTTACCTTGTTCACCTAGGTCTCCTGCCTTATTTTTGGGGGGCTCTGTGCAGGAGCAGCCTCACTGCCCCATTCAGTCTCCCAATCTCGGTGTCTCCTCCAGAACAGTGAATTTCCCAAAGTGAAAATATCTGCTGTCTGCGTTCCCGTGACCACGGCTGCTATGTTTGGAGACAGTGCAGCCATTTGTGATGTTGGTGTGGCCATTGCTACTGTCTGTACTTGCAATTCTGAATTTCTCCCTAATGTTAGACATCCCCCTTATCTCCCATCCCAGGGCTGCCAAAACTCAGAACACCCTGCTGTCCTTGCAGATGTCTTCCAGGACTCCCATATCCCTTCAGTGCTGCCACATTCTCCCTCAGCCCTCCCCACTGAGTGCTCCCAAACCTCAGAATGCTTCACCAATTGCTGCCGCACTGGTAGATCCAACATCCCAGCTTCCTCCATCCCCACCCCTTGAAGGGTCCTCAGTGTTCCCACGACCCATTCCACAAAGTGCTGTTAAGCCCCAGGGACCGGTTCTCTTTCTCCCCCCCCCACCACTCCTGCCCTCCCCACAGTACTCACAGGTGGCAAACCTGTTTCAGCTCTTTCCCAGGCTGTACCCCTTAAGCCCAGTGCATCCCATGTAACTCACATTCTATTATTATATAATACAGTTGATCTCCTGTGCTGATGCATACCACTTCTTCCCAGCCTGGGGCTTGAGACCCTAGTTCTCACTTGTTTGTTGCACCATCTCCTAGACAGTCTCTCCCTGCCTGATCCTGATATCCACCACCAACTTTGTACATGTTGCCTACCATCTTGCTGCATATCCTGGAACATGTGAGAGCCACCTAATCCAATTGGGAGAAATACAGAAGAGTAGACACTGCAAAGGAGAGAGTTACATAAACAGTGAGAAAGATTACATGACAAATAGACAGAATGAGATAGAGAATTAGAGAGTAGGAAAGAATGAGAGAGATAGATGTAGGAGGAGAAAGACAGTTTTGTTTTTATTTTTTTTGTCTAGAAGCATCAGCACTGGAGATCAACTATATAATATAACAGTAGAATGTAAGTTACATGGTATAGCACTATTATTATAAAACAATACATCCTCTGAGTCACTGTAAGCAATGGCAGAGGAGACCTGGTAGGAGTATAAAATAACAACTGATGTTTTAGGTGCAAAAAGATACTGGAATCCTGACTGGGTTAAAATATGAACTTGGAAAAATAGTTTTGGGTGATGCTTTTTTAGAGAGGGGTGGCACAATTTGGTGTTTTGTGCTTTGACATATATGATTGTCTGGCGCTGCACATGGAGGAAAATCAGTCGGGGAGGATTGGTGGATGGAAAATTGTAGGCTCCCATGTAGGCATGCAAATGACCCCACCCAATTCTGCACTGTGCACGCACCCAGGTAATCGAATGCACCCAGTAACAGGTCAATAAACCCCATAGTCTTTTAGTGATGAGATGAGCAGTGCGTCCCTGCAGCTCAGTGGCAGTAATCGTTGTCGTCATCCCAGCCTGACTGTATTTTTGTGTTCATTTTAAAAATAAGTGATGAAAAAGAATTTAAAGTCATATAATGGCTGTAAACCATTTTAACTATACTTTCCTCGTTGTCACTACTTTTTAAGGTGACAGTACAGTAAAACAAACGTGTTTTTCTCTTCTTACCTGCCCCACAGCAATCAAAAGAATCAAGATAGGAGTTCACACGACATGGATGTGGAACCATCCATTTGTCAAAAAGAAACACATGACATTTTTTGCAGAGTATCCACAGAATCAATGGACCATGCACCAGTAGAAATAATGGAGGCTGAGAGTCCATCTGTGCTAGGACAAGGTGGATCCAGTACTACTACAGTGCAACAACGGCCTTACTTCTCCTACAGGTTACTGACCTTCTACTGTTATTACTTTTACCTTCTAAGTACAAAAGAATAGGAGTGGCATTGTGCGCAATATGTACAGAACATCACTTTAACTCTATTTAAAATATATATAGTAAAAGACTCAAATGATGCTGTTATTTCAATGTTAGTTTACACTTCGTCTTGTGGTATGTTTTATTTTAAAACAGTGGTTGTAATCATGCTGGGAAATAATTTGTCAGCAGTTACAGAACTCAGAAAATGAAAATCAACTGCAGTGCAAAAAGCCCACTATCTGAAACAAAATAGAAAATTAAAGACTGAAAAATGTCTGGAAGTTACATTCAAATCTGTTTTATACAGAAATATACAGGTATGAAAATAAGACCTGGCATCATTGTAATATGAATCATGTGGTTCACTTTAGTTTAAGTCCTGCGATTTGGCCTAGACACTTGCCCTTCTGCCGCTGTCCACTATCACACCAGTTGCCAACAAACTAAAATAATAAAAGTGGAACCACCTTCCCATCTCCCTCTCCTGAGATCGCCACCTCTATCTCTAATAAAACATTTTGTGCCTGCACACACTTCAAGTCAACTTTTCCATTACAAAATTCCTATATCCACATTTATAATCAAAACCGCCCATGTAAATTTGTCACACTGTAAATACACCCTCCTGCCAGTGGAGGCATTGTATCATCACCACTGGAAGATGGGTGTAATTAAAGCGTAACAAGATTACATAGGCAGTTTCCGTTATAAATGTGGACATAGGAATTTAAAAATAGAAATCTAAAAATAAAGACAGAGTGTATGACTTTAAAATTGGGACTGAACTACGTCTGTGTACCCTGATCCAGGCATCCCAGCTTTCTAATCCTGCTTCAACTGAGGACTACACTTGAAGTTGACTCCCTGTGGGCAACTCGATGGGTACTCTAGTAGTAAATATTATATAGAATAAGCCAGTGTATGTTTCAAAGCAGTTACTCATCTCAAGTTGAAGTTGACTGGTAGCTTTGCTCTCGCAGTTTGAGCTCGTTATAACTCCTGTTACAGCTCTGTAGCAGCTGATGCATTACACTATATGTAAAGAAAATGTGGAAATGTTGACACTTTTTTTCCTCCATTATATTTAATGAAATTTCCTATTAGTAGGAACCTATCTTATCTATTGGTACTTTTAGCCATATTGTAGTTTAATTTCTCCCCTCCCATCTTTCTCAAAGCCGTTGAAGTACAATTCCACAGGTGCTATCTGCTCTCCAGTACCTTGTCCGAGTGGTCGTTCTTCTCATATGCCTAGGCAGTGAGCATTGGAAGATGTTTTACATCACAGCTGAACCAATTCTGTCCTTGCCTGAGATCTGAACTTGTGCACTATCCAGTAAGAGTGATTGGGTCACAATTGGGAGCGGGAACTTGGGCTGACATTTTATATTTTCCACCTTCATAGACTGGAGCACTGAGGCCAATTGTAACATCATCACCACTGCCTTGTTTGAGATAAACTAACTCAGCAAAGACCTAGGATGAAACCTGGTCCTTCCTGACCAGTAAGGCTCAATATTATATATTTTTTTCTTTTATAGGGTGCCAGCAACAATTTGCTTTGGTCATGGGTCAATTCGCGGCTTTAAGAATCCAAGGAAGAAGAAGTGAACTGTGTTGTGAATTGACTAGTCACTGGATACTAAAACATTGTTCTGTAAATGACGTTTCTGTCAAAATGTGAACTTGGAAGAATATTTTGTCACAATTTCTTTGATCAGATGGAACAATCTCAGCCTCCAAGAAGCAATCGGATACAATTATCAGCCAACGTGGTCGCAACTGCATTTTTTTAAAAAGGGAAAGACCTATACTGTTGAGAAAACGGATACATATTGATTACTTACTAGCAAAATAAATCTTTTGCTTCGCATTTCTATGTATCCTTACTGGAGAGAAATCCATTTCCCATCATTTCAAAGCACATTTCCACTGTAGGATTCTGGATAGGATGACACTACTGGCTGTTTGTATTCTATCATATTGCTTGTAGAAAATGCCTCATAATTTTAGCTCATTCAATATTAAAAAGGTTTGATTTACTCAGAAGCCAACATTTTTTGGAATGATTCCCAGGACAGCTAAAGAGCACAAACCAGCCACAGTTATATAATTTACTAGAATACAATACACAATGGAAAAACTGATGACACCTCCCTATTGAGGTGGTGATAAAATACATAATTATGGAACAGTACAATTACATAGTTCAAAATACTTGGCTGAGTATGTTGAAATGTAGCACTTTATTTTAAATAAGATGGTGTTCCCCTATAATACTTTGTTTTATTCTCTAGGACTTGTTTTCTTTTCTTTTGTACATTTACACTGCCTTCTAGTCCCTACTGCTTCAGACAGTTATTTGATGTCCAGCACAAACACTGGGCTGGTTCTGTGCCCCTTTTTGCAAAAAGTTCTGTATCATGGACTTTATTATATTTGTGATTGAGTAAATGTTGGACTTTGGACAACGCATTTAACATCAGTTATAAAAATTTGGCATGTTTCAAGATGTCAATAATTTTGAAATTGAAAATTAAATTATTGCTTAGCAATTTACACATCTCTCCTTTAACAGACTGGTATTTGAATGGTGTTTTGTACAGGTATAAATTATTTCTTCATTAAAATTGAAGAAATCTGTGAAAGGTCAACATTAGTTGTTACTTGGAACATGGGAGTCCCACCAGGATTGAAAAAGGACTTGTCCACTCCCAGAGCTAAAAGAGGTCAAAAAGTTGAAGTTCCCCTTTTCCAAAAATGCGAAGAGAAACTAAATTATGGGGTGTGGAGGGTTGTAGAGTACGCTCATCAATATTGACCAAGATTTTCATCTCCATTGAATATAGATGATCTCCAAGATACCGGTTCATTTATGGTTTATTTTCTGTTTTCTGCTTGTTTAATTTTTGTTTCTAGTCCCTTTCTCTTCCCATTAATTCTCAAAAGCAACCAGCCCATCAAAAGTGTCTTACATAAATTAAATAAGAAAGCAACATACTGATTAATGTGGCAAATTTTAAATGTTTACAGACTATTTTTCTTTCCAGTGCTGGGGTTGGGGTGGGGGTTGGCACAGCCAGGGTTTCCGATTCCAGCGGGTATCCAATGACTCCTGCTACACGTGCACACATGTGGAAGAGGACAGCTGTGTCCCCATGGTCAAGTAGCCTATCTTGGTTGAATACTTGCAGGCTTGGCACACTCATGCAGAATGGTTACTTTGGCAAGGTACTTCAGGAGAGAAGAAAATTAGGGTGAAAATAATTCCCCCTCCCCCCTTTCCAAATTTGGTCTCCTAAAACCAAACTGTACCCTTAGCCAAAAAGGCAGGTAAGTGACCAGCTCACAGGCTTTTTTTAGTGCAGCTTTGAATAAGGCTGGTATGAGGTGCATAACAGAGACAATTCTCCCTGTCCATGGGGAAATACCTGGCCTTCATTCAGCTCAGCTTACACAGCTGAAATTGGGAAAGCAGTCACACACTGGGATTCGTGTGTAACTACCACTCCTACTCTTAAGCAATTTTATATTAAAATTTATTAGATTATGAAGAAAACATCAATCTGCAATAGTGGCAACATGGAAGCCACTTCACAAAGAATCTTCTCATTGAGTCTGTCATGGCTGAGGGGTGATTACCGGTTTGAACTTAGACGTAGGAGGCATGATTAAGAAATTTGCGGATGACACAAAGATTGGCCGTGTGGTTGATAGTGAGGAGGAAAGCTGTAGACTACAGGAAAATATCAACGGACTGGTAAGATGGGCAGAAAAGTGGCAAATGGAGTTCAATCCGGAGAAGTGTGAGGTAATGCATTTGGGGAGACCAAATAGGCAAGGGAATACACAGTAAATGGGAGGAAACTGAGAGGTGTAGAGGAAGTGAGGAACCTTGGAGTGCATGTCCACAGATCTCTGAAGGTAGCAGGACAGATAGATAAGGTGGTTAAGAAGGCATATGGAATGCTTTATTAGCCAAGGCATAGAATATAAAAGCAGGGAGGTTATGCTGGAACTGTATAAAACACTAGTTAGGCCACAGCTTGAGTAATGCACACAGTTCTGGTCACCACACTACAGGAAGGATGTAATTGCACCAGAGAGGGTGCAGAGGAGATTTACGAGGTTGTTACCAGGACTGGAGAATTTTAGCTATGATGACAGATTGGTTAGTCTGGGGTTGTTTTCCTTGGAACAGAGGAGGCTGAGGAGTGATTTGATTGAGGTGTACAAAATTATGAGGGGCCTAGATAGAGTGGATAGGAAGGACCTATTTCCCTTAGTGGAGGGGTCAATAAGCAGGGGGCATAGATTTAAAGTGATTGGTAGAAGGATTAGAGCGGAAATGAGGAAAAAATTTTTCACCCAGAGTGTAGTGGGGGTCTGGAACTCACTGCCTGAGAGGGTGGTAGAGGCAGAAACCCTCAACTCATTTAAAAAATACTTGGATGTGCACCTGAAGAGTCGTGACCTGCAGGGCTACGAACCAAATACGGGAAAGTGGGATTAGGCTGGGTGGCTCGTTTCTCAGCCGGCGCGGACACGTGGGCCGAATGGCGGCCTCCTGTGCCATAAATTTTCTATGATTATTATTTATAATGGGATCGGAACGCCAAGATCAGAATACAACTTTAAAGTCACTCCGTGAAATCTAATTAATTATTTATTCTGTGTACTGTTTCAGTTTTATATGTGTTTTTGATTTTTTTGTGCTGACAGTGGACACCCATTGTACGCAGTGACCCTGACGCACAAGATGATTAATGACTGTGACGTCACAACTGAAAGGTTACTGAGAAAAGCTCTCCAATCGATTGCCAGGGGATATTACATCCATTGTATATATTCTCTAATCAACGTTACCAAACATGCCACTTTCTGCAAATTATCTGAAAGCTTATAAGGTCTGAACTCCCAGTTAAAGGAAAATAATCCACTGGAGAAAAAAAAATGAATATTGTGAGCTATTCCCCCTATTCAGCTATAGCTAATTAGAAATTATAGGATTTAATTGTTCAATCTGCTGCAACTGCTTCATTTAATGCATGGAGTGCAGATATCAGTTTCATGATAAATGCAATATCAAGTGATTTAGCTTTATGCAATCTTGAGTACTGTCTTTAAACCTAAACATGGGTTTTTTGCTGGTATAAGAATTAAACTGAAAATAATGGATAGTTGAGAATGATCAAAAGGCAATTGGAATTTTGTTTATGTCAAACTATTGAAGCAAGGATTAAACTGCTTAGAATTATCATCTGAACTCTGAAATCATGCTGTAGCACTTGATTTATTTTACATCCTATTGGCATGGGGGTGTGGGTTAGTTTGGAGCTTTTTTTTTTGCGTGTGAGCCAGGAACAACCAACAGCACAGATGTCCAACTGTTCATTCCCTGATGGAAAAAGAGAATTGCCTTTTATGACACCATTACTGTAAAAACAATCTGCAGTTGATTACCAGGAAACTCTGGGTCCAGCATGTTATGTAATGATATAACAACCATAGTACAAATGAGCTAATTCAGTGTAAATGTTGACATGTAATTAGAAAAAAAGTCAAATTGGTTAGTATAGAGTTATATGTATTTCTGGTCTTCAATTACAATGTGTTGCTGAAACTTTATAATAAAGCTGAATGTATCTAGTACCCTGGTTATTCTCGAACTTATAGGTTTGGCTCTTAACCATAAGTTTGACAGTTGGGTCCTAAGACTCTACGACACTGAGATTTGCATCTTCTAGGTTTTGAGAATCCCCTCTTTTTTATTTCCTCCAATTTTCTCCCAAGACGTTGATTCATATTGAGGTATTTATTGGTGTGTAAGCAGGCCTGCTGTACCTTGTCCAAGTGACCATTCTTCATATGTGAGGCTGGACAGTCAGTGTTGGGAGGCTATTTGATTGTTCAGTTGAGCGTGATCTTGTCATCATCCAACTGGACTTTCCAGCATATCATCAGATACCAAACAGGAGTAAGAACAATAGCTGATTTTTCCCCCTCTTCCCAACCACTGTCCAACTACTGCCGTAGCTACTATTGACTAACTCTGCACAGACTACAATATAACTGTTACGGAGTGGTGCTTTACCCACTAGGTTATTGTAGCACCTATAACTCCCTCTGTTTTTGCTAAGATGATAGTGAGCAAAGAGAGGTGATGTTTAGCTGTGCCATCTCAACGGCAGGGAATAGCTGAACACATGCTGCTATCTTCACTTGAACGGCACCACTTATGGGATGGGTGGAGTGGCTGTGGTGGCAGTTGTGATCCATTGCCCATACCACCTAGATGGAGGAAGATGTGTGGTATTGGGTGCCATGCAAGGGGAGAAAAGTAGGATAGAATAGGGAGGGAGTGTGGGGGGAGAATCAAGTTGTATTTGGCATTTGAGTTCAAAAGAATCTCAATATTGTAACTGCATAATATAATATTTCAATTTTGATTTGAAATATTTAACTCAAATTAAAACCTTAATTTTTGTTGTTGACAATAGAAAAAGAACATCACGTTTTTATTTTAAATTGTACAAACCCCGAGTAAGATTCCAATTCTGTATCTTTTCTATGACCATCTATTCAAACAAAACCTCCATGTGGCTATTGCTGCTGTTGGGTGGTCTGTTGTTCCGTGCGATTCTAGTTTTCGTTCTTAATATTCTTTTAGTGCTCCTATCGAAAGTAATAGGAGAAGCTGTCTCGAATGTACCGTAAAGCACAGTTAGTGACCTCAATTAGAGAGCATTCAGTGTGATGAAAATTCATATATATTATACATTGTAAATCGCAACTTATTCACCTGTCTGTAGATCTATATGGGTAAAATTTGCTAGACATAACTTTTAATTTCAAGAACAGTCTTGATTAAATTTTTAGATTTGCGTTGTACAGAAAATAGCCTGAATGGCTAAGAGCTTAAGAGTAACTCACTGTGGGCTGAAGTGATGAACCTGTGGAAGCAAAACAGTAGTGACTTCTGAGTGTCACTTGAGCTTGGAGATTAAATCACAGCCTTGAACTCATTCTTTGCTATCCAACTAGATATACAGGCCTCCCTTGGTATTGCTCACAGTGAGTTGGAGATTAAACTATTGCAGCAGTGGGTGGTGATGATATACTTGGCAATTTAGAGGATTTGGGAAGGTGTTTGCCAGAGATGTGCTTCAGAAACACTGAAGTGTTTTTGATTAGTTCCCTTACCCGCTGCTGGTAGATGAAGAGATACGTTTATTCCTCTCATACCAGTTACATATTGTAAACAATTTTACAACACCAAGTTATAGTCCAACGATTTTATTTTTAATCCCACAAGCTTTCGGGGGCTTTCCCCTTCCTCAGGCCCACACTGCCTGAGGAAGGGGAAAGCCCCCGAAAGCTTGTGGGATTAAAAATAAAATCGTTGGACTATAACTTGGTGTTGTAAAATTGTTTACAATTGTTAACCCCAGTCCATCACCGGCATCTCCGCATCACCAGTTACATAAACAGATCTGTGCATGTAACATGGGGGAGAACAGTAGTTCAAGGAAGACCATGCTGTACTGGATGGGGCCAAAGTGGCAAAGAGCTCAATTGCTGATTGAGAATGCAGGAGACCCTATCGCTACAGACGCCAAAATCTGGTTCAGTGGGTGTAAAATTCAAATCACAAGTACTATTCTCGAGAGAAGTTGCAGAGACTGACTGAGAAATTGTGAGAGTCTTGTCTCTGGAACTTAATGAACATAAAGTGTATAACTGAATAACATATAGTTATTTAAATTGTTTTTTTCCTGACATATAGCAGATTCAGTTGGTGGACTGTGGTATGAGAAATGGACAGGATTTTTAAACAGTACGTCCTGGCAAATCATAAATACAACCCTGCTGTGCAATGCAACTCCTCCCCCCACCCCACAACCTCCAAAATATGCTTTGTTTATCAGACTTAGTGCGATGGAACGTAATCTGCAAGAGTCACAATAAAGAGGGGAGCAATTTGCCGAGAATGTCATGAACTGCAGCCAATTGGGAGAATCAAGGCATCAGCCGAAAACAGAGGCAACAAGGCCTAACTCAATAATTGAAGCTTCAGGCAAGTACTCAATTGGGTTCTAAGCTCCCGCTAGAGAATTAGGCCTGTGCAAGAAAACAAGTTCCGGGGATTTACAATATGGCATAGTCATCTCTGGGTAAGAATATACATTTTACTTTTTTTTACTGGTTTCTTGTGTTCTAATATTACTTACATAGGTATATTTCCAGGTAGCTGAAAAATCAAAATGGCAGACTAAATTTACAAAAAAATTCAAGTGATTTGATTGCCAGTTTTGTGGGAAAAAAAAGTTGAGCAAGTCAGCTGTTAATTTTTCTTCTACGTACACATTTCTCATTTGTTGTTAGTAAATGAATCAAACTACTTTTGATTTATTCATGTTTAGTATTTGGGTATTGGTTATTTAACAGAGAAGTCCTCATTTCGACCAATCACATTTTTCCCAAACGGGTGATTGACATCCTGAAGTCAAACAGTTTGAGATGTGACGCGATAATATGCAAGATGCAAGATTTTTCATTATATAGATATGCATATCTATACAATTAAAATGTCTTGCATCTAATGCATTAAATGTGCAGGGTGGCACAGAATTTGTAACAAAAACATCTTGTCATACTTTTTTACTGGTTCAAATAAAGAACGTAATCATGCTGATTGGTCGAAATATAGATTCAGGAAGCTCTCTCATAAATAAACAATGAAATCAAAAGCTGCAATTTGAACCAATCACATTACTGAATTTAGTTTTTTATTTTAAGATGATTCTATTGTGATTACTAACCCAGCTGAATATAAAGGGTATGAGCCCGCTAAGACACAGGGAATTCAATAACTTGCACCAAAATCATTAAACTTACCCAGGCTAGAAATCCTTGAAAGAAATTTCACCCACATAGACCAGCCCTTCTCTCTGGGGCTGAGGTTCCAATCCTGCTTTAGTCTGAGTATTACAAATTTCAGGAGCTTTGTGTGCTGTGGATTTCCAGTTCTTACGAACAGAATGTGTGCATGAGAAAGATGCATATGGGAGTTGTACTTTTCATCCTATGCTTTGGAACTACAGTATCCAGAATGCACCATGTCAATCCATGTGACATGATAATGAGGTGGAAAAGAATCAATTGGCCCAGGATTTCCAACTCCTGTTGACAAATTCTGTCGGGGGTGGGTGGGGGGGGGAGGGTAAATGCAGCATGGGAGTTATCCTTTTACACACTCGACTCGGTGAAGGGGGCCCTTTGGTCCGCCCGAAACTAGTCGGTCTTCCAACTGAAGGAGCTGTCCATGACCGAGTGTTGCCGACTGGCTCACTCCAAGGTCCAGGAATACATGCTGCGGGATGCAATGAAGCAAGGTGCAGCCTACGCAAAGGCTCTATGGGGAAAGGCCACCGTGAAAGGCTGCCCCACCTTGTATTGTACAGAACATATTACAAGATATGTAGTGTGTTTTGAATTGTAAAAATGAGATCATTTTGTGAACGATCTGCATTGCATTGGTTTGAACTATATTGCTTGAAATTGTGTCTTTTTACAATGAACTGTGTGTATCTTTAAATTTTATGAAATAAAGTATATTTTGAAATTTTGAAAAAAAGTTGTCCTTTTACACACTCTGCTTCTCTGGGACTACAATATGCAGAGTGTGCTATGACAGCTATTGCCACATGACAACTAAGCATACAATTTTTAAGTAGCAATTGTGCAGCATTAAAAAAATTAAAAGATGTTTTTGGTGCAGTTTAAGCTGCTAAATAAAAGCCTAAGACAAAGGTATTTCATATGACGTTTTTGTTTGTGTCAACCAAGTTGGCCAGCACCAGAAGGTGATGTTTGAAACACTTTGATGCTAGACCTCAGACACTGCAGCCAGTCAGCTGGACCTAGATCATGGTGAATGGCCATTTGCCCATGCTGCTATTCATTGGAAATTCATTGGTGGGAAAACCATCCCTGGTGTAGCTTTAGCAAGAACTCCAAATCTTTGTGGAAGTGAGGGAGAAGAATAAAAACTTTTAGAATTGTCTATAATAGGGGTCAATAAATTTGCTATATTACGATTATAGACACATAGCGATAAACATCAGAATTACAATCCACCTCCTGGTTTACCCATGAACAATGCCGTGGGAGATCAGAATACATATAAATAAAAACTCCATTAAAAAGAAACCACACTAATACTACTCAAAGGTTGAAGGCTGTGAAGCTGTTTTGATGATCTCTGTACAGAATAGTTTTGTCATAGCACTAAGAATTATTTTATTGCTACATTGACAATGCCTGTCAGACTGTGCAGTCCGACACTCCAGAGGAAATTGAGAAAGGGCACTGTCAACACTGCTTTATAAAATTTATGAAACGTGCTAGGATGGATGGAGATGGGGGGGGGGGGGGTGAAAATAGAAAAGGTGTGTTCCAGGCACCTCTGCTCAGAATGTTTAAAGAAGCTACTCTGATAGATCCATGGAAAAATGCACTTCCTGTTTTGGGACTGAGACCAGGAAAGTCCCTAATTTGGTCTGTGTTGGGTTTAGCTGTTCTCAGTTCACCCTCTAAAATTAACCCAGCATTTCTTGGTTAGAGAGGTAAAACAAAACAAAAATATCAGCTATGGCTCCCACTCCTGTTTGGTATTCAGTCACTCTTGCTGGAAAATGCACACACATGGATGTCAAGTGTGGTCAGGATCAGGCATGACTGTGATGTCCTCCCGTAGTCAAATAGCTTTTGGACACCCCCCATTCTGGCTCACACATGAAGAATGGCCATTTGGCCAGTGGAACCATATCTCAGCGTCAGTCAGTGCCTTCAGGAAAGGAAAGACATTTGGAAAAAGTGAGTATTTTATAAGGATGAGATATGGTAATATAGTTCACAGTATGGTGTAAAGGAATTATGTTTGATTTTAAAAGCAGCATTATAAACAATCAAAACAAATCGAAGGAGGGAGCAATGACAACCATGAAATGTACAGTTAACTTTAGGTATACTATGCAGTAATGCACAGTGATCATTCTAATCCATGCATTTAATTTGAATGCACTGCTACCCCTATTATATAACTCCAGCCCAATATTTACATGTAATCCTGATACACGGATGAGATGCCTTCCAATTATTCATGTCTTAATTGCTCAGCACCCTGAATATTATTATTCCAGTGCACCATTTATTGTTTAGGCCTTATAATGTTTTGCAAAAGATAGTTATTTTGTTTTAATTAACTCACTGCGTTAGTGATTAAACATATCGAGGTAGAAATCTGCAATATGTAGTAAATCCTGAGCGAAGCATATATCTTAGCAAGCTAGTTAGTTAATTATAATTCAACTTTATTGACTCAGGATAACAAATCCCCTCAGCAGTAACCTGTGAGGTTATGATTTGGAAAGCACACACGTTCTAGTGAACTAGTGTAAATGACATTTTGAATGTTGGATCTTTCTGCCACATGGAGTTTTGGGATATTATCTATGTCTACACAAAATTTGTAAAATAAATTCATTGACTGGGAATCTCAGCACATTGTGTTTTCTTAAATTGTATCTCGGTTCCATTTCCTGGAGCTATGCTCGGTAACGGTGAATACAAATAAAGTCAATTTTTCAAAAAAAATGGGATTTGCCTGGGACAAGCGCAAAGATTAGGATGCGCTCAAGGTTTCAAAACAGCGCCGTTAAAGTGCGGCGGGGGCAGAATCTGGTTTGTAGATTGCCCAAACAACACAGACAAGCGGGGTTATTGAATGGGAATATATGAGACGAACGCTAGGTGGGGATATTGCATTATGTTTGGGACACGACCGTCGTCTGCAGACATCGGGGGCTTGTTTTAACTGAAATGCAGCCCATATCGAGCGGAAATAATTCTAACCCTTTAAGTGACTTTTCAAATGATTAAATCCTCCGCAATTATCCCGAGCACACGGATTGCTGTGGTGGTGTCTTTTCTGTCGAGCACTGTCATGTAAAATCGCATTGATATTTTAATTTCTACAAGTCCTTTTGAACTTGGGATAATAAACATCAAACACCGCAGACCGAAATTTTGACCCACAGTCCACCGTTACTTAAACCAACACAGGGCTCGGTGCTGAGGATCATTTTACGGAGGCAGGCAGAGGCACGAGAAAATGTTGCTCAGGCTGGGGGAAAACGGTAGACCCATACTCCTCATTTAAATGATTACAATAATCGCCAGATCCCCTCCTCCGGCATCCTAGACAATTACATCAAACTTTTGTTACGTAAACAGAAAGCTCCTGTAATTATGTTGGCAAATTAATGTGACTGTTACATTCATCAGCATCAAACAGGGGATCTCGTTAAACGATGCATGACTCGCAGCCTCTGACCAAATAGGTGATAGGGAATAAATGCACAGGATTGTCATATAATAATCTCCCAAAGACTCCCGCTCGATCAACAGCCAGCAGAGCCCATAAAAAAAACTGAATTTAAAAGACAAGTTCCTCTAAGTAATAATTTAATCAACGAAGCTTGAAGTTTAAAACCTTTATAATTGTTATAGTAGTGATTAAGACTTTGTTAACGGATGCATCGTTAATTAATCGTTTAACCTATTCGGCTGATTCAAATCTAAGTAGATTCTTTAAATTTATTTTAAATGTCAGGAGGTAAAATTAAAGTTTTTAAAAAAGTTTACTGTATTTGTTGGGGTAAAACCCCAGATCTAACTCAAGATCGGACACCATCGATAAACCGCACGCCGCAGAACAGAGACACAACTCAAAAAGTTTTGAGTTTTTTTTTGGTTCGTGATTTGCTTTTTTAAAAAAAATCCAATACAAACAAAATCTCACCCAAAATACGAACCAAGCCAGATTGGGGCTACACTTCCGCTGCTGTCATCCGACCGAGAGCTGCGTCCTAATAACACCAGAAATCCGCTGTTTTCTGTATAATTCTCATAAATCGCCGGATCAAAACGCACCAGTCTAATGTTCATTTATCCGTGACCTCCGCCGTTCCTATTGCGATCGAAATGACTTTTGGGGCTTATTGCAGCAATAAATTCCCGCGGCGACAGCCCGAAACCCCACACCAAATAAATAAAGGCTCGACACTCAATCCCAAACTTTTTTCTCTCCCAGTTATCAATTTAAACTCGGTCTATTATATATAGTTCTAATCTCCTTCGCAAAACATTTTTAGTAACTTCAGCGAGTTTGCTTTAATTATCAAAAAAATTAAAGTAAGTTAGAAAAAACACAATTAAGAGTTTATTGGACGATTAATGTACAAAAACAAATGGGATCCTTGTGACTGAATTTACCTTCTGTACATACAATAACCTGTACACTATTTAAGAAAATGTAAACAGTTCTTAAAAACGTATTTTAAATGCACTTAATATATATATTTAAATATTGGTAAACAATTTTCAGAGTTGTCTCGTCTGATTTATAAACGTTGCGGCTGACAACACATGTCCAAAACCAAACGCAAACCCTAGTCCTATAGATACACATTCACTATATTTACAGCGCGGGGTCACCAGTTTTTATTATTATAAAGTGATGGAATAGATTTTGTTCCTAAGCAAATGATCAAAACACATTTTTTTTAAAATCACTGTATAGGTGCAACTTCCGTCTCTAATGGGCTGCTTTATAAGTGACAATTTTATAAAATGACATAGTACTCCCTTTTAAAGAGCAGATATCTCTTTCCCTGTCGTGGCCTGCAGCAAGTTCGGCTTTCAATCTGCATATTCGTTAATTACATCGCCGTGAAATGTTAAAATCTCTTCAGCCGGGGCTGGTTTTAAGGGAACGGGTGTGTGCGTAGAGTAGCTCAATTCAATGAATTTCAAACTTAAGGGTTGCACGGAAATCTGAGCAACCGAATTACTTATAATTCACCTAACAACAAAAAAAAACCTGGAGGGTAATTTTTTTCCAAGGAATGATGCGCAGTCTAGAGACACTGCAACATTCAAGCGTCAACTTTTCTCTTCCACTTATCATTAAAGCCGAGACACTTTAAACCAAATAAGATGACAGCTTTATTGTGTGAATGATTTGTCGCCTTTTTGCTATGGAATTTAGAAAGTTTTTTTTAAAAAATCGAGTTGAACGGAACAGACTTAGAAAAATTATCTTTTCTATATAAATTATTCTGTATTTTTTTTTTGATGATCTTGAATTGCACTTTGGGTTCAATAATACCGGAAAATGACTAAATAGGATAACAAATAATCTTAGCAGTTGACCCAGTTTAGATAGATCAACTAGACAAACTCTTAATTTTCGAGGGTTTAGCGCGGCTAGCACAGACCGCTACAGTGATTCCAGGGCTATCTGAATTATTTAAAAGCAAGTTTCAATAGCCAAAAACACCGTGGTGGAGAATTTGGCTAGCTGACTTCATTATCAGAGGGAAAAGGGAATCATGTCTTTCTCAAGTCAGGAGAACAGTTACAATTTACGATAAATAATACATTCCATATGTGACTGGGGTTGTAAAGAGTCCCGGGACAGGAAGACCAGGGCGCTGGAAGGAGTTGGACGGTCCATATAAAGATGGAGATGTGAGATGGGTCCCTATGGGAAATGGCAACCCAAACGAGGGCAGCAGAGGTTTGGCGGCCAGTTTGAGTTTCTCCAGTTCGGCTTCCTGTAGTCTTTTTGCCTTCGCTCTTCGGTTTTGAAACCAAATCTTGACCTGGGTCTCGGTCAGGTTGAGGGAGCTGGAGAACTCCGCCCTCTCGGCGATCGACAGGTACTGTTTCTGACGGAATTTGCGCTCCAACGCCAGGAGCTGAGACGTCGTGAAGGGAGTTCTGGGCTTCCTGTTGTTTTTATGTTTCCTCAGTGTGCATGGCGGGGGACTGGGATGCCCTGTAATTAAAAAAAAAGCAAGAAGGGAACAAACCATTTCAGCTTCTCTGCGTGTAGCGGAATTTTGAAACATCCAGAAGGACATCAAAGCATTCGAAATAGGCAGAAATTATTTCTAGAAGAATAGAATTTTCAAAGGATGCCTAAATTAAAAGGACATGACCTTGTGGGGTGTGGTTTTATTATTTACAGTTAGGATACACGAACGGAATGCAACATTCTTACACATTCTAGCAGCTGTACTTTTAGGTTTAAAACCCGGCACAGTGTAAATGGACCAAAGAATTCTCACAGATTTAGTGCGGAGAATGTTGTCCACATATTCTGAAAAAATGCATGTATTTCATTGACGATAATAAAATCGATATTAAATGAACAATTCGTTCAATATCGCATTGAGGGAGGCCCGAATACAACTCCACCGAACTTTTGATCAGGACTTGGGGAATGTCATGTCCACACAGACGCTTTAGTTCCCCAGAACGTCCATTAATTTGGGATCCACGGGAAATCAAAGCCCCTCCCCACTCACCCCCAATTCCTAACTCTTCAGAAATGAGAGACTTTTTACTGAAGTTTACGGCTACTCGCAATTACTGGGGGGTGGAGATTAAATTACCTGCTTTGAATTGCGGTTGTGTAAATTATAAACTGGTCAGTCCGCGCAGAACTTTCAACTCTACTTTAGGGTATTAAATAAATACAATAAATAAGAATTCAGTGCAAGTTAATGGCCTCTCGAAAATGTTCTAAACAGGACACCCAAGCTTGTTCCACAGCAGGCCAGACACGCCTCGTATTTGGCAGCGCAAAGGTGCCCCGTGTTCCAAGGGCTGACGGTTCCGAGTTGCAACGTACGTTGTAACTTATCTCTTCCCTGGTGAACGCACTCGCTGTTCCCTTCAAAATGTCATGAATTAATTTCAATTTACAGGCAGGGTTCCGTTTATCCAATAATAAATGTCTTGTTCCTGCAGTGTAAAATGCGGATTTTAATTTATTGTATTACAAACAGAAATAATTCAGGAGGCACGGTTCCGAGTTAAACCGGGTTAGGGCATGGATTAAAGGCAGTCCTTGGAATAGATATTAGGAGTTTGCAAATCTGGCACCAGCCACTTCCCACTTTTTTTTGGTTACCAACTTGTCTCTGGCCCACAGTCCTGTCTGTGGCCCAGAGTCCTGTACAGATATCGCCATTCCTCGCCCTAACCCAGGCGTCAGTTGCGCTCATCTTCCTGTCTGCTCGAAGCAGAAGGACTTCAAGTAAACTTATTAGAATCCCGCCCGACTCCACCATTTAATTTCCAAACTCGTGGGAAAGATTACAGTTGTGAGATTTGTATTTTTAAAAAAATATATATATATATTATTCTAGCTCACAGGGAAAAAAACCCAGAGAGAAACGGCAAGAAGTCACGATTGTGAGTTTAGCGTCGCTCGCTTTAAGTACCCCAGTGGTTGTAAAACTTCTAACAGCAGTGAGTCGGCCCCGAGAGGGGTGACCCGCTCACGGGACTTACTTGGAGGCGGTGAATAAGAACCGTTTTGAATCCAAGCCGACTGTTCCTTGTCGCTAAGGTTTTCCGATTCGTGCGAGGAGGAATTCTCGGGAAAGTTTTGAAAGTCTTCCAACGGGTCACTTTTACCCGGGTAATGAGTTCTGGAGGAGGGCTGGTCCTTAGAAGCTAAAGGGTTAACCGCGGCCAGCCCGGGCTCCGAGGAGGGTAGCTGAGCCCTGAACGATTTTCTATCTGATATGAGGGATTCCACACTGAAGGGGAGACTGGAAATCTGGATCTTACATCCCTTCGAGTCCATGGGTGAACTTTCGCTGCAGTCTCGCCCCTTTCCTGTAGCTTCCGAGCCTTTCTCCTGCTCTTTAATTCCCTGGTTGAGAGATCCTTGCACAGTATTCATCATCCGAGAGGAAGGGGCCATACACCTTTACAGATCACTTTTTTTTTAAAGCCCTCAGTCCTTTTCTTTTGACATGGGGAGCAACGGCAATCAATTAACTCTCCCAATCTCAATCTGCCAAAATCGCTGTCTGACTTTTCTTAACTTGGAGCCGAGTTGCTCGGCTATAAAGTTCTTGGAACTTTTCTGTCATCTCGCCGCCCTCCAATGAGATGATTCGGTCAGGGTTCTGACGACGAAAGTGCGGCCCCGATTGGCTTCTCGATTCTAAAAGGCAACAACAATCATTTTGAAAGAAATGAGTAGTTAATCATGGATCTCTTGCTGGGCACGTTTATTGATAGCTCAAGGGGTTGTAATCTCCTAGGAACACAGACCCACAAGAGCAATTTCAACGCAATTAAGCAGTAGGGCAGCCTTTAGCAAGATCCCTTTCTCATTACTGGTGACTTATTGAAACCATGCTTTAGGAGAAAAAAACAGCTCGGCTGGTATTTAAATACAAGCTTCTCCTAAATATGAGAGGTCCAGGATACATTTTCTGCATATTTTCACTTCGGATAATCTTTTTATTAGTAACGTGTCTGCCTCCTCTCTCGCTCTCTCTCTCTCTTCCCCCTCCCAAACCCCATGCTTGAGCTAAAAGCAAAGGCAATTCTTCAAGATAAGTCAAGGCATTTAATAGGCAGACAAGTTATGTTATGGAAGGCGCCAGCTTCGGCAAGATCAAACAGAGAAGCTACCTCAGGGAGAACAGGCAACAGTTAACCCAACTTAACCAATTGTCCTCAAACTTTAATGTCTCCTGCATGTCTTCCTCCGATCACTCTCACCCTGTGCTGAAGCCATTCTCACAACTCAAAGTATGATTTTAAAAAGCTGTCTATAATATACACATTATATTCTACATGTTAGACACATTCTGTACGGAAATACCTTCTTTGTATTTAATTTCTAAAAGGGATTTCGGCGAACTTCTGTTAACTTCCGTCACTTTATATATTTGTGGTTAAAAGTTTGACGAAATTATTCTTTTCATCTGCAAGAAAAGTTTTTTTAAAATTTGTTTCAAACGATTGTTCTCAGTGTTCAGTTCGGTGTGACGACCAAAAGCGACGTGGTGCTTCGCTGGTTTGTGTTAATTAAAATAAAACTCCCTGGATACACCATAAATTACCACGTTGTTGACATCATTAAAGTCGCGCTACAAATTGCTGGACAAGTTTACCCGGGCCCCGTTAAAAAGGTACCAGCGAATTCTGACCAGCCCTCAGCTCGAAACCGGTTACTGCACAGAGACACCAGGAGCAAGCGGCTGCCGCTTTCATTCCATGACTTTCTATATTTGAGTATAACGGGAGCATTGGGCTTCAATCGTTGGGCGTTTATTAGTAATAAAGAATTCGCTACCTTAAAAACATCAGGTCTGTAATAAATGAAGATAATATAAGCGGTAGAACGGTGGGATGAGTCACTCGGTTTAGAGGTGCAGAATATTGAAATACATAATTTCTTAGGTCAAATGTACTTTTCTCATAAGCCTTTGAACGCTACTATGGCGTTTTACAATGGGAGATATGTAAACTTTTATAAAGTCCAGTGCTAGTCTTTGTCATACATATCCTCTTTTTAAAAAAAACTTGTAGCGTAAGAATTGTTAAAAATCGATATTTTGCTTATGCAAATTCTAATTAAATAAGATGATTTTACTGTACAGAGTTGCCACTGTTTCAATTCGGCCGTGCATTAACGAGAAAGATTTTTTATTAAATGTTGTTCAAGCAGATTTTCTGACTGTGTAACATTTTGACCCGAATTTGGGAGATTAGACAGTGTAAGGACACATTCCCAGGGAAAGAGCATCCCGCGCCTCAAACGGACAAAGACCCTTCTCTCTCTCCTCCCCCCGCCCCACGTCTCCCCAGGTTCGGGTGACTAAAGCAGCCAGTTTGGTTTTTAAATTTCACTTCTAGAGGTATATTCGCTTCATCTAAAGTGCATCTTCCTGCACTTGTGAAATATCTGAATTATTTACAGCAACCAGTATAAGCTTGTTGGATCTTTGCTATTAAGAACTGACTCCTCTTGCAGTTTGAGAGAGTACCACAGTTGGGAGCGAGTTGTCGAGAGGTCGGGAGGGACATTATAACCAGACTTGTATTGAACAAGAATCGCTGGATCAGCACTGACTAAGCAAAAAGCCACTGGGGCCTGGGAGAAAGATAGATCAGCAGGAACAATCTGCCACGGATGTACCAAACCCAAAATGCGAGAACACGGACTTGCCTGAATTTGCTCCCCTCCAATAATTCAAAACTGCCAAACGCATGTTAATCCAAACAAAGTTTCGCAGGGCATTGGTTTGGAAAGATCACAATTATATACTCTTGAACACAATTATATACTCTTGAATTATCTTCATTTATTACAGACTGATTTTTAAAAATCATCCACAAAAGTGTTATTTTGCACAGTATATCAATTATATAACATTTCTAATTCATTTGAATGTTGAAAGAACGAAATCCAATCGTATTCATTTCGTTTTAATACTAATTGAAAGACCCAGCTTTTACACTGTTAAAATTGTTACATAATCAGATCAGATCTGTTAATATTGAACCGACTCTCTCTCCACACACACACACACACACACAATTAATCAATTTAACTGAGTATAAAAATGAAAGTTTGGTGGGGTCTACCTTGTTGTTCTCTCCTTTTTCAGAAACGAAATGTCTGTGTTTGGGATAAACTGAAAGTGTACTGTATTTGCTGCTTACTTGCTGGCCCCCGCTGCAGTTAACTGGTCAATTCCAGGCACATTGAAATGATTCAGGTAGAACTAGTTCAGCCAACTTGCAATTCAGAACCTTCAAAGTAAGTTTGCTAGCTTAGGAATCCTTTTTACTGTAATAATCATAAGCGTCAAGAAGAAAGTCCGTTTGTGGAGCAATAAATGCCTTGGAGCGGAATATATAAACGTTACAATAAATTATCATAACATCAGAGTAACGTGTAAGAGGAATTAGAAACAAAGACTGCACTTCTATATTTCAAATAATTATTAATCTTCAGACCAAACTGTCTTTGCTATATTGCAACTTTACTCCTTCGTCACGCAACTTGGTTATTTTGAGTGAAGTGCCCGACCGTTATCCGTTATATTACCGTTAGCTGTATGTTACAAACTTTTAAATCATTTCTCGTTACCATTTTACTATTATTGTTCGTTTATAATTATACTGGGCTTAATGAATCGCTATTGAGTTCAGGGGAAAAAAACTGTTTTTCAAAGCTCCATAAAACATTTATTTGTTTCGAAGTCCAATGTAGGATTCCTGCCTAACAGAGAATCTTAAACTGTCTTCGGGTTTATTGAATGTTGACATACGTCGAAAAATTGTAGATCGGGTTCCACCCCTCCCCCCCAACAAAGTATGCTTAAATAATTAGTTGCGAAATGTATTTCGATTTCCCAAATGAACCGTTTTTTTTATTTGTGGCTAATTAGTTCCTTTCAAGTTTGTCAGGATTGTGTGTTAAACGAATTGGGCATTAAATATTTCTCACTTTACAATAAGCACAAATAAGACACTTCGGAAGATGCACTTGTTTTTTTTTTGTTGGGTTATGTATATGTAGAAATAAAAACAAACACTATTTTCAAGTTTAGACGTAGATTCAACGTTGTTAACACGTGTGGTTGTGAGGAATTTGCACCGTACATGCAATTTTATACCTGTGCATAATAAATATATACAGTAACACATGAAAGACATGCACATATATAGATAGGCGTACATATGGATCAACAGTTGTTACATAAGTTTTAGTATCAAGTTTGCAAATTCACTTTGAGTGTAATCAAATTACACCTACATTATTTGCGTTAAACTAGATTGTCTACTGCTGTATTTCAGAATATCTGTTTTTTCGCGGGTGAATTGCAACCAGTTTCTATACATATTAAATAAAAATATGCTCTTAATTTTCGGGATTCTTAAATTCATTTAGCAACTGATCGAATTAATTAAGTCATCAAACTTCAAAAACACATGGCGATTACTGTCCGATTCTATCGTCCAGTCAGTGACTAAGATTTCAATCAGTACAATATCTCAGCAAATAAAAGTTTTCGCCTGAGGTTCTGGACGAGTTAAAGATGAATGGCTGCCGAGTTTGTGGCTGGACCCATTTTATTTTAAACAAACATTTAGTGGATAATTCTGTTTTCATTGCAAAATTCGGCCGCAGAATGAGTTCAACAAACAAAGGAGAAATGTGTTCAGCAAAAAATGTTTTTTAAAATCAAGACAAGAGAAGACATAAGATATCTGGGACTTTTTCAAACAAAATCTTCCAAGAGTCCAAAAGAAAAAGCACTTTCATTTATTCAGATCATCAAACTTGTACGTTTACTATAGTTAATGACCGGCTTAAATCATAAAACTATCTCCCAGTGACTACTGGGTTACAGAAAACGCCCATCTCTGTCTTATAATACACGTTTCTAGATGTAACTCCAAACCTTTATGAAATGCACAACTTTAAGGCCGTTTTCTATAACAGATTCTAAATGCTATTTTTTTAAAGTAACAAATTGCATCCGAAATGGATTTTCATCAACACCTGGACGGTTCAAATAATATGCGTAGGTTCAAAGCACTTTAGTGATTGTACATGGCTTTATAACGTTTCATTAGAAATAAGTTTTACGCGAACAGCGTTGACGTAAAGGGGAGATGTTTGTGTTGGGGTGTAACTGTTTGCAAGCGCATTCCCTATAAAACAAGACGGCTACTTTGTAGTAAAGTTGACCTCTGCAACTAAATAGAACCACTAGAGAAAGTCTTACTGGGTTTTGAATACAACCAAAGAAAATTGCAAGCTCTACAAAAACCTACATTATTTCACATCTAAAAGAGCCACCGTCTTTATTTGGCTGTTTCATGATTTATGTGATTGCCTGAAATATATATTTTTTGAAAAATCATACAAAAACTTTTGTTCATAACCAGCTGACTGTCAGCGAGGAGCGGAGGCACGGAGCTGGGGGAGGATTCATGTTAGAACTTCTTTGTAGCTTGACATATGTTGTTAGTAATTAATTCAGCCCAGCCTAATTTTTGGTCTTTCACTTACTGTTAATTTTAAGTGGAACCAGACAGTGAGTAATGATATTGTTAACATATGCACGCGGGAGAGCTTTTAATGCAAGCCCCACTACAGCTTTTAATTCGACCGTTTGAAAGAGCTTGTTGAAAGGTAAAAGGACCGAAGTTGAAACTTAAGGAACGTTTCCGAGTTCGTTCCGGCCCCACCCCGACTCCCCCACCCCCCAAAATCTTAAACGACACAAAGAAAATATAATTCGGAACTATGCACATTGCGCACTGCACAAGGAAATAGCTGACGGGGAGTATTCCTGTTAAATAATACTGTTGGACAGTTGTTTGTTGAGATAGTCTTTAAATGTTAGGCAATCTTTTCAAAGGGGCGAAAGTACCTTTAAGCCATTACATTTAAACGTTGATGTAATGACATCTCTCGCCATCTGTTTTCGGCAGCATTAAATGCGCGGTATCTCGTCCAATTTGCATGTTAAAATTGGATTATTGGTCACAGTTTCTTAACGCAACAGCTATTTCTGCCCGATAGGATTCGATTGTGTCCAATGTCTCCCAATCCAAGTTCATTGCAAGTGCCTTTCACATAGAAACCGGTTTCTAGCACATAATAAGCACGGGGGGGAAGGTGTCCCATTCATTCCAGGAGAGGAAACTCTGGATGGAATACCGTACAAATCCCAAACACATTTTCAGTGAAAAGCGCGCAGGCTGAGCCCATCTTGCCTGATGTCTTTATAAGGACTTTTAAAAGCTCCGCGTTCTTTGGGGATCACTCGCCGACTTCAAAATGGCAATGGGAAGGTGCACGTGTGATTGTAACTAAGACTGATGGACATATCCCTGTGCGCACTGTCCTACACAGGGAGAAAGAACATGTGAGAGCAGAAATTCTGTGTTATTGCGACCTTCCAGCAGCAGTGAGACGTGAGCCCCTCCGCCCAATGAAGCTGCTCTGGTGGGGTGGGGGGTTATGGTGCTCTGTGATGCTACAATGCCGCCTAAAACGGATTTTCCTCAGGTCACCGTCTGTTCACAGCTGAGGTGCTCCCCTGATCTCGTGTATTGTCCTGATGGTTAAATGTGAACCATTTACTGAGGAATGTCAATATTTCTGGTAAATCTTTTGACCAGACAAGGGTCACAGACTTTCCCTCACACACCCCACAGGGGCCTTGTCGATTTAGAGCAGTTGGTGTTGTCGCTTTGTCGATTTATATCGGAGATATTGAAGCGTTAAGGCGCTGTACGGCGGCTTCCATTATGTCCCTTTCCACAAGACTTCTCACATTGCTAGCACTTATGCAGCGGTAAGGAGCACTTGCAATCTGCTGATGTAACCAACAAGTAATGTTGAGCTTTAGAAATACAAACCACTGGACCGTTTTGGTCCTATATATCACTTTACCATTCTCCATCAAGCGCACTAGCCAAACCGAGATGATACTGTCCAGAATCTCCCGCTGAGTCAGTGATGTTAATCACATCTCATATTTTGCTTAGGTAGCTGGTTGTGGGTTAAAAAGGAAACGTGTACGATGCAGAGAATTTTTTTTCCTCAACCACCCGTAGGTTGCCAGTACTTCAGAGCTCTCAGTGCACAGAAGTACAGAGCGCCTGTCTAGCAAAGCCTCTCCGCCCCGGCTCCTGCACAGTCACACCTTATCTTCTATTAACCGGGAGAACCCTAACGAGCATGAGTATTAGTTACCCACCTAGAAAGGAAATTCATTCGTTGTAAATACCTTTGAAATTGCATAAAACGGGCCTATGAAGTGAATAAATTTTCCAAATACTCCCAATCGAGTAGTAGCTCCAATTACGCAGATGAAGGAATAGGACAGAAACACAATTTTATATATAGGGCAGTAAGAAAGTCTCTTTCATCAATCTCACAGACACATATACCCTACACTATATGCAAAAAAATCGTTAATATACACTTCAATGTATGCTATCTATATCTCCATATCCATAATATGAAAATTCTTGCTTTGTCTGTAAATGTCACGTTCACGTTTTGTAACCGGCTCCCCCTCAAGGTGTGTAGTCACATTGTATTGACAAAACCTCTGTTGTTATAAACGAGGTATCAAGTCAGTCATTATGAGCAGTGCCATTGGAAATTTGCTTGTGTATATTCAATCATGAGTTCAAGACGTGCGGTGAAGTCGAAATTTGTTGGGAAATCCCTACACAATGTAATGCCAGATTATGCTGTCACTGACTGAATATTTTACACATAGATGTAACAAAACTGAACATTTCTTGCAATCTAATTTACTATAGGTGGGTTGCAGTGACATCACCTGTATGGAAATAACTTTCACCTAATTTCTTCGAATCGGCGACGGATTATATAAGTCCCAAAATGACTGTTGGTGATATTAGTGGACAAACATTTCATCCATTTGTAGGACATTCCTCTATCTGCTACCTTAGTGGAGATTTTAAACCATTAAAAATAAATGGATTAGCACCTCCGTTAAAATAGTGGAGAGAAGAATTGTTCAACATTCATCCGCTAATATCTCCCACAGTCATTTCGATGCTATACACCTGAGTAGGTACTAAGAGAATGTGCCCATGTGCAATGCAAAATTTAGGCTTTAATTTGTAAAAGGTTTTTTTTTTGTTTTTAAAGAAAACTATAGACTAAAAATACAATAAAACAAATACTAACTGCAGTTTTCAATTACATTGGTCTGTGCCTGTGTTTATGCTCCACACGACTCTACCCTACCTCATCTCACCCTATCTGCATATCCTATTCGTTTCTCCCTCATGTACTTATCTAGTTTCCCCTTAAATGCATCTATGCTATTCGCCTCAACCACTCCACGTGGTAGCGAATTCCACATTCTCACCACTCTCTGAGTAAAGAGATGCAGGATTATAACAATAATTCTGTCCTCAGCATCATGCACATCTTGCACCTCTTCAACATGACTTGGGTCATTAGTTGTCTCAAGAACTGTCAGTAGAGTCATTATTTTGAGCATAATTTCTGCATTTTTTTGAAATTTTGGGCACATGATACAAGGGTGCAACTTTTACATATCATTACAGAGGTTCTGTTTCTACCACGTGACTGCATGAGTGCAGCGTGATGCAACAAGAACACATGCATACATGACTGACTAGAATATCAGTTGGCAAGGGCACAGGTTTATTCCATGTGACTGCCTGAGTGCATTTTACAAAAAAAGAGGCACAGTGACGTGGGCATAGTAGACTATTGAGAAGGAAGGGATGAGTTGATTTCCTTGTGTACTATTTCCTGTTCTATGGAATAAAGGTCTGTGTGAATGATTAAATAATAATATCATACATGGAAACTGAATAGAACTGGTGCAATCGTTCCAAATATATCATATTTGATAATTGGAAAGTGCTTCCTATGAGTAGGTGCCTTGTCCTTCAGTTCAATCTCTTAGAAATTAGTTATGAATAATCATAATGAACTTCGTTATTACTGATTATTTTTTCTTTCTGTTGGGGATATTGGAAGACTTCGATGGCCCATTGTTTCCATGCAACAGATGACTAAGTGAAAAGAGCAGTGGCATCACTTCACAAGCTGCCAGACAGTAGAAATAACCTCCAGAGTTGTTATGATCTGGAATGCACTGCTGATAGGGTGATGGAAGCAGATTCATTAATAACTTTCAAAAGGGAATTGGATAAATACACAAAGGGAAAAAAATGCCGTGCTATGGGGAAAGGGCGGGGGAGTGGGACTGATTGGATAGCTCTTACAAAAGGGCCAGCACAGGTACTTTGGGCCAAATGGCCTCCTTTGTTGTATCATTCTATGATTCTATGATTCTAAGAGTATTCATGTATCCAAAGGCAAGACTCTGAAATGTCTGTGGCAGCTGCAGGCTAAATTTCTAGGTGCTATTTTGGTTAATCTAAAAATGACTTAACACAATGTAACAGAAGTAAGGCAGGTGCTGTGTACGTATCTTGGAATTAGGACAATAGATGTGGATCAAGATGCTGCACTGTCAAATACAGTAACAAATATCCCAGTGCCCTTTATAAACAGTTAAGTGAGTGTGGACAAAATTAACAATGCACTATTTCAGTTTGCTCCAACTATATTTTATCAGGTAAGAGCTCTTCTGGCTACCAATTTGAGCTTTTTTCCCCGGCACTTTTCTCTCCTTTCCTGAAGGCTCTACCTCATGCTGAGCACAGTTCAATAGCTATTGGCCACCTTGTAGTCCTTTCCCAAGTGGCTACTCTTTATGCATCAGCCCAGATGACTAGAGTCTGTAAGGGGAGAATGAAAATAATGTGTTTTTCCACAACAGATGGTTAATAGATCATGCAATGTTTTACCACAGATGGCTATTGAGACAGAGACAATCATTTTATTTGAAAAGGGAATTGGATAAGTATACGAAAAGGAAGAATATATTCGACCAGTTGGGCTGAATGGCCTGTTTCTGTGCTGTAAATTCAATGTAATTCTATGTAATGCAAGGATATGGGGAAAGGAAAGGGCAATGGGATTAGAGTAGAAAGCACCAGGTGTCGAACTGGCACCAGCACAGACACAATGGAATGAATGGCTTTATTCTTTATTGCAAATTCAATTCTGCTGAGTTAAGTCTTTTTAACCGCAGCGATTATCATAGCAGAGCTTAATCCTATCCTCATTCTACATCCACACTTTGTAGCAGGGATCACAAGTGGCACTGAAGTCAATTCTATCACCAGCCATCTGAGATTACCTAACTGAACACAGACCGAGGACTGAACCTGGGATATTCCTGGTCTGTATAGTTCAATTACATATGAGGCAGTGCACTCAGCAACTGAACCAGTAGGGTGACTTGCACCCACTGATCCATACAGACTAGTGGGTTGTGGCACAATTCACTCTTTGCAGAATTACCTGCTGTCTCTCTCACACAAGAAAGCTACCCGTCTCCCTTATGACCAACTTCAGAGGATCAGTCTGTGTGCCAATCTCTTTAGGAGACCTTCCAGAAATGTGACATTTAATAATACTCCATGCTCCAATTCAGCCAGCTCTGCAGTCTTCTTAGCTTATGTCTCAAATTCATATGTAAATTTGTGGGTGCAGAATATGCACACATATGGTGTAGATCCCAACTATTTGGCAGACGCACACACATATGGGTTTGCTCGTAGACACATGTTATGTACATGAGGTTGGGGAAACAAATTAGCATTGAAATTGAAAAGGCGAAGATGTCATTCAACATCATGAACTGTAAGTTATAAAAAGAGAGGGGTTTTTTCGATCTGAATTCCTGCCTCCCACATTTTTTCTTTGGAAGCCATTTTCTATCCTGCAATATCCTCTTGCCAGAAGGGTGGGACAATCTGGTCCACAGATTAGTCCACAACAGTCACGCTACGCCATGCTGGGTAAGTAGGTTGGCACTTTCATTGAGCTGAGTTAGTGGAACCACTTTAACTAATTGTGCCCTGCCAACACCATCCTGTTTTCCTACTTCTTTAACGTTAGTTTTTTTTTAAATGGAGCTATTTGGGTAAGCTTCCCTTGTTTTTTTAATTAAATAAAATCTCTTTCTTCATCTATCCGGCTGGACATCTGTTGCCCAGAAGGCAGGTGCACCACTGCTCCCAGACTACCAACACCGCCCCTGTAGACACCAACAATGTACATTTATATATAGCATGCTTCATGCAATAAATATCCCGAGGTGCTTTACAAAAGATTGGAGGGCACTGTGCATGAAGCCGAGAAGTTATGGCAGGCGATTGAAGGCAAATTGAGGAGATGGTTTTGAGGAGGCTTTTGAAGGTGGGGATGGAAATGGTGGAGGGGATTAGGAAGGGAATTCCAGAGTGCAGGGACATTGTGGGTGAAGGCTCGGTTACTGTGGAACGGTTGGGGGGAAGGAGAAAATACACAGTAGACCAGAGTTGGAAGAGCAGAGGGTGGGACTGGGAGAAAGGATATTGAGGAATATACAAATAAGAAAGGGGATTTTAAAGCCTATTTTTGGGGATAGTGGGCCAATGCAGATTGGCAAGGATAAGGGCAATAGGTGTGCGGGACTTCATATGGCACACAATACCAACAGCAGAGTTCTGTTTGAGTTGGGAGTTTATGCTGCATGGAGCCCAGGATACTGGCAAGTAGAGCACTGGAAAAAATTTGGCCTTGCGAAAAGAAAAGAAAGACTTGCATTTATATAACACCTTTCACAATGTCCCAAAGCACTTTACAGCCAATGAAGTACTTTTGACGTGTTGTAATGTAACAAACGTGGCAGCCAATGTGCACACAGCAAGATCCCACAAACAGCAACGAGATAAATGACCAGATAAATCTGTTTCTTTTTAAGTGATGTTGAGAGATAAACACTGGGAGTACACCTCTGCTCTTCTTCAAATAGTGCAATGGGATCTTTTACGTCCACCTGAGAGGGCAGATGGGGCTTTGGTTTAAAGTCTTATCTGAAGGAGGGGACCTCTGACAGCACAGCACTCCCTCGGTATTGCACTGGAGTGTCAGCCTAGATTATGTGCTTAAGTCTCTGGTGTGGGACTTAAACCCACAACCTTCTGACTCAGAGGTGAGAGTGCTATCACTGTGCCACGGCTGACTGAGGTGAGATGATAACATGGATGAGGATTTCTTTGGTGGGTGGAGGTAATCTAATAATACAAGTGGGCAATGTTATGGAGGTGAGAGTAGATAATTTTAGCTGGGTGGTAATGAAGCATGCAGGACACATCAAAAAGAAAGAGAAATTTGAGATGGGCTGGTATTTAGGGGAAACAAAGAGGGCACAAATGGATTTTAAAGGAAACAGTTTAGATGACAAACTTCAGCCCAATAGCAGATGATGCCAGGACCTCCCCTCCCGGTCAGCTATGACTCTTACTTCTGATTTGTGCCCCACCCACCCACACCAGTTGGGAGACATGATAGTTTACACTCAGCATCTCCCTGCTCAACTCAAACTTGAGTCTGTCCCTGCTCTGTGCTAATGTTAATGCTCAATGATATCAGGCTGACCTTGTTAACATTATATTTACCCTTGACTCAGGGATAGCACTCTTACCTCTGAGTCAGAGAGTTGTGGGTTCAAGGCCCGTTCCAGACTTGAGCATACCAGCTCATCAGTGTAGTACTGAGGCACTGCTTCTTCAAAGTCACCAATCCATAGAGGTACAGAGAATCAGACAGCTACCTAAACCTGTGATCTGGTAGATACCTGAGAACAACAGTCTTGGGCCAACAACCTAGAAAAATAATGTGGGAGTTAAGGAAGGAATTAAGAACCTCTACCCAAAAATAATCGTAACTATATGTTCTTGATCATCATGGGTCAGGCATGGTGTCAGATATGAAAGCAACCCAGGGTTAGCACAACAAAGTGCTGTCAGAGAAACAGGGCCGAGGTTGGCTGGGGTGGGTTACACCATACAGTTTTAACTAATGGGGATCAAAAAACAAATCAAACCATTAAAGAAAGTTGCTTTCTATTTTATTCATTTTTTAAAATTCAGAGAATGATTTTCCTTTTAATTGTTATTTGTCATTCCTTGCCACTTGCTTGAAATAAGTGGCTTGCTTTCTCCCCAATTTGCTCCATCCCGTTATCTGTTACTTCATATGTTTTTTGAAAACAAGCATCTTTCTCCTCAGCTTTTCAATCTTTTCCCTTTTTCTCTCTTTATTGTCTTTTGTTCTCCTTGCCAGGTGCATGATGGTTACTTCCACCATTGTGGCATCACAACAACTGTTGTCCCCAGTTACTTTATTTTACGCAGAGTTGAAACTATCCTCTAGTTTGTAACAAAGATGGAAAATGCTGGAAACACAAGTTTTGAAGAAGGATCCTCACCCAAAATGTCAGCGTTTTTGTTCTCTCCACAGATGCTGTTTCCAGCATTGACCGTTTATGTTTCAGATTTCCAGCATCCACATATTTTGCTTTTTACTGGTCAATAAGGGCTGAGTTTTAGTTGGCGTGGTAATCCTCCTGGTAATTTAACCTGTCGTCTTTTTCAGTCAATAAGATCATCAGCATAACATGCTCAACTCTGCTGGTTTTTCAGTTTCAAATATGCAATTTAGTTACGATGTGAACTTTTCTCCCTTGTCCTGGAGTATATGTGCTCAAGATAATGATCTAATCTTTGGGGGAAAGGGGTGGGTGGGGGGGGGTGGGTGAATGGGATCTAAGGGGTAGAAATTTGCCTTTGGCGGTAGAGCAAAACAGGCAATATTGTATGTGCTGTCTGAAATACGTCAATATTCATTCCCATTGAAGAATATTGGGCCTATAACAAGGGGTAAGATTTTTGGTAGCCAACCGCAAGATTGCAAACGGCCATTAGAAACCCTTACTTAGCGGGAGAGGGGGGGGGCACAACACTCAGTATCAAGGATTGTTCCTCCAAACGGTGCACTTACAATTTGATCGCATGGAGAAAATGCACTTGGTTTGAATGACCTCACATCACTCAGATGGCTTTGTAGGACGCATAGGAAAAACAAAGTACTGCACCCACAAAAATTACAAGCAAGAAGCTCTTAATCCCTTACTTGGTAAAAAAAAATCTGGAAACGCAGAGCTCAGCTTATAATTAACTAGAACACTCTGTAAACAAAGAAATATATCTTTTACCACAACAGTTATCAATGTGCCCCACAACTGTAGCTAACACCACATCATAACATGCAGTTCATCACAATATTAACCAGGGGCTCAGTACATTTTGCTATTACACTGCATGATTTATCTTGTGGTTTTCAGATGGAGCTTTTGGTATCATTTTAGAAATATGAATAGGCACTGATTATGCTGCTTGTCCGGCATTTTGTTGAATGAGATTTTGTTTTAGGCCTATAGTTTCCTGGATCGCATTTATGCAGAAATTACTGCTAAATTTACACGGTTTCTGCACCCATTTTGCCGATGAGAACTTGGACCAAAATTTCCTGCAGAACTCATTTGCCCGTGCCGGAACGTAAAGACCGGCATAAAATGGAGCTGCTGTCTTCTGCCATGGAGCCTCACTCCAGAGCCTCTTGCCTCTAGTGTGCCTCTTCAACTTTCATTATTATACAGGACGGGGGTATCCCCACTGGAAAGGCCATTCTGGCTGCTTAGTCCGTCTGAATGCATGGGGGAGGGGTGAGGGTCTGAAGAATTTCAGGTGCACTGAGACGGACAGCATTTTGGGTAAGTATAGTGCAGGTCTCAGCAAGAAAAATTCAAAACTCAAGTAAAAAAAACTGCAAAGAAAATCACTATCAAACTCCGTAAATCTCACTTATGCTGATTTCAGGTGACTTTATGCCATGCTGAGCCTAAACTTTTGGGCATAGATCTACACCAACTCATTATTAGCGTAAATCCAGGAAACTTGCGTGAGCTAGTTTTTTACAAGGGGGTGGAGCTATACCAATGAGCGGCAGAGGGTTTCAGTGGTCAACTCTTGGAAGCGTCATAAACAATTGAGGACATT
The DNA here is from genome assembly GCF_035084215.1 of Heptranchias perlo. NCBI lineage: Eukaryota > Metazoa > Chordata > Chondrichthyes > Hexanchiformes > Hexanchidae > Heptranchias > Heptranchias perlo. Next base: position 13,721,772 of record NC_090360.1, read on the forward strand.
CATGCTGTTTTAGCGTGAAACCAGCGTAAATCAGTAGCGTGCAAATTTCCTTGGAAGAAAATTGGCACAATGCTGCTCTTACGCCATAACTATGCCCAAACTTTCCAGGAAATTCCAGGCCTTAGTGCTTTCCAAAAGCCAACTTCGACAAGTAAGGCATGCTTTAAGTTTGAATGGTTAGTTGGTGCCAGCGATGAATGTTCTCAGACATAATTGGGTAATTCTGTAATATGGTCAAGTGTCAGTTGAAAAACCACAGTTATATAAGTGAGCCTATTTCAGTCAGCTGAGCATTTTTAGGTGTTTTGATTGGCTAAGGTTTACTTCCTGTAGTGTAATAAAATTTTAAGTAGGATAATGAATATTTAAGTAGCACATTACTAATTATGCAGTTTAGGCTGGTCCACAAAAGCACAATTTAACTTGTTTTACATAAATTAACTGAAACTTGAGGAAAGGAAGACAAAATAAAACAATACTTCAAGGATTTTAGTGCTTTAGCAGCAAATAAAGGCCATTTAGTTACAGGACTTTGAACACAAAGAAAGAACTTGCATTTATATCCAGCAATGGCCCACCCAACCCATGAGCCCATCCAGGTCCTAGTATTATCTCCTAGGATTAGGGCAGGGCAAATCAGGCATTATCTTACAATATATGAACTAAACATTACTGATGATTCTTTTCCTCATTATATTTTGCTAAAAATAGGCCCCAATTCTTACTATTTTGACATAAGTATTTATCAAGTTTTACTTTCAATTTCAAACATAGCTTTAAACATTAATGTTTTGCCTTAGCATTTCTTCTAGGGTTCCTTCATGTTAAGAGAAATAAAATACAATGTTCTGAGCAAAAATAATACAAATTATATTTCCTTTCAAACATTCTTTGTGAGACTGGTCATAATACCCCCTTACCTAGAATATCAGATGGGCAGAATATACTATTGGTTTAGGGTTTGGGTTTTTATAGTGAAGATGAAGAACTTAAATGAAAATTTGTATTTTTCCTTTCCACCCTCCTCTTATATATCTGCTGCAGTACTTATTGTAACTAAAAGGTTTTACTCAGATAAATATGTTTAGTTTCACGAATTATATTCAGAACCTCCTTCCAAATTTGAATAATGGTACAGTCCTTCCTGCTCTAATATTATTTTTTTCTGTTGGTTGCTAAAACTCTCTTTCAGATACACACACATAAAAAATGCAGCTCCGGTAATCATTTACAATTTTAAAGGGGGTGCAGGAACAGAGAAACCTGGGGGTGGACGTACACAAATCTTTGAAGGTGGCAGGACAAGTTGAGAAGGCTGTTAAAAAGGCAAATGGGATCCTTGGCTTTATAAATAGAGGCATAGAGTACAAAAGCAGGAAGTTATGCAAAGCCTTTATAAAACACTGGTTAGGCCCAGCTGGAGTATTGTGGCCAATTCTGGGCACCACATTTTAGGAAGGATGTCAAGGCCTTGGAGAGGGTGCAGAGGAGATTTACTGGCACCAGGGATGTGGAACTTCAGTTATGTGTCAGACTGTTCTCCTTGGAGCAGAGAAGGTTAAGGAGGGATTTGATAGAGGTGTTCAAAATCATGAAGGGTTTTGATAGAGTAAATAAGGAGAAACTTCTTTCAGTAGCAGAAGGGTCGGTAACCAGAGGACACAGATTTAAGGTAATTGGCAAAAAAAAAGAGGCGACATGAGGAAAAACATTTTTTGCAGCGAGTAGTTATGATCTGGAATGCAATGCCTGATAGAGTGGTGGAAGCAGGTTCGGTAATATTTCAAGGAATCAGCATCAGTTAACTGTCATCTTTTTAAGATGAATTTAATATTAAAAGCAGATCACAAGCAAGTGTGACATACAGTGTGACAAACATTTTACATGCGTGACACTTTGAAGTGTAATGGACATGCCAGATGTAAGACTTCTAATTATACAGATATACATCTGAACTTTTTCAGGGTTTATATCAGGTTAGTTAAAGCATTGAGTCAGTCAATTAAATTACTTGATTTTCTGCACTGACTACAGTCATCTTTGATCTTACTACATAACTGCAATATCCGAGAAAGCCGTTTCAACTTGATCAAAGTTGTCTCTGAATTCTCTGTCTCTAATGTTGTAAATCTATTATTATACTGTATGAGGCTGGGCTGGAGCTGAGACCTAAGCTGAGCAGCACATATAATTATTTGACATTGATATAACTAATAGAGGATAAATGGAGTGTGAATGACATTACAAGAATGTGTATGTTTTAAATAAAGAAAACAGCAACAGACTGGGAAAGTCAATGCACCAATGGGTTTCTCAATGACATTTCCTACAGACGAGCCTATCCAATACTGGGCCTATCGAGCAATACTCCCTAACAATTCATGAATGAACCTCTTCACTGATGCTTACACAGACAAGTTGTGCATTATTAAGCCACCTTAATGGTGGATTCTGTAGACAAGCCTGTCGTGCAGTGAGTTACCTAAATGACATTCCTTGTATACAACAAGATAGTCTTATAGTGAGCCTCTTGAATCATACTCTGTATGACAAAATAATGAGCATCCTGGTGACACTTATCTGCAGATGAGCTCATCAGTGCATCTCCTGAGTGACTATCCCATGTAGAAGACCCCGTCTTTCATACACAGTAACCATCACTGGTCTCTCTATCTCATATTTTCCACACATTGAGTTCTTTTCTTTTCTCCTCCTATGTTGACTTGAAGTGTGCTTTCCAAACCTGTTCTTAATTTCTATCAGCATGTTGTGATGCCATGACTCCATTCTCCCTTTCGATAATGATCTTCCATTACAGTTATACATAACTGTGGTGAAATTCTGCACGACAGAAACTTGAGAGTTTGTATCAAGTTAACAAAAACACGGAATCAGTCAGTTAAATTGCAAAAATTGGACCTGATAGGAATAGTGGCGTTTCCTCTCAGTGTTCATAAAGTTTTACTAAGTGATTTTAAATACATCGCAGCAAAGCAGTGACTGTCAGAGTTTAGCATTTTAACAAGTAGGAGATAAGCCTCTTGGGGTAGAGTTTCCACTTTGAGTGCAATCGGGAAATTGCACCCAAAATGTGCTCAAAATTGTGCTGGTTAGGCTAGGCTCAAATTTCCGTGAAAATTCATTTGCATAATCACAAGGGTAAAATCTTCCATGAGCCAGCGCAGTTGGGCAGTGTAATAGAACGTAATTATTCCTTTTATTTTCTTTCCATTAAAAAGTATTCCTTGATGTATTTAAGAGTGGTAACCTGGTGCAGTTTTATTAATACAGCTGAAAATGGGTTTATTACCAAAAATAAGCATTTTTCATAAGTGTCCAGTCCTCCACCTGTGAGTAACCTGATTTAAAATCACTGAAAATGACTTAAAAAAAACTATACTGAACCATTTAGTAGTTTCATGGGTGTACACTAGTCAGTTTCTTAGTAAATTAAATACATTTTGATATGAAAAAACTTTTAAAATGTGCCTCCTAGTGCCTGTGTGCCTAAGAAAATGAGCGCAATTTGAAATTTTTGAAGGGCCTTCCAGAAACAGCTCAATCATTGGAATCTCGCAATTTTGACACGGGGGGGGGGCGTGGCCAATTTTGTGGGCGGGGCTTGATCCGGGCGAACTGAATCTTGAACCAGCATAAAAGATTGCGGGCAACATGTACGTAAATGGTTTTGGCCGTAACTCACCTACGTTTAAATTCCCCCCATCTTTTACGCTGGCTCGGCCGATTCCGCCTGGATTGTGCTGATATTACTGGTGCAAACGAGCGGAAACTCTAGCCCAAACTGTTCAGTGATATCGACATTTTGAGCGGCAACTTAATGGCTAGAATGGAAAAATGAAATCAATCAGAAATGTGCATTTTATTGTCGCAATGTTGGAAGCAAACTGAGGAGGAGAAGATCACCAGCTGAGTCAGCCCATGTGCGCCACATGTGAAAGGTGGCAGGAGGTCATGAAGAAACTCCATGATGTTCAAAGAAACCCAAGCAAAATATAACTTTTAATTGACCAGCCACAGGAGACCAAAGTGTTCACATTACCAGAAGAAACTGAGCAATAGTTTGGCCTTAAAAGTCTGGAGAGGATGACAGATGCTCCAGTAAGTGTCTTTCTTATCTTAAGCTATCTCATACACCTTGCTGGATAAAAACTCTGGTCTGCAATAAGGCTAGTCTTCATATTGCACAACCTCTGTCTGCAGTTGGTACAAATAATGCTTTGAATTCATATTCTACCCTACCATTACAGGGTATTATGCAAACTTGGGTTCTTTCTAAAGAAGAATGGGAACCATCTAGACTCCAGAGCACAGCTACATCACACACCATCAGAAGATATTGACACAACCATCACTATGTACCAGGACAGAGACAGGACCACCTGTGACTATAAAACTTGTGAATCACAGAACATGGTAGGACCTCCATTAATTGAATGCTATTTGGAGAAGCCAATGAGAGGTTACAGCGGTCCTAGACTTGCCGCACAAAATTAAAGATAGTGGGAAATTGTTGCCATGTTCACAACATTAGAGTCAACATGTATATTATAGTGGAAGAAACGTTGGGCAGAATGGAGACGTCCATCTCAGGTGACCTCCATGTCTGAGCTAAATAACCATATCTTAGGGATGAATATCTTTACCTTTGACATTCATAATGTGTTGGACCAATGGTTTGCTGAAGTAGAAATCTTGTTGACCTGGACATTGAGCAAAATAAAGACACTGCTCCATAATCAGCCTTGGCTCAGTGGTAGCATCCTCACCTCTGAGTCAGAAAGTTTTGGGTTCAATCCTTACTCCAGAACCTGAGCATGTAAGCTAGGTTGACAATTCAGTGCAGTATTGAGGGAGCACTGCATTGTTGGAGGTCCCTTTCAGATGTGACATTAAACTGAGGTCCATCTGCCCTCTCAGGTGAAAGATCCCATGGCACTATTTGAAGAGCAGTGGAGTTGTCCTGTCCAACATTCAACAAATGTCACCAAGAGGAGATTACCTGATCATTCATTCAGTTGCTGTTTGTGGGATCTTGCTGTGCCATGTTTGCCTACAAAACAACAACATCTACACTTCAAAAATAATTCATTGGCTGTAAAGTGCATTGGGAAGTCCTGAGAATGAGAGAGATGCTATATAAAGTCAAGTTCTTTCTTTCTTTACTGCTCTGAATTCTGCTGTTTTGTTAATATCCAAGAGGTCTGCATTTAGAGCTAGATAGTCGCGGAGAACAAATACAGTCAGCCAACAACAGCAACTTGCATTTATATAGCGCCTTTAATGTAGTAAAACCTCCCAAGGCACTTCACAGGAATGTTATCAGACAAAATTTGACACTGAGCCATATAAAGAGATATTAGGACAGGTAACCAAAAGTTTGGTCAAAGAGGTAGGTTTTAAGGAGCGACTTGAAGGAGGAGAGAGGTGGAGAGGCGGAGAGGTTTAGGGAGGGAATTCCAGAGCTTAGGGCCCAGGCAGATGAAGGTACAACCGCCAATGGTGGAGCGATAAAAGTCGGGGATGTGTAAGAGGCCAGACTTGGGAGGAGCGCACAGATCTCAGAGAGTTGTAGGGCTGGAGGAGTTACAGAGATAGAGAGGGCGAGGCCATGGAGGGATTTGAACACAAGGATGAGAATTTTAAAATCAAGCTGTTAGCGAACCGGGAGCCAGTCAGTTAATAGGCAGGGTTTAGTGTAATAGAGATGCGCATTGTTCTGTCCTTAGATGGAACAGTGGGTGCCATGAGCAGGTGCCCACTATCCGTGGACTACGTAAGGCACTGCGAGTTCAGAGCCAGAATGTTGGAATTTATGCCAGCAGCCTGGCCTTGATACCAGGCTACCTGGGCCACATTTCTTTTGGTGTCCCACTGGAAGGCAGGGTATCCTCTAAGACAAATGTGTAAAGCAATCCTTGCCCTGATATTTCACTATCAAGGAGGGCTGCCTATCCCTCCGCCAGTCCCTTTGATCAGTCTGAAAGTCCACAGTTGGATAAGCTACTTTCCGGCAGTGGTACTATTACCAGAAGAGGGACACAGAGAGCATCACCATAATCACGTCTCACAGGGTGAGAAGAAAGTGTGGTTTGCAGGGGGAGGAGTGCACAATATACACGTAAGTAGTCATGTGGTTTACTCATGTAAAAAGAGCATTAAATGCATTTATATCGCCATCTATGCCCATGTTCTCTCTAATGTATATATTTCTGACAAGCAAACAGCAAGTTTATTTAGAGGGAGCAGTTGCTGGTATGACAAAGGAGATAGACAGACTCGACAATCACAGCGCAGGTGATGGTCACACTGCAGATGACCACAGAATGACACGAAATATGTTATTATTAAAATCAATGAAAATATATGAGTCCTTTCAATTTGGTTACAGTCTGTTAACTCATCCCAGGTATCCCTCATTTTGTTTCAGTTAACTATTTGCTGTTGAATATAAAATATGAAATCCAACCTCACCGGCACTTTTTAACCAGAAACCAGCTCAGTTGTAAAATTCATTGACTACAGCAGTAGCAGACAGATGAATCATGGTTTTGAGCTGCCATGGGTACAGATGATAAAACGCTGGTGCATTTAAAGTTCTTTATGTCACGCGCGGAGCCAAGTACATTTAGGAACTGGCGAACACAATGGAAAATGATGGAAGATATTATCAAGATATCAAACCAATGACTTGAGTACAAGTTTTTCCTTTTAGGATTATTTTCCCAAATCCTTATGTTTCTGCACAGCTTAAATGGTGTTCTTCCCTTTGGCTCACTGTTTATCTGCTTACAATCTCAGCAAAAGCAATGCCAGTTTGGCGAGTTTGTTTTATTGAGAAAAATCACTTCAATAAAAAAAATGATTGACTGCTTTTGCATTAATGTAAAATAGCAACTGGCAGAGTGAAACTAACCTCAGTGCAATTTCAAAAAGATTTTCGTTCTATCTGTATCTTTCTTGCAGCAAATTGTGATCCAGTTCTGTTGATCTTGTTGACAGTATCCATTTCACAGTAGCTTTATGACCTCTGTTTAAATAAAAGCGTTGGACAGAGTTATTCCTACCATTTAATGTTATAATTACACTGTAGGAGTCTCAAAAAAGGGTCATAAAATCCTTTTTCCTTTACCACTGTGACAGATGTTTATGTGATTATGGGTTGACTTCGATTACCAGAGAGAAAGGTCAGAACAAATAAGTGGGCCCAATTGTCCCCAGATTACAGTTTAGAATTCTTCCCATCCGCGGGAACAATAAGTGGGAGGAATGTTAAAAGGATCCTGAATAAACAAGCATTAAATTTTCTTTTGACAATGAGCCGCTCAACTCTCAAAAGAAGTGGGATTTGAGGAATATACATGGTTAAGTAGCAGACAGATTTCCGTGAGAGGAAAAGAGATCTGCGTTGTCCACTCAAGTTTATTTAATTCTGCGGCTGAGTCTGTTTCAGCTGAGATTTTTGGGGCTGCTTTGTTGTACTCCTGCTTAATGAGCTGGAAAATACAATTGCACTTTCCTGGCTGTGAAAGTTGCTTTGAGGGCATCATAAATTAGCTGCTGTGAGATACTTAAATTGATTTGCCTTTGTGTTCTCTGTGCAGGGCCTGTGTTCAGGCACATCCTCCCGCAGGCGCACTGAGCAAATTATGAAGGATCAAAAGCCGGGCCATTTCAATAGGAGCTGGCCCCATTTTGACTGGGCAACTGGGCTAAAAATACATTGAACATGGAGTGTGAAGTGAATATAAAGGCCTGCACTGTTATACTCTTCCAGGCAAGACGATATAACGCAGTTACTTAAGCAACATATGACTGTGGCTTTCGACTGTAGCTTGAAGCACCTATTTCCTGTAGCATTTTCTAACTTTTGCTGCAGTCCTTTCACCTAATCCCTTGATTTACTAACTGCTCGCATATTTTACAGTCATGCAGCCCTGTGTTATTCATTGTTATGCGCATGAGCAGCACAATGGGAGAGAGGAGTCTCCTGCAAATATTTAGCAAACTTGCAAAGACACTTCTTTTTTTCTCTCTCGCAAGCTTGGCACATGCCTTCTGTTACTAAGTGGCCCCATATTCAACAACCCCTCATCTCCTATTCTTCATCCCACTAGGTGCCCAGACTTACAGCCCTGGCAGCTGCTCAGTCCTGAAAGGCTTTAGAGTCCTCTCGGCAGGTGAACCCTCCTGCCAAAGCAATTTCCAATCAAAGACTCTTTCAGAACTTCACAAGGAATCTGACTTTGTTTTGTGCCACCGCTCAAACTCCCTCCAACAATGACTGCTCTCACTAAATATGCAGATCATACTGAGTGGAGCCATTCTGCGTTGGGGTCTATTATGAGAGCTGATGGTCGGCGTGAGCTTCTGTGGTTCAGGGCAGGGCAGCGTTCAATTATTATACGTGCTAGGATATGTTAGTCAAAGGTGTGGTGTTCAGCAAAAGAGCTTTTCTGTCTTCAAAGCCGCTGGCAGGCTGTAATATTAGGTCATTGCTTTGCTTAAGTATAATTGCTCTCTTTGAAGCCTGAGAGTACCAAATAATTTGCTCTGTCCTCAGGCTGTAATGGTAACACCACCACCCCCTCAGCACCTCGGAACTGCAGCTCCCATACCGAGCAGAGATAATACTGCCAGGCTGCCCCGTTTCGACTCCTTTTCATCCTCTGCCTCTTAACTTTATTAGTAACAGCTTTAGTATCCAGTGCGACACTGCTGTGTTGTGCTGACAGTGACTTCACGCGGGCACTGAGCCGGGCGAGTGGGATTTCTGCTCACTTTAACCGCACCATAACCAGATCAGCACCAAGAATCAAAGCGGCGCACCGGACTCCCTCTGGAATGAAAGCAATCCTCTTCGGAAGGTTTCCTCCTCGTCCCTGTTGCAGCTCTGGGAAGAGGAAGCATCGTGTTCTTCTATTAATAAACACCCTAGCTGCTTCTGTTTGACACTGTGTAACAGTAGATTACTGCGCTTAGAGCTCAAGCATTAGGAACATAGGAACAGGAGTAGGCCATTCAGCCCTTCGAGCCTGTTCCGCCATTCAATTAGATCATGGATAATCTATATCTTAGTTCCATCTACCTGCCTTTGTTCCGTAACCCTTAATACCCTTGTCTATCGAAAATCTATCAATCTCAGTTTTGACATTTTCAATTGACCCCCAGCCTCAACAGCGTTTTGGAGGAGAGTTCCAGATTTCCACTACCCCTTGAGTAAAGAAGTGCTTCCTGACATCACCCCTGAACAGCCTAGCTCTAATTTTAAGGTTATGCCCTCTTGTCTTGGACTCCCCCACCAGAGGAAATAGTTTCTCTCTATCTACCCTATTAAATCCTTTCATCATCTTAAACACCTCAATTAGATCACCCCCTAATCTTCTACGCTCAAGGGAATACAAGCCTAGCCTATGCAACCTGTCCTCGTAATTTAACCCTTTTAGCCCCGGTATTCCTTTTCCTTTCCTTTAACCAAAGCAAAAGCATGACTTGAATGCTGTTTTTGGATCAAGGAGATATCAAGCAGATTAGGATCGATGCAGTGTGGGGTCTGCCTGAAACTAGCCCTCAATATCGTAACACAGTTTAGTTAGCAATATTACTGTAAGAAAGCCCGTTCACAATCTACAGAAAATTCTGGTGAAGTATCTCAACCGAAGACATTAACTTGTTTATTTTTAGATGCTGATTGGACCCGCTGTGCATTTCCAGAGTTTTTTTTTAAGAAAATGAATAAAATTGTGTTTATTTTTTGAGCTGGAACCACAAACTACAAGACAAAACATTTAACCGAATAAATACAAGCTGGTATCCAACTCAATGTGTAACACCTGCATCACAAAGCCCCACAAATCTCTCCCAAATAATCCAGTAAATGGCGGATAAATCAAGAGAGGGATTACACTTCAAAAGTACTTAATTGGCTGTAAAGCGTTTTTGGACGTCCTGAGGTCATAGAATCATAGAATCATAGAGCACAGAAGGAGGCCATTTGGTCCATCGTGTCTGTGCTGGCTCTTTGAAGAGCTATCTAATTAGTCCCACTCCCCTGGTCTTTCCCCATAGCCCTGCAGATTTTTCCTTTTCAAGTATATCATAAAACGAGCTAATAAGTACACTTCAAGAAAAAAACTTTATTGCCTGTAACGCGCTTTGGGATGTCCTGAGGTCACGAAAGGCGCTATATAAATGCAAGTCTTTCTTTCTTTCTTTCCTCATAGTTAAATAATGAATTTACTCCACTTACAAGTGAAACCTTTGTTTCTGCTAGGAGAAAGATAGGGAGGTGCATTGGGCCTGATGCAGGAATCCAAGCTCCCTCATATTCAGCTACTTATGTCCTGCTACAAATTACAAATGTTGAATTGAGGGCCCCAAGTCATATGAAATACAGAAATGTTGTATTTATCCAATGACTTGGGGCCACCACTTCACCATTTGTAATTTCCAGCAGGGTCTCACGGTCTTGATGCTCACGGCCCTGGTACATTCATCACCTCATCAGCATCATTGTGGCAATGTCAAAATATATATGGACACTTATATACAAATGACTATATCCCAAGTCCAAATAGAATGTATTATGTAGTACCACACTGCACATAGACGCTGACCTCCATGATCTTCTGACTATTTTTAACAAGATTAGGCATGCTGTAGAACAGAGCTGAAGAACTAAGGAAGAACAAATTAAAAAGCAGAACCACAAAGGTGATAATCTCCGGATTATTACTTGAGCCACGAGCAAATTGGCACAGGGTAAATCAGATCAGAGAGATGAATGTGTGGCTCAAAGATTGGTGTTGGGAAAGTGGGTTTCGATTCATGGCACCAGTACTGGGGAAAAAAGGAGCTGTTCCTTTGGGACGGGCTTCACCTGAACCATGCTGGGACCAGTGTTCTGGCAAACTGAATAACTAGGGTGGTAGCGAAGGCTTTAAACTAAATGGGGGGGGGGGATTCAGGTGGGGCGAAGTTTAGATTGATAACTTCGCCCCACCTGAATCCCCCCCCCCCCCATTTAGAAAAGACAAGGAAGTAGTACGGGAAAGTGATGGGGGTAATGATAAACAGAGTGTGTCAGGAAGGGACAGAGCGAACAAACATAAGAGTGCACTAGCAAATGGGGCCAGGGTAGGAAAGAATGGTAAAAAGACAAAATTAAAGGTTCTTTATCTGAATGCATGCAGCTTTCATAATAAGATAGATGAATTAATGGCACAAATAGAAACAAATGGGTATGATCTCGTGGCCATTACAGAGACGTGGTTGCAAGGTGACCAAAGTTGGGAGCTAAACATTCAGGGTTATTTAACATTTCGGAAGGATAGGAAAAGAGGTAAAGGTGGTGGGGTAGCCCTGTTAATAAAGGATGAAATTGGTATAATAGTGAGAAATGATCTTGGCTCAGAAGATCAAGATGTCGATCAATTTGGGTGGAGGTAAGAAATAGCAAGGGAAAGAAATCACTGGTGGGAGTAGTATATAGGCCCCCTAACAGTAGCTACACTGTAGGGCAAAATATAAATCAGGAAATAAGGGGGGTTTGTAAAAAAGGTAATGCAATAATTATGGGCAATTTCAACTTTCACATGGATCGGACAAATCAAATTGGCAAAAATAGCTCTGAGGAGGAGTTCATAGAGTGTATTAGGGACTGTTTCTTAGATCAATACGTCAGGGTACCAACCAGGGAACAGGCCATTTTGGATCTGGTGATGGGTAACGAAACAGGATTAATTAATGATCTCAAAGTAAAGGATCCCTTGGGAAGCAGTGATCATAACATGATAGAATTTCACATCCAGTTTGAAAGCGAGGATCTTGGGTCTGAAACTACTGTATTAAACTTAAATAAGGGCAATTATAAAGGAATGAGGGCGGAATTGGCTAAAGTGGACTGGGTAAACAGATTATATGGTATGATGGTGGATAAGTGGTGGCAAACATTTAAAAAGATATTTTATGACTCACAACAAAAATATATCCCTGTGAGGAGGAAAGACTCCACAAAAGGGTGAACAAACCATGGCTAACTAAGGAAGTCAAGGATGGTATCAGGTTAGAAGAAAAAGCTTACAACATGGCAAAGATTACTGGTAAGCCCGAAGATTGGGAAAACTTTAAAAACCAGCAAAGGATGACTAAAAGAATAATTAAGAGGGAAAAAATAAATTGAGAGTAAACTAGCAAGAAATATAAAAACTGACAGTAAAAGCTTCTACAAGTATATAAAAAGGAAAAGGGTAGCTAAAGTAAACATTGGTCCCTTAGAGGATGAGACTGGGGAAATAATAATGGAAAACAAGGAAATGGCAGAGGAATTGAACAGATATTTTGTAACTGTCTTTACAGTAGAAGACACTAATAATATACCAATAATAGTAGAAAATCAAGGGGCAAAGGGGAGGGAGGAACTAAAAACAATCACTATCACTAGAGAAAAAGTACCAGATAAACTAATGGGTCTAAAGGTTGACAAGTCCCCTGGACCTGATGGCTTGCCTTCGAGGGTCTTAAAGGAAGTGGCTACAGAGATAGTGGATGCATTGGTTGTAATCTTCCAGAATTCACTAGATTCTGGAAAAGTCCCAGCAGATTGGAAAACCGCAAACATAACACCCCTATTCAAGAAGGGAGTGAGACAGAAAGCAGGTAACTATAGACCAGTTAGCCTAACATCTGTCATGGGGAAAATGCTAGAATCCATTATTAAGGAAGTAGTAGCAGGACATTTGGAGACTCATAATACAATCAAGGAGAGTCAACATGGTTTTATGAAGGGGAAATCATGTCTGACAAATTTATTAGAGTTCTTTGAGGAAGTAACGGGCAGGGTGGATAAAGGGGAACCAATGGATGCAGTATATTTGGATTTCCAAAAGGCATTCGATAAGGTGCCACATAAAAGATTACTGCACAAGATAAGAGCTCATGGTATTGGGGGTAATATACTGGCATGGATAGAGGATTGGCTAACTAACAGAAAACAAAGAGTCAGGATAAAAGGGTCATTTTCAATATGGCAATCTGTACCTAGTGGGGTGCCGCAGGGCTCAGTGCTGGGGCCTCAACTATTTACAATACATATCAATGACTTGGATGAAGGAATAGAGTGTCTTGTGGCCAAATTTGCTGATGATACAAAGATAGGTGGAAAAGCAAGTTGCGATGAGGACACAAAGTGTCTGCAAAGGGATATTGACAGGTTAAGCGAATGGGCAAACATTTGGCAGATGGAATATAATGTGTGAAAATGTGAAGTCATCCACTTTGGGAGGAAAAATAAAAAAGCAAAATATTATTTGAATGGAGAAATACTACAAAATGCTACAATGCAGAGGGATCTTGGTGTCCTCGTACATGAAACAGAAAAATTCAACATACAGGTGCAGCAGGTAATCCGGAAGGCAAACGGAATATTGGCCTTTATTTCTAGGAGGATGGAATGTAAAAGCACCGTACAAGGGTGCTGGTGAGACCACACCTGGAGTACTGCATACAGTTCCGGTGCCCTTATTTAAGGAAGGACATACTTGCATTGGAGGCAGTTCAGAGAAGGTTCACTGGGTTGATTCCAGGTATGGAAGGGTTGTCTTATGAGGAAAGATTGAACAGGTTGGGTCCATACTCATTGGAGTTTAGAAGAATGAGAGGAGATCTTATTGAAACATACAAGATTCTGAGGGGACTCGATAGGGTAGATGCTGAGAGGATGTTACCCCTCATGGGGGAATCTAAAACTAGAGGGCATAATCTCAGAATAAGGGGTCGCCTGTTTAAGACGGAAAAGAGAAGGAATTTCTTCTCCCAGAGGGTCATGAATCGTTGGAATTCTTTACCCCAAAAAGTTGTGGAGGCTGAGTCATTGAATACATTCAAGGCTGAGTTAGACAAATTTTTGATCAGCAAGGGAATCAAAGGAGATGGGGAAAAGGCGGGAAAGTGGAGTTGAGGTAAAAATCCGATCAGCCATGATCTCATTGAATGGCGGAGCAGGCTCGAGGGGCCGAATGGCCTACTCCTGCTCCTATCTCTTATGGTCTTATAGAGCTGCGTTGGTGGGAACTGATGCACTTTGTGACTAAGAGACTGAGTGCTGACAATGAGGGCGATGCAGCAAGTGAAGTTGTATTTTGATTGTAGAGTGTTTATGTTCGTGTAGAGTTGATTCTAAGGAGCAGCCACCAAGTCACATGGTTTGCTGCCAACTTCAGCTTTCCTGGAAATATCACAAAGTTCAATCAGTAAATGCACCAGTTCAATTTGTTAGGTTCCCCTCTCAACCACCTACAATTATAAATTGTATGGACTACAGTTATAGTTATTAGCCACACTATTCTGATAACCACCATAATGCCCTTTGCTGTTCATCTGTTTCAACCTATGTTGGCAGTTTATTGGGAGTGCATCATGTTGATGTTGATTAGCCCTGCGTGGCAATGTTAATTTATATCATTTACAAAACCTTCCTTCCCAGCTCCGATATATTATTGCAAAGACGTGTAATTGTGCTACATGTATTCTGACACCCTGTGAATGTCCTGAACTTATGGCATTGAAAAATATTGAACTTAATGTGTGCCTAATTCATGAATAATTTCTGCATCTGTCATTTTGCAAGTCTTTTGCCAATCCCTGACACAAATTGGAAGCGATTATGAAACATATCCCTCATGTCATCACCACAATGGCGTAAGACTCCCTGGGGTTAATTTTAACCCAATCCGTCGGGTGAGAAAGGGGTGGGAGTGGGTCTGTCACCCGTTTAGCACTCCGCAAGATTTTACTCTCCATTGGTCGGCCGATCCGATCAAGCCAGTTTCCCGCCGGGGGTGGGGGTAGGGGGGATAGGTTAAAATGACCCCCACTGTCTCTACCCTTTCCCATCTGCTAATAAAGTTGAAGATCTGGTAATATATGGGGAGGGGCTCTGATTATTGTTTACCTTTTGCAGAATCAGCTGTCATGGATAAAAGAGAGACTCCTCCAATCCATTGCAGACTTGCTTCCATCAATCTATTTATGCAGGGATACTGCTTTCAAATAAAAATTAAAATAAGGAGAACCAGATTAAGAATAAAACTAAGGAACGTGGATGGAAATGATAAACCTTTCCGTTTTGATTTTCAGATTTTCTCCTGTCGTGTTGCCCATAGAGCAGGAAACTGGAGCCTTAAACATCAACTGAAAAGAATAAAATTAACACTGTTTTATTCACCGTAACTGTCATAACTTGGCAGAATTTTCTTTATCTTCCTTTGTGGCAGTATTGGTGCCAATTGTTCTGTTGTACTCATAGCATAAAAAGCTGCTCTCAATAGTGCGGTGCAGTATGTGTGTATATAATATATATCTCACTTCAGACTCAAAGTTGTGAGTTCAAGTCCCACTCTAGGTCTTGAGTACATGAAACTAGGCCGACACTCCAGTGCAGCACTGAGGGAGTGCAGCAGTGTCGTAGGTTTAATCCTTCAGATAAAATATGTTGTATCTAAAGCCTTTGTACGTGGATGTTAATGTTCCCTTGGCACTATTTGCAGTGTCTTGGGCAACATCCCTCCCTTAACTACCACCACCATCAATTGGTGAACTGGTCATTCATCTAATTGCTATTGATGCGATCTGGTTGTGTGGAACTGGCTGCTGATTTTGCCTACATAACAACAGTCACTTCACTTTAAAGGAATTCATTGTATGTGAAGCTATTTTGGGATGTTTTTGAGAGACTTGATAAGGTGCTATCTAAGTGCCAATCTTTGTTTTATATAAATGTTTGTTCTATACACCTCAGCACAATAGTCACCATCACTGCAATGCCAGAGAGGACAGAGTACACATCCAGTGAGTACTTAAAGGGCCACTCACTCACTGATAAGGATAAATATGTATATTTTTTAAAAAGCAGCTGCAAATAGCCCAACTGTCTTTTGAGATCTATTCTTCAGGGCTGCAAATAGGGACACCACTATTCTTAGCCAGAATGGAGATGATTGGGAAATTCCCCTGTTAGTCACTGGTGGAAGTGACTGGTATTGATTTTTCGCACATAATTTGTATTATATAATTATCCTCCACTCACTGCATTTTGCTGGAGAAATAACCCTGCTTTCATCTGGAGACTTTGCTATAGTTTCGTGTTGAGTTCTGTTTGCTGTAGTTCGTAGAGGCTCTTTTTAAATAGATTCTGTTTGCTGAGTAAATAGATTGTTTGCCATAGTACACTGTTTAAATGGGCTCTATTTGCTGAGTAAATAGATTCTGTTTGCTGTAAAATAGACTCTTTGCTGTAAGTCCTGCCATAAGTCCCACCCCAACTCCAACTCATTGGCTGACACAGTAGTGTTAATGAACACAGAGATTCTTCAGTGGATGCAGGAATCCATATGTTGTGAAGCTTTTTATGTTGAAAATGATGCACCTCTACTCCATTAGTCTTAATGTGGTCCTATTAATGTCTCTGCACCAGGTCCAGTCCAATAACAGATCATTAGAGGCACGTCACATGGAGGAGGAATGCAACGTCCCTTTGCCCACTCCCTCTCTGGGAATCCTCACATCTTTTCTTCCTTAGGTCAAGGGCTCGGATGCCAAATGTAGCATCTTCAGCTGAAATAAGGTAACTCAGCACAGACCAGGGATTGAACCTGGAATCTTTTTGGTCTATATGGCTCAGTTCCACACTGGTGGTGCTTGTGCCAACTGAGTCATTGGGGGAGGCAAAAGCAATTCTTCCATCAGGACTTCACCTCGTTATTGCTTAAGCTCCCATGCTGACTATAATGAGAATTCTGCTGGGACCAGGGAAGTGGTTTGTTGTAATGAGAGGTGTGTAATAACGGAATTGGTAATAATGAGGTTCCACTGCATCTAAAGCCTTTGTAGGTTCTGTTTAACATGAAGGTTTGACTTTCCATCAACCATTACCTAAAGAACATTCAATCTTTACCTCAAAGGCTGTGAAGTGGGCTCTTTGAGATCTCCTCTTAATCCATTTACCGGTGCATGGGTTGCATTGAAGGAAACCACCTGAAAATTAAGTTGAACGTGAGGTTTAATTCAGACTGAAATCTAATTGAACTGGAACCCAACTTTTGAGTCTGACTTTAATCCAATTGAAGAGTTTTTAATTAACTGCATTCACGATACTTCTACAGGCACAAATCAAAAGGTTTCTGATCCAATCTCTTTGTAATCCAATACTCTAGGAAAGTAAGTTGCATCAGAACAACAGGCAAAGAGTACATGGGCATTGTACTAGTTTCTGTTGATATTAAGTTTCTTGTTGAATGTTTCACGTATTTCAGAGTTAAGAAAATGGATTTATAACAAATCAATAAAGATAGAGCACCTTATGTGTGAACTCGCCAGCTGAGTGTTTTGTGAGGATTTTTCCCACCTATGTGGGTCTTTTGACTTGTCAAGACCTGTGATTTCTAAAAATAACCCACTGTGAGTAAACCAGCCCAGAGTGGAAACTTTAAGCAGTCAGTTATTGGTACAGCATTTGATTGTTCTTTCTGAATTTGGTCCAAAGTAATCAGATGAAAGTTTATCCTTTCTGATGACTGCAGAGGTCTTAAGTAAAACGAGTTTTAGAATCGAGTTTGCAGGACAAAGATATTTGAGTATGATGACTGATTTAGTATCAAAGGCCCAATGGCCCAGAGAGGACTGAGTAAACACCCTATAGGTACTAAAAAGGCCAATTAATAGTTTGGGATCTGGAAACATCAGATTGGTGCACAATTGGGTTCAGATTAAGTTGATACATTGTTGGGAGAGTAGGAACTCTTGCCAGTACTTTCCGTGGGAGTTCTTCCCATCTCTCGCTGTACCTTCGGTGGAAACCCCAGAGACACAGAGGCCTGGAATTTCCTGAAAACTTGTGCCGTGGTAATAACACAGCTACAGCATGCACCATTATTATGGCACAGATCTTCCAGGAAATTATGGCGTGAGTGATTTAAAAAAAAATTCATTCTCAGGATATGGGCATCACTAGCAAGGCCAGCATTTATTGCTGAACCCTAGTTGCCCTTGAGAAGATGAGCCTTCTTCTTGAACCGCTGCAGTTCATGTGGTGAAGGTACTCCCAGAGCGCTCCAGTACGTTCCAGGATTTTGACCCAGCGACGACGAAGGAACGGCGATATATGTCCAAGTTGGGCTGGTGTGTGACTTGAAGGAGAACTTGGGAGGTGGTGTTGTTCCCATGTACCTGTTGCTCTTGTCCTTCTAGGTGGTAGAGGTCGCGGGTTTGGGAGGTGCTGTCGAAGAAACCTTGGCGAGTTGCTGCAGTGCATCCTGTGGACAGTACCCATTACTTATGCCAAAATTTCCTGGGGCCCTCTGCCGGGACCCTTGTCAAAAGAGTGAGAATTCCATTATCATAGCTCTGCAAAATTGATGGCAATGTCCCATTTGCTGGATTGACGCTGCTTTGATTGCCACTGCCACTTAGACTGAGCCTGAACGGCACTGGTTACTTGGCAGCAACGCGATTTATTGCTCCAAAATCACTTTCCCTTAAAGATAGATGTCTTTATACTGAGCTTGGCCGATTTATCTAGCTAATGCAAAAATAATTGGCTTTCGGGCATACTAGCTGGTCGGAACATTTCCTTGTTAAATGGAATTGAATTTTTGAAAGCCATTTAATGTTTGTTTTCAATTCACTGATCTCTGATTCCTTAACAGTGTCAATCGCTAATTTTAACATAGAATATTGATCCAAATAGGTGTTTCTTGCTGAATTAATATTGATAAACACATTTGATTCCATATCAATAGGATACTGCAACAGTAAATAGTTTGTTAGGGGAATAAATGTGGAATTGTTCTATTTAAGGTGTTAAGACGACTATTAGTGACCTTCACCTGCAGCTGCTCTGAATTTAAAGGCAGGGATTACCTGAGAAATGAATTATTAAATAATTACCTCCTGCAGATCTTGTATTGGGTTTTTAATATATTTCTCCTGCAAAACACATGCTTTGAAATTAATTTGCCCACCAACATCTGAAAACGATTACAATTTAGAAGCCTGCAATTAGCTCAGGTACCTGCAGCCACACACAGGCTGCCCATATTACACCCAGGAATTACATTTTCACAACTTTAGATTAACAAACAAAGTAAACTGACTAATGGATTTGTGTAACTTTGCGAAATAGGACACACAGGTCGAATTCACACTTTTATAATCCAGTATAAAAAAAGTGGATAAATAATGCGATAACGTTCAAGGGATCAAAATCGGAATTGATAGCAAATATTTGACAATGGCCACTTCCGAATCGCCACTATCCTATCTGCGGTGCATTCAAATGAGCTCTCCAGCAAATTTTGGCCCAATTTCGCCACTGGAGGTTGCACAATGGTCTAACTTATGGCATTCAGGGCCAAGTGCGCCATTCCAGGAAATTCTGGGCCAGCGTTTCTGCCGTTCTTCCACCGAAGTTACAGCGGGAGATAGTGGACCCCCAGTGGAAATTCTACCCCCGTGTCTGATCCAAGCTTACATGTGATGTAGGAGAGCTTGGTGCTGAGTGAGGTACAATAGGGTGCCCAGTGCCTGTGGAATCTTATCCCAGCCAAAAGTAATATCTTCGGGGAAGAGGGAGGAGGAGAAGGGGGGAAAAAGTCTTGCTGGCCTTGGGTCATTCCTGCGTTTGCCATCTCCTAGATCTTCACCCACCGGTCCACATTCCAGTTGAGTGATTTGTTGTACAAAAACTGCTCTGTTGCTAAAGAATGGACAGAGCTGACTTGTTTTCTGATTTTCTCTCCCTCCCTTTGACCTCCACTTGGCACCTCCCCCCACCCCACCTGCGACATGGTTAAAATCTAGAACTGATTGCGTAAGGAATCATGGGCATAAACTGTCATCCATCCAGCTCAACGTACTGTGCTAGTGCCCTCGTATTGACTGTCTAAACTTGACAAAATACCAAAAACGAATATGGAAGTAGACAAAAGTATTGGCCTTTTTCTCTACTAACAGACAATCACACAATAACTTCAATCTCAACACTTGTTTCAGCATCGTGGACTGAGAGAGAAAGAAAAGAACTTACATTTATATATTGCCTTTCATGTCTTCACGCTGTCCCAAAGTGCATCACAGTTTGGAGGTGATGGTGATCCCATGCACCTGCTGCCCTTGGCCTTCTAGGAACATAGGGACAGGTGTAGGCCATTCAACCCCTCGAGCTTGCTCCGCCATTCAGTTAGATACTGGCTGATCTGTACCTCAACTCCATTTACCCGTCTTATCTCCATATCCCTTGATACCCTTACCTATCAAAAATCTATCGATCTCAGTCTTGAAAGCTCCAATTGTCCCAGCATGCACAGCCTTTGGGGAAGAGAATTCTAGATTTCTACCACCCTTTGTGTGAAAGCATGCTTCCTGATTCTCCTCCTAAATGGCTTGGCTCTAATTTTAAGATTATGTTCTCTTGTTCTTGCTTCCCCCACCGGAGGAAATAGTTTTTAGGGCTCCATGGTGCCACATTCGGTCAAAAACTGCCTTGATGTCAAGGGCAGTCACTCTCACCTCACCTCTGAAATTGAGCTAATGCCCATGTTTGGAGCAAGGCTCTATTGAGGTCTGGAGCTGGGTGGCCCTGGCCAAGCCCAAATTGAGTATCGGTGAGCAGGTTATTGGTGAGTAAGTGCTGCTTGATAACACTGTTGATGATTTAATTGATAATAATAAAGATGTAGCATCTTCCCAGCAGAGGCTGAGAAGAAACAATCCTATGGCTTCAGGGTCATAGGATCCAGAAGTCATGGGGGCTAACTTGAAAAGAATGTTCGAGGAACGTCACATCTACGTGCCAGCTTTGAGGTCAATCTCCGAGAATGTGCAGCAACTGACAGGTGTAACTCTCAATAATACAGCTTTTCTTTGTGGCAACATCACTGAAGCTTTATCTTCATTGCAGAACCCAGAGGAGTGTGTGGCAGCTTCAATGGAGTCTGCAGCATTTTCCCTGCTCGGAAGCGGCCAGGGACCAGTTAGTGCCTCCACCTCCATTGACTGCAGCACTGGTGGCAAGAGGCGAGAGAGTAGAGAGCAACCTGCATAACTGCTTCCAGATCAAGGAGACCATGATTCATGCTGCCGTCTCTCAGGGCCTTCAGGATCTGATAGCTGCCATTAGACCAGCCATCCCGCCGATCAGTGCGGCCAGTGGAACGGAGATGGCTGGAGTCCATCTTCCTGATACGAATGGATGAGAAGGATGAAAATTTAAAATCGAGGCGCTGCCGGAACGGGAGCCAATGTAGGTCAGCGAGCGCTGGGGTGATGGGTGAACGCGACTTGGTGTGAGTTAGGATTCGGGCAGCAGAGATGTGGATGAGCTCAAGTTTACGAAGGGTGCAAGGTGGGAGGCCGGCCAGGAGAGCATTGGAATAGTCGAGTCCAGAGGTAACAAAGGCATAGATGAGGGTTTCAGCAGCAGATGAGCTGAGGCGGGGAGGAGACGGGTGATGCGATGGAATGAATTGGATAAAATATGTAAGTGGACAGCAGCAGATAAAATGTCATGCAGAAAACTTTACACAGGAAGGAAGAATGGACACACATGTACTTCCTGAATGAACAGCTAAGGATGAAGCTCAAAGAGACCTAAGGGTCCAACCAATGCAGAGCAGTAATCAACAAAGCCAAAATGTAGAATATATGTCAGAGGAGGTAATGATCAAAGTTTATGGTGTGCTGGTCAGACTGCAGCTTGAATATTGCGTCCAGTTCTGGTCGCCAAGAAATAAGAGGAACATTCAAGCGCTGGAGGCAGTGCTCAGAAAAGCCAATGTCAGGGGTCTGAGTTGTGAGGAACGACTGAAGAAACTTGGGGCTTTCTACCTGGAAAGGAGGCGTCCGAGAGGTGACCTAGTGGAAGTGCATAAGATTGTTAAGGGTATAGAGAAAGTGAACCTGGGATATTATTTTAAACTAAACTGTGGACGAAGAACTAGGGGACACAGGTTCAAACTAGTAAAAAGGTAAAAGGTAAATTTAGGGCTGATGTCAGGAAATCCTTCAACGAGTGACCAACATGTGGAACAAACTTCCAGATAGTGGAAGGAAAATCCTACGACATTTGAGAAACAATTGGATGCTGCAATGGGAGTTTGGGGTCATTAGGATCTCTCTGGATGGGGGAATTAAGTGGGGCCGAATGGAATTCCTCATCTGTACTTATCTTGTGATAAATAGAAAGAAAGAAAATAAATACATGCATTTATATAGCACCTTTCATGACCTCAGGATGTCCCAAAGCGCTTTACAGCCAATGAAGTACTTCTGAAGTGTAGCCATCATTATAATGTAGGAAATGCAGCAGCCAATTTGTGCACAGCAAGATCCCACAAACAGCAATGAGTTCACCTGAGCGGGTAGACGGGCCTTAGTTTAATGTCTCACCTGAAAGACGGTAACTCCAACAGTTCAGCAGTCCCTCAGTACTGCACTGGAGCGTCAGCCTGGATTATGTGCTCAAGTCTCTGGAACCAGGTCAGGACAGGTTGAGGCTTGGCTTTGATGTTGCCCATGGTTCAACAGGTTGGCCAACACTCAGCGTCGAGGCTCGCACAGAAATGATGGCCACCTTTGCAAGGTACCAGGGAGCGCCCAGCGCCTATGGAATCTCACCCCACTGAGAGCCTTTGCTTTGCAGGAGAGAGCAGGGAAGGGAGCCGACAAGAGAAATATATATTGTTAGCAGGGGGGCAAGGACAAGAAGAAAGTCAAAATTAGGCAGAAAAGTAGAACGACAGGAAGGAAGGATTGAAGTGAAGGAATGTATAGGCAGACATGGGTTCATGCTGTGGGAATTCTCCAAACTGTGAGTGCTGATTCCAGCTGAGCCACTAGAGGGAGGTGCTGAGCAGAAACTAGCAGTTTTTGGATTGGTCAGTATCATTATCGGCAGCCTGGGTGCGTGTCACCCACTCATGGTTTTATCAAAGGACCAGCCTGTGGTACAGGAGACCTAAAGAGAGACATTGAGAGAGAAAAAAACAGCTCATTGACAAAATGCAAGCAGATACAAAATACCCTTCGATATTTATTGGATGACTTGAATTTTCTAAACCAGGGTGCGATGTTTCTTTTAATCACCTGTATGGCCTAAATGTAGATTTATTTCTGGATGCAGCACTTTCTAACATCTGAAATCATGTGACATATCATGTGACACACAAGTGCAGGACTAGTTATGGCAGACTCCCTTACACCAATTGTAAACTCTCTTGCTTATCCTCATCTCTGTTTTATGCTTATTGCAATTGGTGAAGGGGTTGTCTCATTAATGCCTTTTCCCCTCAAACTCTCTCCTGTTTCTCAGCCCCACCTTTCTCAGTACATCCTACTGCATGTCAACAGGAATGCTGCTTTTTATTTTCCACCACATAGTTGGCCTCCGTCCTGATTTCTTAAAGTGTCATATTGCCACATCACATTAACGCAAATCTGTATCACGGGGCACACATTCCCCGTGCAAAAATCCCACAAAATACGGTCGTTATTTTGTCTGAATTTTCAAAACAGCTGCAAAAAAAAAATCACTGCTCACGTGGAATGATTGTAAACAATTTTACAACACCAAGTTATAGTCCAGCAATTTTATTTTAAATTCACAAGCTTTCGGAGGCTTCCTCCTTCCTCAGGCAAATGTTTCAGGAGCTCCTTGAAGCCTACGCATTTATACATAGAACAATACATGGTGTTTACAGACTGCCCCTGCAACTGCCCGTTGCCAAGGCAATCACCGTGTTCAGACAGAGAGGTGTCACCTGCAGAACCCCCGAATACACATTCAACAAAAAAACAAACAGGGAAAAAAAAACAGAGAAAAAAAACAGAGAGAGGCAGAAACATCCGGAAGGCAGAGAGAGCCAGCAAATGGCCTTCCGGATGTTTCTGCCTCTCTCTGTTTTTTTTCTCTGTTTTTTTTTCCCTGTTTGTTTTTTTGTTGAATGTGTATTCGGGGGTTCTGCAGGTGACACCTCTCTGTCTGAACACGGTGATTGCCTTGGCAACGGGCAGTTGCAGGGGCAGTCTGTAAACACCATGTATTGTTCTATGTATAAATGCGTAGGCTTCAAGGAGCTCCTGAAACATTTACCTGAGGAAGGAGGAAGTCTCCGAAAGCTTGTGAATTTAAAATAAAATTGCTGGACTATAACTTGGTGTTGTAAAATTGTTTACAATTGTCAACCCCAGTCCATCACCGGCATCTCCACATCACGTGGAATGAAGAAGATACAGCCACCAGTCAATGGACGAAACCATTGAGCCCTTCTGCATTTTATCAAATCCGTTACTCAGAGCTATTTTCTTGCCTGGCACTTACCTGTTTAAAATCAGAATAAGAGCCCTAATTGGGATACATAAACTTGAAAAAAACTGCTTTTAATTTATTCCCTTCAGCACGATCCTCACAGCGAGCAAAGGCGGAAGAAAAGGTAACAGCAGTCTTAAAGGCGCCAGTCCTGAGTAGTTTAGTCATAAATATCTGAAAGCCAAGCTAAATCGACTCTTTGGAAATAATAGGCCTACCAGGTTGCCAATTACGCATCAGAGGAAAATTTCAAACCATGCTGGAGTGAAATTATATTAAACCAGCCAGCAAATTATATGCCTTCAGTGCTTGATTAAGCTAATAATGGAGGTACCTGCGTACGGTCTTGCCAAGCTGTGGATGGACTAGTTGACTTAAGACCACACATTACGTCTGACAGAAGCTGAGGCAATTTATTGATGTAGCCTGCACTTGTTTAATTAACATTTTCCAGTTATTGGCTTCTCTAATGGCTCCGTGAGTAATTGCATTGGGCAGTGATATGGTGAGGAAACTACAACTGGCCACTACGTCTTTGGGCTGGGGA
This sequence comes from Heptranchias perlo, assembly GCF_035084215.1. NCBI lineage: Eukaryota > Metazoa > Chordata > Chondrichthyes > Hexanchiformes > Hexanchidae > Heptranchias > Heptranchias perlo. The sequence goes on from NC_090360.1 coordinate 13,746,695, forward strand.
GGCAAAAGAATCAGCCAGGGCCCTTGCTTTTGATTGCTATCCAACACGTGGACATTGGACGAGGGCAGGATCAAGCTCGATTTCCTCCAGGGTCAAACAACAACAACAACAACAACTCACACTTATATAGCGGCTTTAACTTACAAACAAAAATTGACACCGAGCCACATAAAGAGATATTAGGACAGGTGACCAAAAGCTTGGTCAAACAGATAGGTTTTAAGGAGCGCCTTACAGGAGGAGAGAGAGGCGGAGAGGTTTGGGGGAGGGAATTCCAGAACTTTGGGCCTAGGCAGCTGAAGGCACGGCCGCCAATGGTGGAGCGAAGAATATCAGGGTTGCGCAAGAGGCCAGAATTGGAGGAACACAGAGATCTCGGAGAGTTGTAGGGCCGGAGGAGGTTACAGAGACAGGAAGGGGTGAGGCCATGGAGGGACTTGAACACAAGGATGAGAATTTTAAATTCGAGGTGTTGCCGAACCGGGAATCAATTTAGGTCGGCGAGCACAGGGGTGATTGGCGAATGGCATTTCGTGCGATTAGCTTGCTGACGCTCAGTGTCCAGGCTCACGTGACCACTGCAGGCCTTTCAAGAATCAAGGATCCTCGGCTCAGCACGAACCAGGAGAAAACTGGAGAAAAAAAAATTCCCATTACACTATTTATTGTCTAACTGCGATCTCTGGCTGGCAAAACACAGGATCTCTCTGCACAATATATCACTGACCATATTCATATCCTTTTGTTTTCAAACAGCTGTAATTACGGAGCTATCATAATAATTTGAAAGACTTGTTTCCTTTGCAAACTTGGAGGATAATTAGGGTTACAGGCACATCAAGGTTGTTCAAAAAAACTAGGAAACCACATTATATGAACAAAGTATTAAAAATAAAACACTTTGAACGTCCAGGAAGAGAACTTCAGACCTCCAGAACTCTTAAGGAAATAAGTTCTTCAGAGTAGGCTGTCAACCGGGAGAGTTTTCTGAATGACATTGAAAGGTTGCTGTATGTAAAGTCTCACCCCAATCACCCAACAACTACACACCCCCCACCATCCAACCCCACTCCTTCCATTCACTGAGGGGTCGAATTGTGTTGACCCTTAATCTTTCATGTTGCCGGGAAAAATTTTCCATCTTAAAAAATGTCACCTCAAAGTTGCCGAGGTTATATGTAAACAATAATCAAAGGCCTAGAATAAATACATTGGGCAAAAATAATATGTATTATTTCCATTACCATCATATTTCGCTTTTCGATTGCGGTGAAATACATTCTTGTTTCTGGCATCGGGCCTCTTTATCCATTTCCATTGACAGGGAGAGATATTACAGCCAAATATGGCCTGACCTCATTTTCTTTACGATGAAGCAGATTTGGGAACAAAATAATGCTCTGAAAATATTGCATTGTCATCATCAAATTAGTATCAGAGCCCAGTCAGTAGTGGCTAAGAGGACGAGATGGCCATTTCTTGGTTCTTGCTCTGCTGCCATTAAAGTTTGTTTCTCTATTTTTTTTTTAATAATGTATTTTCACTCTTTTGCTTCCCTTTCTAACAACCCCCTCTTACTATTCCACGCACCATACACTGATCAATGAACAGGCAGGGTCCCTGCTCCCAGGCCTGTGCCAGCACCGCACTGCAATTGGCTGTTGGAGGCCAGAGGGATAACCTTTTCTGTGATTTTTCTTCCCCTCCCCTGGGGAAGACCTGGTCTTCATTAAGTTCATTTACAGGATGTCAACAAGTGAGCGATAACGGCCACAAACCTGTGTCCTGAATCTAATGCACAGTATTTTGGGGCTCCAACATCCAACTGTGACACCCTTACCACTTTCTACCATCCCAAACCATGCAATTTAAATACTCGCCCAATAAATACTCTAATGATGGAACCTAAATACTCGCCCAATAAATACTCTAATGATGGAACCTAAATACTCGCCCAATAAATACTCTAATGATGGAACCTAAATACTCGCCCAATAAATACTTTAATGATGGAACCTAAATACTCGCCCAATAAATACTCTAATGGTGGAAGCTAAATACTCGCCCAATAAATACTCTAATGATGGAACCTAAATACTCGCCCAATAAATACTCTAATGATGGAACCTAAATACTCGCCCAATAAATACTCTAATGGTGGAAGCTAAATACTCGCCCAATAAATACTCTAATGATGGAACCTAAATACTTGCCCGATAAATATTCTATGAGTGGAATCTAAATACTTTCCTAATTAATACTTTCTGAGTGGAATCTTTGTCATGGGGGATGTCTAACTACTGTAGACAAATTCTGTGGGTGTAAGAGGGAGGAAGTTGTAGTTTTCACTCTGTTCCTGTGGAACTACAAATACCCAGAGTGCTCTGCAATAACCCATGTCACATGACAACCTGGCAGGAAATGTACAAATTACAACTATGAGGTTAAATAAATTCAGCATTTTATATATTTGAGCCATTAAATAAAAAATTTAACAGTGTTATTTGGGTTGAGTTTTTTTGGTGTCAGTCAGCAGGACTCATATTTATAGCAAGGCCAAGATGCTTATGAGAACACTGGAATTAGTAAAAGTGACCACAAAGCTGTTGAATTGTCATAAAAGCGCAACTGGTTCACTAATGTCCTTTAGGGAAGGAAACCTGTCGTCCTTACCCGGTCTGGCCCATATGTGACTCCAGTCCCACACTAAAGTGGTTGACCCTTGACTGCCCTCTGAAGTGGCCGAGCAAACATGGTCTGCAGCAGTTCAGGAAGGCGGCCAACCACCACTTTTCTCAAGGGCAAGTAGGGATGTGCAATAAATGCCAGCCTTGCCAGAGACGCCCACATCCCGAGAACACATTTAAAAAAAAAACTTTGATGCTAATCTGGGGCACTGCAGTCAATGTCAGTCATTCCAGCAGGCCCAGAGCATGGCAAAAATTCAACGCTGGGAAAAAGAATCCCAGAGCAGTACTATGGCAACAAGAAGTTTCATCAAGAACTACAAATCCACTGTGGGAAGGAAGTCAGAGAAAAAAAATCTTTTATAATCACGTAAATAACTGAGAAAAAGGAGGAAGGTTTTAGGGAGGGAGGAATAAATAGATATATAAAATATGTGCATCTTAACAAATCCAGCGGGAGAGAGCAAAAGAAAGTATTTTATAATATAAATAACTGGAAAGAAAGAGGTTTTAAGGAGGGAAGAAAAAATGACTTGTAGCTTAAGCAAGTTTTGTAAAGTGGAGGGTACAAATGCCTAATAAATGTGTGAGGTATTTTTCAATATCAGTATGGTATGTTAATTTTTATCACCAGTCGCACACGAGTGACATTTTCCTTCATTTGCTGTATTATATGACAGGTGATTCACTGTCACATTTAGGCTACAGCAGAACCACAGCAAATATCAGAAACCTGTACCAGCTTGTGGAGTAATGCCGTGGACAATCTACTCGAACTCGTTAAAATATCAACACCGTCTGTCATTAAGTTTTGATGCGGTAAGGCAGATCCACAAAAGTACAAAGTAATCATAAGCAGTCACGGATGAGCTGTTTCTTTGCCTGAGAGTTGTTGGTTGTGAACTTTATGCATCAACATTTGAACTGTGGGGAGGGACAAGAAACCTATTCAGATAGTGAAAAAAGTGTTTGCTGAATGTTCAGCTTAGCATTAGTTGAGATTCCGGCTTTCCAGCTCATTGCAATAGTTCTTTTAGGATCACCTCGGGTCAAACTAGCGTGAAATCTTGAACTGAGGTGTTTGCTGCCTCCTGACTGCATTAAAGTTTAAAGAGGGAGTCCCAGGTCGTATTGCTGGGAATCTACTCAAGGAAAGATTAGCAGAAACCATGGATACGCTCATCAGGGGGCCGATCGAGAAAATTCCCAGCGTGCGTACTGAACCATAGTCAGCAGTCGCACTCTCGCCTCTGAGTCAGAAGGTTGTCGGTTCAAGTCCCACTCCAGAGACTTGAGCACAAAATCTAAGCTGACACTCCAACGCTGTACTGAAGGAGTGCTGCACTGTCGGAATGTGCCGTATTTCGGATGAGACATTAAACCGAAGCCTTGTCTGCCCTCTCAGGTGAATGTAAAAGTTCCCATGGCACTATTTCAAAAAAGAGCAGAGGAGTTATCCTGGGCAACATTTATTTGTCAGCCAACATTACTTAGAACAGATTATCTGGTCATTATCACATTGCTGTTTGTGGGTCCTTGCTGTGCACAAATTGGCCGCCATGTTTCCTACATTATAACAGTGACTACACTTCAAACAAAAAGTACTTAATTGGCTGTAAAGTGCTTTGGGACGTCCTGAGGTCATGAAAGGTGTTATATAATTGCAAGTCTTTCTTTCTTTCTCAAAAAAGGACTCATGTTCAATCCCCGAACCATTTTAAGTTGGTTATTCTCAACTGAGACGGTGATGGAGATGCTGTAATTGGCCTCTGTGTGCTGTGCCTGGGTGAGGAAACAGCTGTGTGGGGTTTCTGCCCCGATAACTAACCAGTGACCACTGCTGGACCTTGGTGTGAAAACCTGATGAGGATAGGATTGGCTCGGCTGAGACAAATGGTCAAATAGCCCACTGACGATATAGGCCTACATATGAAGAATGGCCGAGATACTGGAAGTCTGTTGGATGCCCTAACATGACTTGCTGCCTTCAGAAGAGAAGAGTAAACAAGCTTGAGAACCTCACTCTCACTCCCCCATTTCAGCATTGAATTGGGCAAGAGGAATTCTAATTCATTTCTGTCTATTTCTTCAAGATTTTGTTAAAACCGATGATGATGTCATCATGGCAAGGGTTACGAAGCCCAACAGTACTTTTTTTTAATTCGTTCACGGGATGTGGGCGTCGCTGGCAAGGCCGGCATTTATTGCCCATCCCTAATTGCCCTTGAGAAGGTGGTGGTGAGCCGCCTTCTTGAACCGCTGCAGTCCGTGTGGTGACGGTTCTCCCACAGTGCTGTTAGGAAGGGAGTTCCAGGATTTTGACCCAGCGACAACGAAGGAACGGCGATATATTTCCAAGTCGGGATGGTGTGTGACTTGGAGGGGAACGTGCAGGTGGTGTTGATCCCATGCGCCTGCTGCTCTTGTCCTTCTAGGTGGTAGAGGTCGCGGGTTTGGGAGGTGCTGTCGAAGAAGCCTTGGCGAGTTGCTGCAGTACATCCTATGGATGGTGCACACTGCAGCCACTGTGCGCCAGTGGTGAAGGGAGTGAATGTTTAGGGTGGTGGATGGGGTGCCAATCAAGTGGGCTGCTTTATCTTGGATGGTGTCGAGCTTCTTGAGTGTTGTTGGAGCTGCACTCATCCAGGCAAGTGGAGAGTATTCCATCACACTCCTGACTTGTGCCTTGTAGATGGTGGAAAGGCTTTGGGGAGTCAGGAGGTGAGTCACTCGCCGCAGAATACCCAGACTCTGACCTGCTCTCGTAGCCACAGTATTTATATGGCTGGTCCAGTTAAGTTTCTGGTCAATGGTGACCCCCAGGATGTTGATGGTGGGGGATTCGGCGATGGTAATGCAGTTGAATGTCAAGGGGAGGTGGTTAGACTCTCTCTTGTTGGAGATGGTCATTGCCTGGCACTTATCTGGCGCGAATGTTACTTGCCACTTATGAGCCCAAGCCTGGATGTTGTCCAGGTCTTGCTGCATGCAGGCTCGGACTGCTTCATTATCTGAGGGGTTGCGAATGGAACTGAACACTGTGCAGTCATCAGCGAACATCCCCATTTCTGACCTTATGATGGAGGGAAGGTCATTGATGAAGCAGCTGAAGATGGTTGGGCCTAGGACACTGCCCTGAGGAACTCCTGCAGCAATGCCCTGGGGCTGAGATGATTGGCCTCCAACAACCACTACCATCTTCCTTTGTGCTAGGTATGACTCCAGCCACTGGAGAGTTTGCCCCCTGTTTCACATTGACTTCAATTTTACTAGGGCTCCTCGGTGCCACACTCGGTCAAATGCTGCCTTGATGTCAAGGGCAGTCACTCTCACCTCACCTCTGGAATTCAGCTCTTTTGTCCATGTTTGGACCAAGGCTGTAATGAGGTCTGGAGCCGAGTGGTCCTGGCGGAACCCAAACTGAGCATCAGTGAGCAGGTTATTGGTGAGTAAGTGCCGCTTGATAGAACTGTCGACGACACCTTCCATCACTTTGCTGATGATTGAGAGTAGACTGATGGGGCGGTAATTGGCCGGATTGGATTTGTTCTGCTTTTTGTGGACAGGACATACCTGGGCAATTTTCCACATTGTCGGGTAGATGCCAGTGTTGTAGCTGTACTGGAACAGCTTGGCTAGAGGCGCAGCTAGTTCTGGAGCACAAGCCTTCAGCACTACAGCTGGGATGTTGTCGGGGCCCATAGCCTTTGCTGTATCCAGTGCACTCAGCCGTTTCTTGATATCACGTGGAGTGAATCGAATTGGCCGAAGACTGGCTTCCGTGATGGTGGGGATATCGGGAGGAGGCTGAGATGTATCATCCACTCGGCACTTCTGGCTGAAGATGGTTGCAAACGCTTCAGCCTTGTCTTTTGCACTCACGTGCTGGACTCCGCCATCATTGAGAATGGGGATGTTTGCAGAGCCTCCTCCTCCCGTTAGTTGTTTAATTGTCCACCACCATTCACAACTGGATGTGGCAGGACTGCAGAGCTTTGATCTGATCCGTTGGTTGTGGAATCGCTTAGCTCTGTCTATAGCATGTTGCTTCCGCTGTTTAGCATGCATGTAGTCCTGAGTTGTAGCTTCACCAGGTTGGCACCTCATTTTTAGGTACGCCTGGTGCTGCTCCTGGCATGCTCTTCTACGCTCCTCATTGAACCAGGGTTGATTCCCTGGCTTGTTGGTAATGGTAAAGTGAGGAATATGCCGGGCCATGAGGTTACAGATTGTGCTGGAATACAATTCTGCTTCTGATGGCCCACAGCGCCTCATGGATGCCCAGTTTTGAGCTGCTAGATCTGTTCTGAATCTATCCCATTTAGCACGGTGGTAGTGCCACACAACACGTTGGATGGTGTCCTCAGTGTGAAGACGGGACTTCATCTCCACGAGGACTGTGCGGTGGTCACTCCTACCAATACTGTCATGGACAGATGCATTTACGACAGGTAGATTGGTGAGGACGAGGTCAAGTAAGTTTTTCCCTCGTGTTGGTTCGCTCACCACCTGCCGCAGGCCCAGTCTAGCAGCTATGTCCTTCAGGACTCGGCCAGCTCGGTCAGTAGTGGTGCTACCGAGCCACTCTTGGTGATGGACATTGAAGTCCCCCACCCAGAGTACATTCTGTGCCCTTGCTACCCTCAGTGCTTCCTCCAAGTGGTGCTCAACATGGAGGAGGACTGATTCATCAGCTGAGGGAGGACGGTAGGTGGTAATCAGCAGGAGGTTTCCTTGCCCATGTTTGACCTGATGCCATGAGGTCCAGAGTCAATGTTGAGGACTCCCAGGGCCACTCCCTCCTGACTGTATATCACTGTACCGCCACCTCTGGTGGGTCTGTCCTGCTGGTGGGACAGGACATACCCAGGGATGGTGATGGAAGAGTCTGGGACGTTGGCTGAAAGATATGATTCTGTGAGTATGGCTATGTCAGGCTGTTAGCTTGACTAGTCTGTGGGACAGCTCTCCCAATTTTGGCACAAGTCCCCAGATGTTAGTAAGGAGGACCTTGCAGGGTCGACTGGGCTTGGTGTTTTGCCGTTGTCGTGTCCGGTGCCTAGTGGTCCGATGCCGGGTGGTTCGTCCGGTTTTATTCTTATTGTGACTTTTCGTAGTGAGGTTTTACAACTGAGTGGCTTGCTAGGCCATTTCAGAGGGCAATTAAGAATCAACCACATTGCTGTGGGTCTGGAGTCACATATAGGCCAGACCGGGTAAGGACGGCAGGCTTCCTTCCCTAAAGGGCATTAGTGAACCAGATGGGTTTTTACGACAATCCGGTAGTTTCATGGCCATCATTACTGATACTAGTATTTTAATGCCAGATTTTTAAAAAAATTTAATTAATTGAATTTAATTAATTAATTGAATTTAAATTCGCCAGCTGCCGTGGCAGGATTTGAACTCATGACTCTGGATTTTAGTCCAGGCCTCTGGATTACTAGCCCAGTAACATAACCACTATGCTACCGTACCTGTAGTACATGGGAGCTAACACCGGTACAGGACTTACCAATCCTGCATCCATTGCTGCTTTCTGATGTGCATTAATGCCCTTTTAATTGGTTTTAATTAATAAAGGCCCACCTAATTGAGAGATTGAGTAGAATGGGCCTATACTCTCTGAAGTTTAGAAGAATGAGAGGTGATCACATTAAAACGTATAGGATTCTGAGGGGGCTTGACAGGGTAGATGCTGAGAGGTTGTTTCCCCTGGCTGGAGAGTCTAGAACAAGGAAGCATCGTCTCAGGATAAGGGGGTCGGCCATTTAGGACTGAGATGAGGAGAAATTTCTCCACTCAGAGGGTAGTGAATCTTTGGAATTCTCTACCCCAGAGGGCTGTGGATGTTGAGTCATTGAATATATTCAAGGCTGAGATCTAAGGGGATCAAGAGATATGGGGATCGGGCAGAAAAATAGAATTAAGGTCGAAGATAAGCCACGATCTTATTGAATGGAGGAGCAGGCTCCAGGGGCCTTACGGCCTACTCCCGCTTCTATTTTTTATGTTTCTAACAGCCAGCTATTCCTTGTTCCGTTGCAATCAGTTCATTTCTGTCACTCTGCTGGTTTCAATTATACCAGCTTGCAATTTAAGTATTGAAAGAAATTCATAGAGAGAAAAAAAAACAAAAAAAAAACTGGCAGGAGGGTCGGTAACTAAAGGACACAGATTTAAAATATTTGACAAAAAAGCCAGAGGGAAGACGAGGAGGAATTTTTTTACTCGGCGAGTTGTTATGATCTGGAATGCAATGCCTGAAAGGGTGGAAGCAGATTGAATAGTGACTTTCAAAATGGAATTTAATCTCTACTCAAAAAGGTAAAATTTGCAGGGCTGTGGGGGAAAGAACAAGGGAGTGGGACTAATTGGATGGCCGTTTCAAAGAGCCAGCACAGGCACAATGGGCTGAATGGCCTCCTTCTGTATGATTCTATGTTAAGATTAATTATAATTCTTTGCCATCACACAATTTCCAAACGAGACATTAATGTCGGGACTTGTTTATTGTCTTCCAGGAAGGTGAATGGTATGTTGGCCTTCATTGCAAGAGGATTTGAGTACAGGAACAGGGATGTCTTACTGCAGTTGTACAGGGCCTTGGTGAGACCACATCTGGAGTATTGTGTACAGTTTTGGTCTCCTTATCTGAGGAAGGATGTCTTTGCCATGGAGGGAGTGCAACGAAGGTTTACCAGACTGATTCCTGGGATGGCAGGACTGACGTATGAGGAGAGATTTGGTCGACTAGGCCTATATTCACTAGAGTTTAGAAGAATGAGAGGTGATCTCATCAAAACATATAAAATTCTAACAGGACTAGACAGATTAGATGCAGGGAGGATGTTCCCGATGGTTGGGGAGTCCAGAACCAGGGGTCACAGTCTCAGGATACGGGGTATGCCATTTAGAACCGAGATGATGAACCTGTGGAATTCTCAACCACAGAAGGCAGTGGAGGCCAAGTCATTAGATGTATTCAAGAAGGAGATAGATATATTTCTTAATGCTAAAGGGATCAAGGGATATGGGGAAAAAGCAAGAACAGGGTACTGAGTTAGACGATCAACCATGGTCATTTTGAATGGCGGAGCAGGCCCGTAGGGCCGAATGGCCTACTCTTGCTCCTATTTTCTATGTTTCTATGTTTAGGAGGGACATGGTTCTCAGTTTGAATTAAAAAGTTAAACAACTGAGCCCTGAATGGAATGAGGCCACTTTTACTGTGACAAGGTGAAGCCGTATTGTTAGTTCGACCAAAACACTAAACAGCATTGGTGTCGTCATGGGTTACAAAACAGTTATTGCTTACTAATTGAGGCAGCCCGCTGGCGGTGATGTCATTCGGAATCAGAATGGAGATTGCTACTCCTGACATCATTAAACACTGTCCACATTGGCATTTACCAAGAAGCTCAGGGATACAATTAGGATTCTATTTTTAAGGATCTTAATTGTTTTAACTGCTTTCAATGAATAAAGGCCAATCCTGTCTCTCTTCCGCACAATTCTCCATGCCCCCGTGGCCTTGGAGAGGGAGCACGCGGTGTCTTTTTAAAAAATTAGTTCATGGGACGTGGGCGTCGCTGGCAAGGCCAGCATTTATTGCCCATCCCTAATTGTCTGTCAGTAAGCTTGAGGCCTTTCGTGACTGGTGGGCACCGCAGGGTATAGAGTGTCTTATAGCAACATTCTGATTTAGCTGGGAAGGCTCCCTTTGCTTTTGTTGGGACTTTTCTTGCTTATTTTGAGCTTCTTTTAGTTTGATTGGACCATATGTTTTTTTCTTATATTAGTGGTACCCTAAAAGGGGCACTTGTGCTGATTCTTGTTTGGTGACCCTGGGGCAACCCAATATGACCCTTATTGGTCCATCAAAATAGACCAACCCAATAGGTAACGCTGAGCACCAATGGATGCAGGTTCTAATTCCCCACCACTTCTGATCTGGCTCACGAGTGGGGAGGTGCCAAGTACAGGCTGTGCCATCTCCCAGCAGGGGAAGGATAAATCAGAAGGATGAACTATGCCAAGGCAAGTCGCTGGCAGCGTCTGACAAAGGGCCTGGGAACAGGCTGTAAAGCTGTCCTTTCTGTTAGAGGCACCAAGCCCAGAGGCTGAAGAAATGCGACAGAAATACAGAAATGAGGAGGAAACATAACCTAGTACCCCACAAAATAAAGTGGGAGCTTTCCGAAACGCTCATGTAAAAGAACAAGGAAATTTACCCAAATGCTCATATAAAAAAACAAGGAAATTTACCCAAATACTCCTGTAAAAGAACAAGGAAATTTACCCAAATGCTCATATAAAAGAACAAGGAAATTTACCCAAATACTCCTGTAAAAGAACAAGGAAATTTACCCAAATGCTCATATAAAAGAACAAGGAAATTTACCCAAATACTCCTGTAAAAGAACAAGGAAATTTACCCAAATACTCCTGTAAAAGAACAAGGAAATTTACCCAAATACTTCTGTAAAAGAACAAGGAAATTTACCCAAATACTCCTGTAAAAGAACAAGGAAATTTACCCAAATACTTCTGTAAAAGAACAAGGAAATTTACCCAAATACTCGTGCAAAAGAACAAGGAAATTTACCCAAATCTCTCCTAAAATAAAAGGGAAATTTATCCAAATGCCCCATAAAAGAATGAGGAAATTTACCCAAATACCCCATAAAGCAAAGGGGAAACTTACCCAAAGACACCATACAAGGATGTCTATTTTGGATTTTTTCCTGTAAATGGAATAAAATGTTTAAAATATCATCTGTCCCCCATGTTACTTCTTGCATTGTTGTGCGTCAGTAAATACGTCACTTCAACTGTGTACTTACCTGTCACGGTGTATGATTCAGTCATTCCTCCCTGCCCTTCTATAAGAATGTTTTCAGCACTCCTCGGTTGAATGAAAATGACAGATCAGCTACAGTTGTTTAATTTTGCAGAGAGTTAGTGACGGTGAGAACGGCTCTTTCAGCTTGGCCAGAGATCAAAGTGATGATGTTTGCAGTGGTTGACATGCAAATCATTAAAATGCAGTAGCCCCGATTTTAATCCAGCCCGTCCGGCACGAATGGGACAGGCGACTAGTTAAAATGGCAGTCTTGGAGGTTCGCGCTGCGTTCCCGACTCATTCCCACCCACCGCCATTTTAACCAGGATCATTTCAGGCACGAGAGGGCAGGTGGGGCCCTAATTAAAATGTGAAAGTTGTGGCCCGATGGCTTCATTGGTGCCGTTACGAGATTATGAGGCCTGTACAGTGGCAGACCTGCCAGTGAATCCTGGCGGGAGATTGAAACGTGACCAGAAAGGCCAAGGTAAGTTTAACTTTTTAATCCTTGGAAGGATTCGATGGGGGTCCAGGAGAAGCAGGAATGCTCCTCCGACTGGAATCTTTAGGCCCCCCCCCCGCTGCGGCCTTTCCCTCTCCCTCCTCCGACCAGCATCGGCTCCGCAACTCCCCTCTAACACTCATCCTTATGCCAGGAACCGTCCCTTGGCTTCTTGGCAGAGCCCGATTCCTGGCCCAATTGTCACCCCCCCACCCCCAGCTGTGACATCACTCACCCCGGCCGTCATGTCACCCCCGGCTGTGACGTCACTCCCCCGGCCGTCACCTTATTATTATCTTAATGGCGAGAGACTGGAAAGTACTGCAGTACAAAGGGATCTGAGGGTCCTAGTGCAAGAAAATCAAAAAGTTAGTTTGCAGGTGCAGCAGGTGATCAAGAAGGCCAACGGAATGTTGGCTTTTATTGCTAGGGGGATAGAATATAAAAACAGGGAGGTATTGCTGCAGTTATATAAGGTATTGGTGAGACCGCACCTGGAATACTGCATACAGTTTTGGTGTCCATACTCTTAAAAAAAGGCATACTTGCTCTCGAGGCAGTACAAAGAAGGTTCACTCGGTTAATCCCAGGGATGAGGGGGTGGACATATGAGGAGAGGTTGAGTAGATTGGGACTCTACTCATTGGAGTTCAGAAGAATGAGAGGCGATCTTATTGAAACATATAAGATTGTGAAGGGGCTTGATCGGGTGGATGCGGTGAGGATGTTCCCAAGGATGGGTGAAACTAGAACTAGGGGGCATAATCTTAGAATAAGGGGCTGCTCTTTCAAAACTGAGATGAGGAGAAACTTCTTCACTCAGAGGGTAGTAGGTCTGTGGAATTTGCTGCCCCAGGAAGCTGTGGAAGCTACATCATTAAATAAATTTAAAACAGAAATAGACAGTTTCCTAGAAGTAAAGGGAATTAGGGGTTACGGGGAGTGGGCAGGAAATTGGACATGAATTTAGATTTGAGGTTAGGATCAGATTAGCCATGATCTTATTGAATGGCGGAGCAGGCTCGAAGGGCCGATTGGCCTACTCCTGCTCCTATTCCTTATGTTCTTATGTTCTCACGGCCGTGACGTCACTACCCCCCCCACCCCCCCCAGCCGGCCATGATAGTTTCAGGCAAGAGACACATCTGAACCATTTAAATTATTTAAAATGGCCCCGGGCCTTCGAGGATTCCTCCTGCCTCACACCCCACCCGCCACCAGTTAAAACCGAGGCTAGTATGAGTGCCACACACCACCATCACCAGAATGACCTAATTATTATGAAAAGAACACCAGCTATTTTATTTGTTGTCACTTTTCTCCCCTCCGCTGCAGACAATGTCGACTCCTCACTGGCGGACACTTCCACAGGAACTGGTCACCTTCATGTATCTCGCCCTAGTTTCTTTTTATTCATTCTTGGGACATGGTGTTGCTGACAAGGCTGGCATCTACTGCCCATCCATGGTTGACCTTGAGAAGGTGATGGTGAGCTGTTATTTTGAACCACTCCAGTCCGTGTGGTGAAGGTTCTCCCACAATGCTGATAGGTAGGGAGTGCCAGGATTTTGACTTGGAGGGGAACTTGGAGGGGATGGTGTTCCCATGTACCTGCTGCTCTTGTCCTTCTAGGTGGTGGAGGTCGCGGGATTGGGAGGTGCTGTGGAAGAAGCGGCCATTCTTTATGAGTGTTGGCAGACCATTCGCTTATGGGGATGAAGTGGCTAAGCCCAATCTGCTTCTCACATGTGCTTTCACACAGAAGCGGGCACTAGGTAACGGGTAACCTGACTGATTTCCCTTTCTACGAACCCACCGAGGCGGAGACCAACTTGTAGTGCCTCTGCCAAGCCCTGGCGAGTCCAGCTAGCCCAGCATGGGCTGAGGGTCACACCTGGGCCCGTCCTTCAGATGAGACGTTAAACTGAGGCCCCGTTTGCCCTCTCAGGTGGGAGTAAAAGATCCCATGGCACTATTCAAAGCAGAGGATGGGAGTTCTCCCCGGTGTCCTGGCCAATATTTATCCCTCGACCAACATCAGGACAGATTATCTGGTCATTTATGTCATTGCTGTTTGTGGGACTTTGCTGTGCGCAAAATGGCTGCTGCATTTCCTACATTACAACAGGGGCAACACTACAAAAGTTCTTCATTGGCTGTAAAGTGCTTTGGGTCGTCCTGAGGTCATTAAAGGCACTATATAAACGCGAGTCTTTCCTTCATTCTTTCCTGTCCTGTTAACAGCTCGGCTACTCGTTGCATGAACTTGTTGAGCGTAGCAGTGCTGAATTTTAAAACACTGACTGCTTCACATGGAAATACAGCATGAAAAAGGATGCCATTCCCAGCTGATATTACATTGGAAGCCCTCCTGCTAACGTCACCCTGCAGGCCTCCCGTATCCAAAATGGCGGGTCTTCACGAGGCTGCCGGGGTGGGGGGGGTGGAGGAATGTAAAACCAGATGTTCCCAAGCGGGTAGGATTTTTTTTTAATGGATTTAATGAAACAACTAAATAAGAGGGAATAATTTCACCTGAAAGTACTTCCATTCTCACAGTAATATTCTGCTTTAAATGGGCTGCCTTCAGTCGCTCTCAGGACAAACGTTTACGACTATCGTCCTCGACTGCTGTGATTATCTGCATCACATTGTGCTTTCGTCACTGTAGAGATGAGAGTGATTTGGAGAAAGGGTTAAACATTCACAATTAGCCATTGTACTTGGAGGCGAGTGTTTACATCGAAAGATCTATCGGAAAACCCAAAGCCACGACATGCCTCTCTGCTTTGCATTAAGCTGGCAGGAGGTTTCATCCTCCAAAACCCCTTTCTTATTTCCTGAAATCACTTCATTTTTTTTTTGTCATATTCTTCGACGAGTTTGCGTATCCCAGACGGCTTCAATTAGCCTGATGGGATACATGTGGCTGCTATCAGCATTGGCATCTTCACTCAATGGGCACTCGTTACCGGGACAGCTTTCTCAGCTAATTAACCAGCTCGACAGGAGACCATTGCTCCCTGCGCCGGCTTCTTTTATCTTCCTTCATTTTTTACTGTGTTATGGACAAATTTACCAGTCAACAACAAAAAAAGCTGATGCATTGTACTGCACAGCCATTTTGGGAGCATTACATTCTGTCTACTCTGTGGGAGTAAAACTCACTTTAATATGAAACTATTTCACTTTAACATTCAAAACTAAAAAAGCGATAAATGCACCTGATAGTTCCACTAAAATACATTATCACTTTTGAAAGATATAAGACATTTGAAAGTGCCACAGCATTCAATGCAGCATCTGTTTAAAAAAAAAACACACTGGCAAAATAAACTACACAGTAATTCCATAGCACATGTATTAAAGTAATTCCTTTACTAGGGCTTCTAGTTTTACTTGTATCTGCCTCTGATTAATTCTGGGTGTGATATGTTTAGAAATGGCGTAATCACTTCTTTAATGCTTCATTTGGGAGATAGAGGGTTGGCTTTGAGCTGCAAGGACAAGGAACACTCCTGTTTGGATTGCCAGGCTGTAAGTGCGGGTGCTATAGTAACACTTAACATCCCTCAGGGAGGGAAGATAAATCTCGTAAAACAGAAGCAAAATACAGCGGATGCTGGAAATCCAAAATAAAAACAGAAAATGCTGGAAACACTCAGCAGGTCAGGCAGCATCTGTGGAGAGAGAAACAGAGTTAACATTTCAGGTCGATGACCTTTCGTCAGGACTGGAAGGTGCTGGTGACGAACAGCTTTTAAGCAAGTGCAGAACCAGGGAAAAGGGAGGGCAGGGAAAGAAGAAAAGGGAGAGGTCTGTAATAGGGTGGAGGGTAGGAGTGATTAAATGACCAAAAAGGATGATGGTGAAAGGCAAAAGGAGGGGATCATGGGATAAACATGGAAACAAAAAGATGGGTCCAGAGGAGCTGTAAAGGGTTACAGAATGTCCAAGAGAAAATGGGAGCGCTTGTTAAGATCTAAAGTTGTTAAATAAAATTGATATACGGAAAGTGATTTCACAGGTCACCATACACTGGGTACATTTGGGAACATCTCAGATTGATACTGAATACATGAAATGGATGAAGAATTGTGAGGAGCTGCCTGAATTCCCAATATGCTCTCTCGGTGAGTGAAGTTCCAAGATGGAAATGTGAATTAGTAAAATGATCCCTATTGTCCCTTCTTGATTTTGGTGTGACCGGATGGACAAAACCGGAAGGACAAAATCCTGAAGCATCTACGTGATGTGAATGGAATTCACCCGGGCCATTTGCAAATCATTTAAGGGGAGATGTCTATTCTACAGAACTGTTGTGATCTTAAACATCGTCAAATCTGTATATTTATCAATACCCCAAGGGTGTAGTTGAGGGTTAGGCAGGTCTTAAAGGGCTGCAGCAACTTAAAGGGGCCACAACACTGTTTTGGATGCACTTCACTGGCAATAATTGAACTTTTATAGTATTTAGGTACATAAATACTAAATTGGATGCTTAATAAAATATTGCCACTAAATTATTTTAGTTATATAATAACACTTTAATGAAACACATCTCAATTATCTATAACATTGTTGTATCATTATTGCACACTGCTATCTTTAGGCTTTGGTTATACCACTGCTCTCAGACAGGTGTCTGTGGAGCGCAATGTACTGGATAGGAGTGGTCATATTTTCCTGAAATTAAGAATAAATAAATTAATAAATTTATAAAGTTCTCAGGAGGTCCAGTGGCTTTGTACCGGACTAGAGTTATACTACATGTGGTGCAAAGACCAATTGGTGCAAAACTATCTACTCAGTGTGGTTTCCCATCTCTCAGGTTAGTGCATTCTATATTTTGATTGCTGATCTGACTCCTGAGTTATAATGACACTTCTGCATCGAAACACACTCAAATCTTCCTTTTATCGCAACTGTCAGTATAACTGCGGTCCTTTGGTTGTTATTATGCACTAAGTGTTGAAACTTTGAAATCTTTCCCAACCTTTGCATAACACAAGTTCTGAACATGGGTTGACCTTAGCTGTCCTTCAGAAGCAAATTTTACCCCTAATTTTCCTTTGCACATTTTAGCCAGCAAAACTCAGAGTCCTGGTCAAAATTGAAGAAAAGTCCATCACTGCTATCAATCTCTGTTTACTTATTGCCTACATTTTTGTTATAATCAGCTTACAGAGGAAAATATAACCCAGTATAAGAAAGCATGAAAGGCAACTTGATATTTTGTGGGATCCTTATGCCAGAAACTGTTCTAAACAACTGGAAATTGATAATCCATCATTTATTTTTCCTAGTGCTCCTGTTTTCATTGAATAGACACACGCGCGGTTCAATTTCAAAGAGAATCCAAATATTTTTGAAGAGTTTGTTCTTGTTCCCCGGATGATTTTTTCAGTAACATACTACGATCGTTCAAATGTTACGGAAAGCACAGCACATCCTGATATGGCAGACTTAGGGGTCCTTGCAAAATGTCGGTGCGGGGGATGGGGGGAATTAGCTATCGGATCACTACTCCAGTCCATTAACCAATGGCTCACAGTCTTTTATCCAAGTACTCTAACGTACGATCTAATAGTTAATAAATCTGCTCCTAATTCTTAAATATGCTAAACGGAGGTACTGTTCAATTCTGCATTAATTGTAAATCTTGTCTTGCTTGCAGTGTCAGCTCATTATTTACTGTCTGGCAATCTAGTATTAGATAATACAGATGATAATTTTTTTCCTATAGGAGTTGCCAATAAAGCAATTTTATCTGATATTTTACAAAACCTCTCATCTTGGTTGAATAAGTTTCCCATTTTCCATCCATTTTCCAATTTAGATCTTTCCTGTGTATAAAAGGCCATTAGTGATGGCTGCTGGACTGGTATATTATTCCCCCCACTCAAGCACGACATGCATGCCAACTCAGTAGTGAATTTGCAGTATGTAAAGTAGATGAAAAATGAAGCTTCATTCATTCAGAACACTGAGGCTGAAAATCCAATTGCTACTCAGTGAGAGGCAAACCCATGGAACCTCCAACTAATATCTGTGGTGAGCTCTGTTTTAGGTTTTTAACATTTCAGCTGTAAAGGTCCTATGTGCAATGTGTTTGGGAAGTCTTTTTGTTAATTCATTCCTGGGATGTGGGCATCGCTGGCAGTGCGGTTGATGTAAGGAAGCCTCATGCCTACATGGATGCCATCTTTGAAGCCTTGCTCTTCTTCGATTTTCTTCGCTCCACCATTGGCGGCCGTGCCTTCAGCTGGCTTGGCCCTAACCTCTGGAATTCCCTCCCTAAACCTTTCTGTCTCTCTCTCCTCCTTTAAGACGCTCCTTAAAACCTACCTCTTTGACCACCTGTCCTAATATCTCCTTATGTGGCTCGGTGTCATATTTTGTTTGATGACGCTCCTGTGACATACCTTGGGACGTTTTACTATGTTAAAGGCGCTATATAAATGCAAGTTGTTGTTGTTGTATTCAACACTCCTATCTGATGACACTTCTGTGCACTGTCCAGGTGAAGCATCCTTTCCAACAGGGAAAGTGATGTAGGCATTGGCCCCTTGCAAATACAGCATTTGTCACTTGCTTGATACACGTGTGCACTGTTGACTATCTGAGGTGGTAGATGTCCCTCTGGGTGGCTTGAATGGATCCAGTAGCATGAACAACTTCGAAGCTGCGGAAACCTTCACTTCTACAGGGGAACCATCCTTGTTCCAAATGTTGTCGCAGGTCATCAGTTGGTCGCACCTTGTCCTGTGATGCAGAAGCGGTGAAGACAAGTCTGCTCTGATATCTCCAGGTATATGCGGGAGGGGTCTATACCATTCCAGCAGGCCTTGGGATAGTGACAAAACATCTTAGGTGTCATTGCACCTGCATATCTTGGCCCCTCACAAACTCCTTTTTGTTAGGCAAGGGTATTAAGGGTTACGGAACCAAAGCGAGTAGATGGAGTTAAGATACAGATCAGTCATGATCTAATTGAATGGTGGAAAGGCTCGAGGGGCTGAATGGCCTACTCCTGTGCCTATATTCTTTCCTCTTCCTCACCTCAAATCATGGAACACCTTCAAAATCCCCCCAAAAAATACCCATCCTTTGCTAATTTGTATGATGTAATTTAAATGGCAGCTGCAACCAAGAATAATGAAGGAAAGTATTAGTAAGGGGAAAACCGTCAGTATGTCCTTCAGTTCTTTGCTCAAGTGTCTGTTCTTCACGCGTCAGCCCGCACAGTCAATGCTGATGTTCCCTGTTGATCACATCAGGTATGGCAGGGGACAGCAGGCAGGCTATTGAACTGTGGAGGGCATCACAGCGAAGCCTGATCTTGTTCTCAACTGAGGCCCAAACACACACACACACACACACACACACACACACACACGAACTTTCCAGTTGGAGTCGCTGGATAGTCATTAGTGGAGTTAACCGAATTATCACTGGCTGATTTTCCCTTCCTCACACCAGGTGCACTGAAGCCAATTGTAGCAAGCTACGCTGGCAGGGATCAGCCATTTCAGCACAGATCAGGGACCAAACCTCTCACCTTCTCGATCTGTATGGCTCAGTATCACACCAGCCACTGTATCCACTAAACCAACGGGGGAGGGGGACGTGGTTGCTGATTTATATTTTGAAGGCACAATCGTGTCAACAGCTGATAAGAGTGCACAGGAGCAGCAATAAAATGTTACTCATTCTAAACATCAGCAGACGGTGGCTCCAGTAAAGTTATTGTGATGGGGAGGAGGACGAGGCCTCTAAGAGCAGATAACCCACACTGAACCGGGCCCTGACAAACATCAAAACAGAATGTAACTGGTGTTTCAGGGAGTGCCTCTGCATCTATTGTACTGTCTGCGCTCACTAATTGAACCTGCTGTTTCATATTATTTGTCAAAACCACGCACGGTACAAAGTTGACAGTGCACACTGATGGGGTTTTTCCATTAATTGATGGAATATTTGAATGTCTTTTTACAATATGTTTGGCAAGCACTCAAACTGCACAATAATTCTAAAGGGCACTAGGCATAATCACTGAAAATATTCAGTGTCAGAACCCACCAGAAAATGTTGTGGTTTCAAATTTGGCTTTCGCTTAAAGTGATTAAATGTCAATTACTTTGGAAAAGCATAAAACGTTTGGAATATGCAGCGTGGTTGAATAAAAAAACTCAGTATTTAATGTCTAACCAGTCGCCAAACAAGGTAAGTGGGTTCATGCAGTTGATCTTCCTGTTCGTCCATGTGGTGAAAGACCATATTGATTCCAGCATCTCACAATGGACTAGATGATATGGAGCGATCGTGCTGGGAGTTATTCAGGGTTACAGGCCAAGCCATCCCATCATTTTTTTGTCAGTTCAGCACTTTTTCGCACTAGTCTTAAATCACACGCTGCATCACGTTACTAACTTCTCTTGACAAACTCAAAACGCAAGTACGCAGAAGAAAAAACAAAGCTCAACCTTCAAAGTTTCTTTTGTTTTATACACGACTTAATTTTTTTTAGGTTTGGATTTTGTTCGGACAAGAGGGAATTAATATTTTGATGAGCAACAAACAGATGTGCGTTTGCCCCCAGCCAGCAGTTGAAGGTACAGGTTGAGGACATAGTCTGTGTCATGGTTCA
Organism: Heptranchias perlo; assembly: GCF_035084215.1. Classification (NCBI taxonomy): domain Eukaryota; kingdom Metazoa; phylum Chordata; class Chondrichthyes; order Hexanchiformes; family Hexanchidae; genus Heptranchias; species Heptranchias perlo. The sequence goes on from NC_090360.1 coordinate 13,767,379, forward strand.
TCATACAGTTGGCCCCAGGCACACTGCTGTCAATGAAAAGAAGACCCATTCCATCATTCCATGTGACTCTGTGCCTTGGCTGTACTCTTTCCCTGGTGTAAAAGTGTAGGTGGGTGATGTGTATGAACATAGGAACAGGAGTAGGCCATTCGGCCCCTCGAGCCTGTTCCGCCATTCGATTAGATCATGGCTGATCTGTATCTTAACTCCATCTTCCCGCCTTGGTTCTGTAACCCTTGCCTAACAATAATCTATCAATCTCAGTTTTGACATTTTCAATTGACCCCCAGCCTCAACAGATTTTGGGGGAGAGTGTTCCGGATTTACACTACCCTTTTTGTGAAGAAGTGCTTCCTGCCATCACCCCCCCAGAATGGTCTAGTTCTAATTTTAAGGTTATGCCCCTTTGTTCTGGACTCTCCCACCAGAGGAAATAGTTTCTCTCTATTTTCCCCAACAAATCGCCAACTCTCGACATATTCCTGGAGATTTTATCACATGGCCTCTCGCCTCCAACCTCCCCACACAGTCAAATAGCCATTTTCCTCCCATCTCCAATATAATAAGCAAAAGTGTTCAAAGAAAATTTTAAGAAACACTTTCGTTTTTAATGCTCAGATCTTTCTCCTGGGTTGCTCACAGCCGTGTCCAGGAGATTATCTTTAATTCCTGGAGACTCCGGGATAATCCTGGAGGGTTGGCAACCCTGGTGATGTGGTGCCACCATATGTGCCAATGCAGTTTGGTTATGTGCCACAGTTTGACTCTCTACTGCCCACATCATCACTTGTAGCACTGATGCCCTAGTGTGCCAGGAAAATATGTGCATCGTGTTAGTGAGCTGAGAATGAGTGCATTGTGAATGTGTGTGTAGCAATAACTGAGGTAGGGATCAGCAGTGTACTTTCAGAATATGATGCAAAGAGAATGTCCAACGCCAGCCGTGAGAAAAGATCATTTTAATGATCAGGAACTGGAGCTGCTTGTTACTGGCACGTAAATACATGTGCGTCATGAACAACGAGGCAAATAGCAGGGAATTAGCTCAACACAGCTTCCCACATGAAGCAAATTGGAGGTGGGGAGTTAACATCTGGAAGTAACGCCGAGCAGGCAACATTGGGGAAATGTTGAGATTGATATTTATGATTTAGCAAGAATGACGCATTTTGGAAAGGCATTTAAACACATGGGGTTGTGTTTACTTTTCAGAGTGATGTACATCAAAACAAATTCCATTTCTTAAGCTAAAAGGGATGATACAAATTTGGGTCTACAGCAGATATCTAACTGGGTTCAGTGGAGTCAGCGACTTCCTAAAGTGATCCGGTTGCCTGCTTTATACAGAAGTTGACTCCCACTGTCCTGTATCTACTGGCATCGTAACGGGATCCAGGAGTGTAACCCTTGCGTACTAGACCAGATCTCGGAGTCTTGTGCACTTGTATTCCTTCAATCTCTACTAAGTCAGACCACATTAACACTAGGTGATACAATGTTGGGTTTGACTGGTAAGCTGCTTTATTCCACATTAGACAAAGCATACAGAACACAGTATAATGGGAGAGATGCTTGATATGACAGTATGATTTCCATTCATGCAGTATTATAAAAGAATGAACATACATACTCTAGCCCACTTCAGTGGGTTGTCTAAGTCAACTTAAAGGCACAGACTCTCTGTCCACTGTCCTACTGTCCAGTACAGTGATTTGCTCCTATCGCAGCATCCTGCTGCTCGCGTTCTGATTTTTAAGAGCCTCTCTCACATCACCGCTAGAGGTCACAAAAGGTTTCCAACACCGAGATTCAAAGTGTCCTTCTGAATAACCAGATAAGGCTAATGAATTGTCCGTTATTTGGGTCTGTGAGACAACTTCCCATCTCGCACTGTTAATACAATTCATCTGCCTACAGATCCACAACTCGACACGGGGCTGTGTTTGGATGCTAACCCTTTTTCGGTGTGCTTTTGCTAAAAAAAACCACATAGAATTGCATACATAGAATTTACAGCACAGAAACAGGCCATTCGGCCCAACTGTTCTATGCCGCTGTTCATGCTCCGCGCGAGCCTCCTCCCACTTTACTTCATCTATCCCTATCAGAATAATTAATATATGCATTATAAGTAGCAACTTTACAGTGCATTTATATGGAGATGGGTCCCAGTCAGGCAGTACCTCATATATATTGCCTGACTCCAATTCTAGTTCTCCTGCCCAGAGCTCCCCCACTAGCCAGTAAAATGTAAGTGTTTAAAGAGAGTGGGCAGGCACACCCACACTCTAAGCATTTAAATTAGCTCCAATTAAGTTTAAAAAGTGCTCAAGGGGTACAAGGTCTTATCGTAGCTCATGTCCATGATGCCAATGGGAAGGGGGGTAGTGAGATGCAGCAGGAGGAGAAGGGGTTGAGATAGGACCTGTGTTTGCTTCTGAACAAATTGACAACAACTTACATTTGTAAAGCACTGCATTGCAAAAGAATATCTCTGAGCTCTTCACAAGGTGACACTGATCAGGAATTAAGGGGATGAAGTCACAGAGTAAGAGAAAAGAAGAAAAGAGAAGGAGGTTTTTGAAGGCAGGCAGAGAGGAAGCCCTACAAATATAGACGTCTGAGAGAATTCTAGAGGGCAAAGTGCAATGACTGGTCTCTGATGGTAGAATGGAGGGAATTGGCAACAAGAGTTAGAGAAGCATTGGGTCCGGGCAGGGACATATAGCATGATAGGATCACTCAAATACAGCGGAGAGAGCCATGAAGTGATTTGAAATTGAGGATAAAGATCTTGAATTCGACTCGCTGGGGCACAGGGAGCCAGTGAAACTGAGCAATGGGAGTGCAGAGAGAGAGGACTTGGGCTGCGGAGTTCTGGATTAACCGTAGTCTGTGAAGTGGGAAGGGTGGGGGGGACAGTGAGGTCAACCAAGAGAGCAGTTGAAAAATAAATCCGCAATGTGATGAAGGCGTAGATGGGGATTTCAATAGTGCAGTGGGAAGAGATAGGGACGCAAACAGGAAAGGTTCTGGAGGTGGAAGAAAGGGTCCTTGGCAATGGACCAGATGTGGGCTAAAAAGCTCATCTCAAAGTCAAAGATTGTGTTGCCCGGATCAAACCTGAGCGAGCAGTTGCGGAGATTGATGGTGTTGTGCTGAAAGGCATGTATGGGAGCTGAAAAGGATAGTTTAGTCTTTGCCAACATTGAGCTGAAGGGAATTTTGACATCCGGGACTTGAGATCAAACAAGCAGTTGGATAGTACAGCAAAACCTTTAGAGTCTATGATAGTGATGGAAAAATAGAACCAGATGTTGTTGACTTAAAACTGACCCCCTGTTTTTGGAAGATGCTGCCAAAGGGTAGCATGTAAATGTTAAAAAGTAAGAGTGCAAGGGTGAACCCTGGGGCACAACACAGGTGTGACAGAAAAAGAGTGCAAGGATGAACCCTGGTGCACAACACAGGTGTGACAGTGAAAGAGTGCAAGGATGAACCCTGGGGCACAACACAGGTGTGACAGAAAAAGAGTGCAAGGATGAACCCTGGGGCACAACACAGGTGTGACAGTGAAAGAGTGCAAGGGTGAACCCTGGGGCACAACACAGGTGTGACAGTGAAAGAGTGCAAGGATGAATCCTGGGGCACAACACAGGTGCGACAGAGAAAGAGTGCAAGGATGAACCTTGGGGCACAACACAGGTGTGACAGAGAAAGAGTGCAAGGGTGAACCTTGGGGCACAACACAGGTGTGACAGAGAAAGAGTGCAAGGGTGAAGTCTGGGGGACAACACAGGTATGACAGAGCCAACAGATCCAAGATGTCTGCCCAAAGGCCACCAACAGCAGGTTAACTTGTCATTAAAAGTACAGAAAATACAGACTGACGCAAATGATGACACATCTGTTTAGCAATCTCCAAAGTGGGAGTTGACTAAATACTTGTCATGTTCTTTTTAAAAATATCATTCTATTTTGGAAATGTTTCAATAATGTTACCAAATACTGAGCAGATGAAATATTGCTCAATTGGCAATGCAATAGGGAGCATTTCCATCTTAAAGGGGAAAATCATTTTGGGCCTTTAGTGTAATATGCTAGCATTTCCTCTCTGCTGGTAGATATTTACATTGCTACAGGTACCAGAAACATGAGCTAAAGATCTACTCCATTCTCCACATTCTCCCCCACACATCATCCCGACTTGGAAATATATCGCCGTTCCTTCATCGTCTCTGGGTCAAAATCCTGAAACTCCCTACTTAACAGCACTGTGGGAGAACCTTCACCACACGGACTGCAGTGGTTCAAGAAGGCGGCTCACCACCACCTTCTCAAGGGCAATTAGGAATGGGCAACAAATGCTGGCCTTGCCAGCGACGCCCACATCCCATGAACGAATAAAATAAAACACTAAGTCATGCTCACTTCTCACCCAAGTCCTTGGCTTCCACTGGCTTCCAATTCCCCAGAGCTTTGATTTCAATCCTTGTACTTGTTTACAAAGCTCTCCCTGACAGCTGGAGCATGTTGCAATGCAGCAACATATCAAGGCTTTTAAGTCAATTTGAATATACAGTGAAGAAGCTTGAATAGTTCATCAATGTCATCTGAACTCGAGATGTGGAACATCCTTGCAACACACTGCAAGCAACGTTATATTTTTATAATACAAACAACTAAAGGTTTGGCTTCATTCAAAATGGCTGAAATCTTATCTTATCATAGCTGTGGTTCAGTGGGTAGCACTCTCAGCCTCTGAGTCTAGAAGATCATGGGTTCAAACCCCACTCCATGGACTTGAGCACATAATCTAGGTCGACGCTCCCAGTGTAGTACTGAGGGAGTGCTGCACGGTCGGAGATGCTGTCTTTTGGATGAGATGTTAAACCTTCTCACCTGCCCTCTCAGGTGGACGTAAAATATCCCATGGCACTATTCAAAGAAGAGCAGGGGTGTTCTCCCCAGTGTCCTGGCCAATATTTATCCCTCAACCAATATTACTAAAACAGATTAACTGCTCGTTATCACATTGCAGTTTGTGGGATTTTGCTTTGCGCAAATTGGCTGTTGCATTTCTTACATTACAGCATTGACTACACTTCAAAAGTAGCTCATTGGCTGTAAAGCCCTTTGGGATGTCCTGAGGTCGTGAAAGGTGCTATATTAATGCAAGTTCTTTCTTTCTTCAGCAGGACTGAAACCTCAGATATACAATTCTCCACAGCCAAACACTATAATTACTGATTTATTTTTACAAAGTTCATCCTGCTCAAAATTACCGCCTGGGTTGGATATCTTCACTCACCTTCACCGCTGCTGAACAGCGCAGAACACACAACACCACTGGCAATGAACTGAACTGTTGGCATAAATGGCTCCAACTGGACAGCGACCCTGACTAATTCTTGCTGGCAGCAATCCATTCTGTGGGAGATGGGCCCCTTCGATATTAAGTTCAGATATGCAAACTTTGGAGTGACCTAATATTGAGTCATTGTTTGTATATTCCAGTAGTGCAGGAGATTTAAACACAATCCAATCCACATGGTCGAAGTGTGGATCTGAGTAAATCCTAGCAATTCCCCAATGTATGCCTATTTTTTATTGATTCCCAAATGTCCCCCTTAAGAAGTATGCAGTGTTATTGTCATTCTTTTTGTACGCAGGCCTGGCTATGTGTAACCTATAGTCAAGCCTGACCTATGTATGTACAAAAAATATCATTTGCATTGTTGCTGCATGAAAGCATCATGATTGACAGTTCCGAGATCAATATAATGGGGCAGAAAGGTCATTTATAATTATCAAGCATTTTCCTTCTTTTGTGTCTCTACCTTTTTTGTCCCCCTGTAAAGTCAGAGAGAAATTGATTGGAGCCTCACTGGTATATTGCTCTACGCTGTCCTCCTTTCCTCACAGCACTGAGGTGCAGCGCTGCTAATGATCGTTCTCCTATTGCTCGTTTGCTGTTAGAGCTGTCAATCACGGATCACCAAGCTGTAAGCAGCGTCTGATCTTTGACAGCTCAAACAGCGAGGCGGCAGTGGGAGCAAGTGAAGGCTGCAGAACGGAGACTGCTGGAGAACAGCCACCCTGAGGGAAGACTGGAATGAAACTCATTTTCCCATCAAACAACCGAGTGCTCACTCTGATTTTCTAGAGTCAGGATTTTAATGTCAAGGATACTGGAAGTGTGGATGTTCCCACCGTGTTGAAGTTAATCTATCAAACATCCATCATTGATAATAACATGCAAGAAAAGCCCTAAAGATGATTATAAGCACTGATACTTTAGCAGATTCCATTCACAGAGATTGCTCACCAGACAAGGGGAGAGGGATGTTTTCTTGCATCAATTACCAAGTGTATTCTGCCCTTATTATAACTTGACCCTTGGGGACCCAGCATCTTATATGTTATAGCAAGGCACATGTTAGTGAATGTATGACAGGGCAGCACAGAATTAGGAGCCAAGATCCAGTTGCCTTGTTATAAAGGTTGTTATAACTGAAAGCCAATTTAATGAGGGTGAGATGCACATTAGCTGTTTTTTTTAATGGAGACCTGATCTGAATAACTTTCCAACAACTTCATTAAATGTAATTCCCCCCCCCCCACTTAACCAGGCCCCCCATTCATTCCTGGTTCCTGTTTACTCTCAAAGAAAGTACAAACAGACTATAAAATGACTGTCCTTTACAAGAATGATGCTTTTTATGAAATAAAACTGGTTGACAAACCCTTTCTGGATTATTTTAGAAATACACACCACAGCTACATAAATCACATCAAAATGAATCTTCCCACCACTTGTGCATGATGAGGTTGTAAGTCACAGCTCCTCACCCTCCCCTACATACAAATCCCACAGATTCCCCTAGGTAGCCCCATATTTTCTAGATTGTTCATTGTTGATTAAGGTATTTGTAGGGAACTTGTGCTGTATTTAAAGCTGAATTCTGAAGCCTGTAACCTGGACTCAGCACTGGAAGTTGACACCTCCTGTTTCATGAACCCACACTGCCCATACCATGGGGTAGGTGCACAGAACAGGAGGCACCAGGGATACAGTCTGAATGCTGTCGTCCAACTCCTCCCATTGACGTAATGATACCGATTATTGGTCTGCAAGTTCAAAGGGCACAGCATGTAGGAGGCTAGGTAAATAACCAGTGCAAACTATCTCCCCCTAACTAGGAACCAGGCAGAACTGCTGTGTAAAAAGAGGCAGATGCCAAAACATGGCTGGTTCACAAAGCCATGTCATTTCAAGTTACACAGAGATGTTTTTAGTCCTTAAAGAATACAACTGACACAGCAATTCTTTTGATTAAAAAAGTTGTGCTCTATTTTCCTTTTAGGCTTAATGCAGAGCTCTAGACTAGAGGGGGCAGAAATATTGATGTAATAGGGTAAGAGTAGTAAGAATTTGGGAATGCTCTGCTTGGGAAAGTTCCAGTGAGCCGTTCCCCGACAAGGAGGATGATCCTTGCTCGAGAGTGGGGTCTCACTAACCTGGCACTGAGCCGGGTAATTTAGTTCGGTCATTTACAATGAAATATAATTGTGGGTGAATTCGGGCTGCAATTCCCTCCAAGTCACACACCATCCTGACTTGGAAATATATCGCCGTTCCTTCATCGTCGCTGGGTCAAAATCCTGGAACTCCCTTCCTAACAGCACTGTGGGAGAGCCTTCACCACATAGACTGCAGCAGTTCAAGAAGGCAGCTCACCACCACCTTCTCAAGGGCAATTAGGGATGGGCAATAAATGCTGGCCTTGCCAGCAATGCCCACATCCCATGAATGATTAAAAAAAATTATTGTGATCTGCAAACTTGGAGAGTTTCTTTACAACCCCCTCTATATCTAAAACACCAATGGCCCTAGAACCAATCCTTTTGCTGTCTGCCAATCACATTTTTCCATGTAGGTGCTGCTCCCTTAACAAGTATGTTTGCATCCTCTGACTCAACCAGTTAGCTATCCACTTCAAACGTTTCTCTCCTTTTCCATGCTTTTCTAATTTGTAAAGTAATTTCCTATGTGGTACTTTATCAAAGGATTTGCTCAGGTCTAGGTGTATTAGATCTACTGATTTCCCCTTGTCAACTAGTTTGGTATGTCCTCAAAGAATTCTAGTAGGTTAAATTATGAGGACGGTTGCATAGACTAGGCTTCTATTCCCTTGAGTATGGGAGACTAAGGGGTGATCTAATTGAAGTGTTTAAGATGATTAAAGGATTTGATAGGGTAGATGGAGAGAAATTATTTCCTCTGGTGGAGGTGGGCGGGGGGGAAGTCCAGAACAAGGGGGCATAACCTTAAAATTAGAGCTAGGCTGTTCAGGGGTGATGTCAGGAAGCACTTCTTCACACAAAGGGTAGTGGAAATCTGGAACTCTCTCTCCCAAAAAGCTGTTGAGGCTAGGGGGGTCGGTTAAAAATTTCAAAACTGGGATTAATAGATTTTTGTTAGGTAAGGGATATGGAACCAAGATGTGTAAATGGAGTTGAGATAGAAATCAGCCAAGATCTAATTGAATGGTGGAACATGCTTGGGGGGCTGAATGGCCTACTCCTGTTCCTATGTGCCAAACCAGCTCTACCAAATGAATGGTCAACCTAACTGCTTCTTACCATTCTATACTTCTCCTGATGCTTCACTCTTCTTTCAAGTGTACTAACCATGATTTTCCAACCACCAGTATCCAGCTCATGGTTCTATAGTTCCCTGGGTTATCCTTAGGTTCATAGAGAGAGGAAAAAAGAGAGTCAAGGGGGTTTAGGAGGGAGTTCCAGACAGTAGGGTTGAGACAACTGAAGGCTTTGGCTTTAGTGGTGGGGTGGGGAAAGGGAGCAGATGGTTAATTTATTCATAATGCACAGACGATTGCTTTATTTTCCATCATGAAAATTGCATTAGGCGGGAAGATTTTTTCATTGACACCTTGGACTTCCTTACTGGCAAACACTAAACCAAGGAACAGCTTCGTGCATCTGACCCTCCCATTCATACCGGCCAATTAACATGCTTCCAAGTGCCTCCATCTCATTACCCTGACTATTAAATGTTAGGTTAGCGGCTTCCAGCATCAACAACAAAACTGACTTGTCACACAACAGATACTGTTGGGCCCATTTGTTCAGTGTCTATGTTTGCAAAATCATCCAGAAAAATAAATGGACCCAAAGGCTTTAATGTGCAATTTATTAAGCTTTAAGGTGTAATGAGATTAGGGACTGCCATAAAGGTGACCATGAAGCTGTCGGATTGTCGTTAAAAACCCAACTGGTTCATTAATGTCCTTTAGGGAAGGAAACCTGCCGTCCTCACCCGGCCTGCTTTGTATGTGACTCCAGTCCCACACCAGAGTGGTTGACTCTTAACTGCCCCCTGAAATGGCCTACAAAGCCATTCAATTGTATCAAACCGCTCAAGGAGGCCCATCACCAACACCTTCTCAGGGCATCTAGGGATAGGCGACAAATGCTGGCCTCGCTAGCAACACCCACATTGAGAATGAATTTTATTTTAAAAGGTGAATCGGCTCTTTAATGTAATATTAATGCTAATCAATTATGTATAGACCTGCTTGCATTTAGTGTAGCCTGTTTAGCAACAAGAATATTGGCGATGGAGTGGTTGTGAGTGCCCCGATACATTCTAATATCAGCACCTTCACATGCAGGAAGTAATATTTAATGTGAGTTTTAAACGTGTGAGCAGAAACCACATTGAGCACCCAGGGGTAAATCCAGCACTGAAATGCGTTTATAATTCCATGCTTCATTCCGCTGAGTCTGCCTGGCCCAGCTGCTGTCTTGGGATGTCCTGAGGTTGTGAAAGGCGCTATGTAAATGCACATCTTTCCTTCTTTTTCTTTCTTTTTTCTGTTCCCTTAGCTGCGCAGAGTAAGCATAAAATATGTCACAGCATGTTTTTACAGCGTGAAAAGGGACATTTTATTACCGGTTTAAAAAAGTGTTTTAGCACATTTTAACAAATGGAGATCAGAGAGGGGCCATCTGTTATTCCATTGCTATCTTCCATTTAGTAACGAAAACAGGTTGTCAAGACTTCTGATTTTTAAAATTTAGTAGCACATCTAACATTTTTCATTGCCTGAAGCAGTGGGTCTACTAAAGTAACTGTTGCCCATCCTCCATGTTAAGTGACGAGGAATAAAATACTCGTACTTACTTTTGCTAACTGAATAGTTTCATCCTGGGATCTGTATTACATGGAGATTTTAGCCTGCTTTGCATATATTATCATAGGTGCAGTTCCAAGTTTTGATCAAACGCATGTTGCAGCCTGTTCCATATGAATACTCTGGAATGAATATTAAATACACGGTGCAAAAGATAAAGGGATCTGTATGAAACCATTTCATTTTCAGGCACCCTTAACTGGCTGTTGGCAATTTTGCCCGCATACAACCATTGGACAGTGCTGTAGAATGTTTGATTTTGTGCATATAGCTTGTAGCAGTGAGTTGCTCAACAGGATTTAATTGATAACTTTATAGTAGTACTTCTAGTCCCACTCCGCACCCCACCCCCATCCTGCTGTGCCTCTGAAGGGGGGGTTTCATGCTGGGGTACAAGAAAGAACTTAGGTTTTATAGCCACTTTCATGTCCTCAGGACAACCCAGACCCAATGAACTAATCACTGGCATAGACCAGTTGGACCAAATAGCCTGTTTCCGTGCTGTAAATTCTAGATAATTCTATGTAACTATTTTTGAAAGGTAGTCACTGTTGTTATGTAAGCAAATGAATGAATGAATGAATGACCAGTTAATCTGTTTTTGGTGATGTTGGATGAAGAGTGGAATATTGCTTAGGAGACCAGGAAGATTCCCTGCTTTTGTTCAAATAATGCCATGGAATCTTTTACATCCCCCCAAACAGGCAGTCGGAGCATCTTATCCAAAAAACTGCACCTTCAATAGTGCAGCCTTCCCTCAGTACCGCACTGAGGCGTCACTTTGGATTACATGCTCAAGTCTTTGAGTGGTTCTTATGACCCACAACTTTCTGACTCAGTGGCAAGAATGTTACCGACTGAGCCAAACTGACACTACGTAGTTCAGTGGACACAGGCAGCATCTGGTGCTTTGTGCAAGTTGCTATTGTTTATGTCCGAGCACAGATAGCAGTGTCATCAGTCTATTCATCCAATGGGGAGCCCGAATTTGGCCAATTTCAACCTGAGCGGAAATTAGATCTGCCAAGTACAATCTGTAACCTCATGGCCCGGCATATTCCTCACTCTACCATTACCAACAAGCCAGGGGATCAACCCTGGTTCAATGAGGAGTGTAGAAGAGCATGCCAGGAGCAGCACCAGGCGTACCTAAAAATGAGGTGCCAACCTGGTGAAGCTACAACTCAGGACTACATGCATGCTAAACAGCGGAAGCAACATGCTATAAACAGAGCTAAGCGATTCCACAACCAACGGATCAGATCAAAGCTCTGCAGTCCTGCCACATCCAGTTGTGAATGGTGCTGAACAAATAAACAACTAACTGGAGGAGGAGGCTCTGTAAACATTCCCATCCTCAATGATGGCAGAGTCCAGCACACGAGTGCAAAAGACAAGGCTGAAGCATTTGCAACCATCTTCAGCCAGAAGTGCCGAGTGGATGATCCATCTCGGCCTCTTCCCGATATTCCCACCATCACAGAAGCCAGTCTTCAGCCAATTCGATTCACTCCACGTGATATCAAGAAACGGCTGAGTGCACTGGATACAGCAAAGGCTATGGGCCCCGATAACATCCCGGCTGCAGTGCTGAAGGCTTGTGCTCCAGAACTAGCCATGCCTCTAGCCAAGCTGCTCCAAAATAGCTACAGTGCTGGAATCCACCTGACAATATGGCAAATTGCCCAGGTATGTCCTGTCCACAAAAATCAGGACAAATCCAATCCGGCCAATTACCGCCCCATCGGTCTACTCTCAATCATCAGAAAAATGATGGAAGGTGTCGTCGACAGTGCTATCAAGCGGCACTTACTCACCAATAACCTGCTCTCCGATGCTCAGTTTGGGTTCTGCCAGGACCACTCGGCTCCAGACCTCATTACAGCGTTGGTCCAAACATGGACAAAAGAACTGAATTCCAGAAGTGAGGTGAGAGTGACTGCCCTTGACATCAAGGCAGCATTTGACCGAGTGTGGCACCAAGGAGCCCTAGTAAAATTGAAGTCAATGTGAATCAGGGGGAAAATTTTCCAGTGGCTGGAGTAATACCTAGCACAAAGGAAGATGGTAGTGGTTGTTGGGGGCCAATCATCTCAGCCCCAGGGCATTGCTGCAGGAGTTCCTCAGGGTAGTGTCCTAGGCCCAACCATCTTCAGCTACTTCATCAATGACTTTCCCTTCATCATAAGGATAGTGGTAATTTTACCAAGTCACACTCCTACCTTGGAGTTTCATCCATTGTCGCTGGGTCAATATCCTGGAAATCCCTACCTAACAGCACTGTGGGAGAACCTTCACCACACTGACTGCAGCAGTTCAAGAAGAAGGCTCACCACCACCTTCTCAAGGACAACTAGGGATGGGCAATAAATGCTGGCCTTGCCAGTGATGCCCACATCCCGAGAATGAATTTGAAAAAAATCAAGAATTCAGTTGCGTGCTCCTGACGATTAAGGTTAACGACAGAACATCGTAGGGCTTGTATGCCCAGGTTCCTGATATGAATTCCTGGTTAGTGAAGTTTTGCAACCGGAAACGGGAATTTATAAAACTTTCAATTTTGCAACATTTCTTGTTAAGTTCCAACAGCAGATAAAAATCAACAATTTCTCATAAAATATATGTGGGATAATTATAACTCTAAAACCCAGCAACAGAGACTGTCAGATATATTTCAACGAGCCCATTGACTGAATCAATCATGCATCTTTTAAAACTTGCCCAATAACGCATCCATGGACAGATTACAGTATGTCCTAGAATGTTGGTGGAAGGTTTAATATATCTTATTTTTACATATAAAATTGGGTCAATTAAGTAACACTTGTACAGAATTGAAAAGTGAACATGTAAGGATAGACCTGACCCCAGAGTCACGTTGCTTTGTCTTGCTTTATTTTACAGGAGGTTTCCCTCGTTCCTCCAGTTACTGCTGGCTCACACTTCACTCCATGCTGGGTTCCCTGAACCGACAGCTCATATTCCATCTGGTGCCGAATGCCCTTGGTGACCACTGTTTGATTTTCTTTTCAGCCGTCTGGCTGTGCTGCTCATTCCTGTCGGAGCAGATGTATATATAAAACTGACAGGATCCGCTACTACTCCTCAAAAGAGCTGTTGAGTTTTGACAGATATATTTGCTAAACGCTGAACCCATGTCACATTTATTACACGTTTCAGCCAATAGTTGAAGGCTCTTTGCTTCCCGTTCTGAATTCTAAACTTTTTTTTAAAACTTTAGCACCCGGAAGAAAATAACACATCGCTGAATTGTTTTTAACCGTTTCACAGCACAGTGAGGTTCTTTGACTTTCTATGAACAGCAAGCAAGTGGTACATGCAGAAGAGAGGCAGATATGCAGTTCAGTCCCTTTAGATCCGCAGCACAGTGGGATTCACATAAGGAACTGAACCACTCATTGTTATACCTCAGACAGCCTTTAAATCACGGCACAAACAGTAAAGGTCAGTCAAAGACACCTTGATGGATTCGGCAGTAATTAATCATTCAATAATGAGTTGTAATTAATTATAGCACACTTTTAATTGTTTATCACTTCAAGAAAAGATGTATATCAATTGTATTTTCACAATAAAGATGAATGGAACATTCTTTGTGTTCCTAGTTTGCAGTTCTTATTTGCTTTTTAATTCCCCAGGAGTTTTTGCAGGTTTATTTTTTTCTTTCCCTTTGATTTTTCTCCCCTTCCTGAAAGCACAGACTCATGCTGGGGTACAGATCCATTCCCTGCCAACATGGCCATTCTTCATCAGTGGCCCTGGCATGTGAGTGTTGGCAAACTATTCGACCATGTAGAGCTTCACAGCCAAGCCCCATCCTGTCCTCACCTGACATCCATATACATGCACTTCCAGCAGGAGTCACTAATAGCAATGAGGAAAGGCTGATCTTTACCCCTTCCTTGCCAACGGATACCGTGGCCAGTCATAATGCCCTCAGTGCCACTCTGGCTGAGATCAGTGGAAGCAGGCATCGATCGGGAATTCAATTGCCTAGTCGGTAGGCTCAGTTCCACATTGGATGGTCCATGTATGCTCAAAATCACTGGAGATGCTTTTACTTTAAAGAATGAAGCAAGGCGAAGATTGGCAGGAAAGTGAAGATGAATAAATAAACTTTGTTGATGAAAACTGGGAGGGTGGGGAATTCGACGATAGAGAAAATGTAGCACTTTTCGCTGGTTATATAGTTCGGAATACAATTTCTCGAATTTAATTTGATTTAAAATAATATAATTTAATTATCGCTTGTATGATGTACTTTCTGATTGTGTACTGAAGAGAATATAAGCAGAAATGGCACAGGTGCCACACCAGACACTCTCCCTGTGTGGCTGAAAGACGTCAACATGCACAAAAGTTATAAGATTTCAGGAAATTACATAACTTGGTGAGGAATGTTAATTTTTGGGGGATGAAAATCCTCACAATCTGAATAATTAAAAAATCTACCAGAGAAAATCAGTAAAAGTAATGAAAATGAAGAACACAATAAACAAGGTGAAATCTAGATTAAGGCCCCATTATAAGATGAACTGAGCGCCATATTCGGAGGACAAATGAAAGAAAGAACTTGCATTTATATAGTGCCTTTCATGACCTCAGGATGTCCCAAAGCTCTTTACAGCCCATGAAGTACTATTTGAAGTGTAGTCACTGTTGTAATGTAGGAAACGTGGCAGCCAATTTGCGGACAGCGAGGTCCCACAACCAGATAATCTGTTTTAGTGATGTTGGCTGAGGGATAAATAACTAAGGAGAACTCTCCTGCTCTTCTTCGAAATAGTGCCATGGGGTCTTTTACGTCCACCTGAAAGGGCTCATAATTTTACCAAGGGTTTGCTGACGGTGGGGTTTCTTGCTCGCCGACAGTGTATACTGGAGAATCACCATTTTCTGATGTGGTAGTGCCGGCAAGGTTTCTCACTGCTAGCACACGCTCGGGAGATGATGTCCAGGTTTGTACCCTTTCCTTTTGACATCTGGATCCTGAGTTTGAATCCACGCAGACTGATGGATTGAGTCTCCTCTCTTTGCCAGCTGTCAAGGTTCTGAGAGAAATAGCTAGGGCAGTTTCAACCCGAGAGATTGAGCAGGCAGCACAAAATGGCCCATAATTTGGCATGAACTAGCACTAAATTGGCAGGGTGACTGGTATGGGAAGTGGAGAAGTTCATACTGCTGCCATAGGGATGACTTTCTGGAGAATGAGATTAAGGTGTTGGAGCAAAGTTGAAGGAGCTGCCCATGCTGCTTCTGACCTGGGAGTGCTTGATGCTGACCATGGATGCTAATAGAAGGAAGAATAGAACTTGCATTTATATAGCATCTTTGATATCTCTGGACATCTTAAATTGTAGTCACTGTTGTTGTGCAGGCAAACACAGCACCCACAGCAAAGTCCCACAAACAGCAGTGATTCAAACGACTGCTTAGTCTGTTCTGGCAATGTTGGTTGTGGGATTGGCCAGGACATCAGGGGCACTTCCTGCACATCTTTAAAAAAAGTGCCATGGAATGTTTTACAGTGACATGAACAAGTAGATGGGCTATTATATATAGTTAGATAATGGGAGCGCTCGCTTTCTCCAAGGCTCACGCTTGTCTTCTTTCAGACAGTCTCTCTCATCTTTTTTTGAGCAGGCATGATTACGTGGCACAAACTGTTTATAACTCTGAATTAGCTGGCATTAATTCAACAGCCTGAAAGAAAACCATAAGGGAAAGTAGCCTGGGAAATGGAAATAGTACAATAGGCATTGGAGAACCTCCTTCTGTTAAGGCTTAGTCACTTTCGACTATATTGCTCTGCGGCTCCATAATATGTCATTTGCAGGATTCCTGATATTGCACAAGATGGGCTTGTGGTATTTATTTGTGGTCTATGTTATTTTCAAAAACTCCAACTTGTGCAAGTGCCTCGTAATTGGTCAACGATCTTTCACAATGTTTTCTTTGGGCTATTTTGTAATGGAATAAAGTACCTTATAGGAAAATGGGGGTTATGTAAGTTTATATATTATAAACCACACAGAAACAATTTCAACTCCAACTAATTTCACAGAGGTCCCTTTCAGCCACGAGAGAGGAAACTTCTGTCCTGCCAGTCTGGGCTGGGTTCCAATTTAGGTCCTAGAGATGAAAATGAGTGATAAGTATAATTCACTGCATCATCCAGTCCCCATAACACATTACTTTTTTTTTACTTTCCCTCTATTTTCTCATATCCACTTTATGTTAGTTCAACTTCATTTTTTAAAAACTTAGCTGTTGGCCCAAGTCCCATAACTCAAGACACTATCAAGATTGAAAATAATTGAGAGAATCAATTAATTCAAGAAGTGGTGGTTAGCTGCCACTAAGCTTGGGTTTTAAAGGCCTCCAGATTGTAGGATGAAGGGAAGACTGAACTGGGTCGGCAGTTCCACAGTTTTGAGACCATGGAGACAAACTAATGAGAGAGATGGTGCAGTGAATCTTGAATTTGCCACAGTAAGGATACAGGAAAGAGGAACAACATGTGAGATGATACATTTGGAGTTTAGGAGGAACGAGAAAGAGAGAGAAGTTCAGAGGAGCACCATCTGGAGTTGTGTTGAACAAAAAAAGACAGACAAGGAAGGCTGTGCTGAGAGACAAAGAGGTTGGAGACAAAAGATGAGAGAAGGATCTGACATCAAACCATTTTCTGGTGTCCAACCATTAAATGTGACACTCCAGTGTTTGTGCCCCTTACACTTTTGCTCTTAAAACATTATAATATTTTTAAATTCATTCTCGGGATGTGGGTGGCACTGGCAAGGCCAGCATTTATTGCACATCCCTAGTTGCCTTGAGAAAGCTGCCTTCTTGAACCGGTGCAGTCAGCGTGTTGAAGTTGCTCCCACACTGCTATCCTTTGTACCGGTTATGATACAACTAAGTTTGCAGATGACACAAACCTCGGAAATGTAGTAAACAAGGAGGATTTCAGAAGGACATAGACAGACTGGAGAAATGGGCAGACACATGGCAGATGAAATTTAACGCAGAGAAGTGTGAAGTGATATATTTTGGTAGAAAAAATTAGGAGAGGCAATTTAAATTAAATGGTACAATTTTAAAGGGAGTGCAGGAACAGAGAGACCTGGGGGTGCACATACACAAATCTTTAAAGGTGGCAGGACAAGTTGAGACGGCTGTTAAAAATGCATACGGGATCCTGGGCTTTATTAATAGAGGCAGAGAGTACAAAAGCAAGGAAGTTATGCTGAATCTTCATTAAAAAAATGGTTAGGCCTCAGCTGGAGTACCATATTTTGGGAAGGATGTCAAGGTTTTAGAGAGGGTGCAGAAGAGATTTACTAGAATGGTACCAGGGATGAGGGACTTCAGTTATGTGGAGAGGTTGGCGAAGCTGGGATTGTTCTCTTTAGAATAGAGAAGGTTAAGGGGAGATTTGATAGAGGTGTTCAAAATCATGAACCACTTTGACAGAGTAAATAAGGAGAAACTGTTTCCAGTGGCAGAAGGGTCGGTAACCAGAGGACACAGATTTAAGGTGATCGGCAAAAGAACCAGAGGCGACATGAGGAAATATTTTTTTACACAGCGAGTTGTGATGATCTGGAATGCACTAAAACACATGATAAAGCATGTTGGGAAAATACACGGAGATTGAGAGTGTACCTACAGATGCGTTTGTAACTGTCCATTTGCTTTTGGGGAGGTTGCCATAAGTAATGAATGATGAACTGAATTACAAATCCAACATCTCAATTGGGCATATTTTGGGCTTTTATTTGGGATTTTACTGTACAATAAGAGGGGATAGGTAAGTACGTGTGGGCTGACTCAGGAGTCCTGGGCAGCAAGTGATTAATCGGCTCAAAGGGAGGACTAAATTAGGAGAATAGGCCCTGTAGCAATTTGTTTTTGGGTCGCAATTCAGCCCTCGCCTGCATTTACTGAGCTGAATTACTTCGGCTTATTTGGTTTGCAAGCATCATCAAAGCACCAGATTTGATGCAAAAATATTTAAATGAACACCTAACGTAATTTAGTGGTAAGAACATAAGAAATAGGAGCAGGAGTAGGCCATACGCCCCCTTGAGCCTGCTCCACCATTCAATAAGATCATGGCTGATCTTCGACCTCAACTCCACTTTCCCGTCCAATCCCCATATCCCTTGATTCCCTTAGAGTCTAAAAATCTATTGATCTCAGTCTTGAATATACTCAACGACTGAGCATCCACAGCCTTCTGGGGTAGAGAATTCCAAAGATTCATGACCCTCTGAAGATATTCCATCTCATCTCAGTCCTAAATGTCTGACCCTTTATCCTGAGACTATGCCCCCTAGTTCTAGATTCTCCAGCAAGGGGAAACAACCTCTCAGCATCTATCCTGTCAAGCCCCCTCAGAATCTTATATGTTTCAATAAGATCACCTCTCATTCTTCTAAACTCCAGAGAGTATAGGCCCAATCTACTCAATCTTTTCTCATAGGACAACCCTCTCATCCCAGGAATCAATCTAGTGAACCTTCGTTGCATTGCCTCTGAGGCAAGTATATCCTTCCTTAGATAAGGAGACCAAAACTGTACACAGTACTCCAGATGTGGTCTCACCAAAGCCCTGTACGATTGCAGCAAGACGTCCTTACTCTTTTATCCAACCCCCTTGCAATAAAGGCCAACATGCCATTTGCATGGTATCTGGTATTTGCCTCAGGTTTGCTCTTTTTTCCTTGTTTGCCCAATTGGACTTTGAGCAAGGGAAGCTCGATGGGCACAGAGTTCTTAAACTGCCTTTGTATGTGTTATGTTTACAACACCTTTTTAGTGAAGGCTTTTTGTAAAAAAATTTTTTTTTTATATTTCCCAAATTTTTATCAATACTTATTTTCTGATAAATTTTTGAGGGCCATGTTTGATTTATTTGTTATGGTGAGTTGGTTTTCGGAACCTGACCTCAGACACATTCTTTCATGGTTGAGGTGGAACAAAATAAAAGGTGGCATGTCATGGAGACCAGCTGGCCTTGGTATACCCACCTGTCAATCAGAAAGGACAACTGCCTCAGCTTGTTCCAAGTCAGGAGGACTGAGTTTTATCACCTGCAGCCAACTCGCAACATAGGGAGGCACTGCATGTGGTTGGCTGAGTCACCGCTGCCCTCAAATGTTATGCCAGTGGTACATTCACAGCTTGCATTGCAATATTAGGTAATGTACTGCCCACACAAGAAACAAACAGGCGACTGATGCAATGATCAGCAAGCTCTGCACTTTCTCACCTCCTTCCCCCCTGACTAGCACGGCACAGCTGCTCAATGTCACTGCGCCTTTTGCATTTCTCACAACACAGCAGGCTGCCATGTGCCCAAAATGACCATCCTGGGTATCAGTAAGTTACCACATTTGAGTAAGGATGCTTTGATGTATGAAGCCCTTGGAAGATACAAGTGTGGTTTCTATTGTAAGTTGCAGCTTGAATGCATGCCCTGCTAAGGCATGGGATGCAATGAAAGAGCGGTAAGTTTGTGCAAGACCATAGGCAAGCAGTCAATGTGGAACAGGTTGGTGGGCAATATTTGTGGCATGGAATCTGAGGGCAGTTGACCTGCTGCATGAGGCTGCTGGTTAGTCTTCCATTGCCAGATTCCTTGAGTGCCATCTTCTCCATCTGTTTCCAGGTCCTACAGGTACTGAGCACAATGCTGAGCCAGGCCGTCACCTCTTGCCAGGCATAGTGCACTGTTATCCTTTGGGGATGGTGCCATAGGACAGTCCTCCTTACACCCTCCTAATGTAGCAGCACGTCCATTTTGCAAGCCAGCTAACAGGGGAGGGGGGTAACGCTGCTCTCCCATTTACCCACGGACTCCATTTCTCGTCACCACAGTGAGTTGTCCCTCCTTTTGCCCTCACGCATTTTTAAGCCCCATAACTTTTCATCTCTTTTATTTGGAACTGTAGCCCTTTGGTGGAATCTGATCTTTGGTTGCCTAGTAACCCAGTACGCATCAGATTTTTAAGATTTGTTTTCCAGTTTCCTACTGGGCATCTGTAAGTGGCCATATGTGAGTTACGATGGTTTGGTGTATGAAGCCCTTGGAAGATACAAATGTGGCACTGAGTCGTGCTGGGGTATGGTCCCACAGATGCTGGTAGCTCTCCCGAACTTCCAAGTGGCCATTTTTCATGTGAGCCGCAACAGTGAAAGGCAACGGGCAATTCTGCCATGGGGGGGGCATCCTGTCTTCACCCAACATCTGCAAATGTACACTTTCCAGCAAGGGAAGGGGCATTGGATAGCAACCAGAAATGGGAACTCCGTCTGGTTTCCCCCCCTTCCCTAGACCTAGAGTGCTGAGGCCAAATTCAGCACCTCCCACTACTGCTCTGACTTGAGATGAATGCACTCAACACAGATGAAGGATTGAACCAGAGAGCATGTTTGTTGTTTATGGCTTTGTACCCAGTAAACCATTGGGGAGCTCGTATATACCTGACCTTAGGAGGGTGGACCCTGCTGGTCAATGAAAGGTATGATAGGTGGTTGAATGCAGAGGGTGCAAATGTATTTGCTGAAGGTCTAGAGGAGAGTATACTTAGTGGGGGAATATGAATTAGTGAGAGTGAGATATTGCTGGTGAGTGGAGGGGCACTAATAATATTGAGTGACAGTATGCAGCCTTTCTCAGTGTCCTTATTGGTTTGATGTTGCTGTGGCTTTAGCTTCAGTTTTCATGAATTGGTGAACTCTGAGCCTTCCACGTATCCCAGCTACTCATACCTTGCTTGTGTTGGCTTCTATTGCTGTTGAATTTTCACAGTATTTCCAAGAATTACTGGTCACCATTTTTCCTGTCCTGTATTGATTTTGGTACAAAAATTGCACGTCGGGCTCCAGTTGCACCCTGTGCAACATTGTTATGCAATTGAGATAGCTCTTCTATTTGAACTGGCATCACAGTGCATGATTTTAGAAACATCTGTAATTCTTTAAAGGGGGGCTGTCTTCATGAAGAAACTGTTTGTCAAACCTATTTCTGAGGGTGGAGAAGACACACAATAGAGGTGAACTATGTCATGACAGAATAAGTTCACCGGTCCCGTGCTCCCAAAGGGGTTTGGTGTTCAAAGTAAACACAGGTCAGCGTTAGGGCTGTAACACTAACATCAATTCTCCAAACTGTGCTCCTCGGAACATGGCTTCCCTCTGGGAGAGCAGGCCAGGTCAATTAACCCTCTTGTTTTGTGTTTGCAAGCAACAACAAAAAATACTTTTTCATGAAGACAGTGCCCTTTTAAAAATAGCAACATTGTTTTGCAGAATATGGTAGAGATTCTTCAGCACATCTGTAAACTTGCACAGCTGGAGCTAAGACCCTTTGCCAGGATTGTGCAGTAGGAGCTCTCTGCATCATCTAACTTATGCCATTCTTTGCAGGGACTCTTGGGAGTGTGTGATGGTGCCACTGAGTTCAAAAGGAATACCAACAGGACGTGCTTATCTGCCACAAGAGATGCACACTCTGAACTGGATGTCGATATGTTGAAGCTAGACTCCCTTCTGGCATCTGAAATGACAATGAGGGATAGTTACATTGAGTTACATCGAAACTACAGCACAGAAACAGGCCATTCGGCCCAACTGGTCTATGCTGGCGTTTATGCTCCACACGAGCCTCCTCCCTCCCTACTTCATCTAACTCAATCGGGATACCCTTCTATTCCTTTCTCCTTCATGTGCTTATGGATAAAACATAGGAACATAGGAAAGATAGGAACATAGGAACAGGAGTAGGCCATTCAGCCCCTCGTGCCTGCTCCACCATTAGATAAGATCATGGCTGATCTGTGATCTAACTCCATATACCTGCCTTTGGCCCATATCCCTTAATACCTTTGGTTGCCAAAAAGCTATCTATCTCAGATTTAAATTTAGCAATTGAGCTAGTATCAAATGCCGTTTGCGGAAGAGAGTTCCAAACTTCTACCACCCTTTGTGCGTAGAAATGTTTTCTAATCTAATAAGAAGTTGACGCACATGCAATTTCTGCAAGGACAGAAAGAACACGACCCCGGGCAGTGCTGAGCTCAGGATCCTCCGTAGGCTGATGGATGATGGGGACAGAGGGGAATTCAGTGCTCTCTCCTGGGGTGCTTGTTGCTAGTTCCCAGCTTGTTGCCACATGGTTAACGAGGAATGAACAGCCCGGACAAGAGATGAAATCAGCGACAGAGCAATTTGACAGTGACACGTAAGCACAGATTGAAAATCCAGCATCAACTCTACTTGGAGTGTTAATGTGCAGGATTACCGATTCCATACCTTGAGTTTTATTGTTTAATATTGGAATTCAGTAAAATCGCAGTGGCTCAATATAATTCCCACCTCAGCCTGATTTTTTTGAATTTCATATACCTGCAAATTCTCAAGTAGCTTTTGCCACTTTTACTGGAAAAAAAAGTGAAAAATTTGCTGAAATGGTTTTTAAAACAGAACTGAAAAAAGTCTCCTCTAAAAGGAGCTTCATTAACTCAAAAGGGCAGGACTTTCTGTGAAAGAATCAGCTACATGGAGAAAACACGGCGGGCGATATTTGTCTCTCTATTGTCCTGTTTACGCCACAAAATGGGGCAGCAGTGAGGCACAAATCACGTGGAGAAGAGTCCTGCTGACTTACTGCTGGTCATCTGCCTGTTTTAATATTCAGGCGGACCTCAAATTAGAGAGTGAGAGTTCCTGCCTGGAACTAGTGGGGCCAGATGAATATATGCAAATCGCGGTCAAGTAACTTTGTCAGGAATCCCAACAGCACTTTGGTATTTGCCCACATCGCTATCGTCAGGCCCTCACCCTGCCCGCAAACCATGACCGGTACATGTCAGGAGGCGGCCATTTTAAGTGGTATTTAAAGGGACCCTCAGCTGCTCTTAGGTAAAACACTCGAAAGTTCTGGGAGTCATTTTGCTTGTATTGCATTGTAGTTTTTTGGCTACTTAGACCATTTCAAAGTGCTTGTAGTTGCTGTGGAATGTTCTGAACTCACACAGGGCTACTGGCAACGCAGCTTTTACTTCATGGGGGCGTTTCTTTCTGGTAATCCCACTCTGCCAAGAGGAGGAGGAAGAGCAGCAGTAAGGAGGAGCAGATAGAAAGAGACAACACATGGAGCCACCACTGGATGAGGACCTTCAGCCTGATGAGGGAGCGCACACTGGCGACCTAGAGGATGGCAAAGAAGGGAGACCACTCCAGGACTTGCCTGCAGCAGCTCATTGAAGAGCATTTCAGTCAAACAATTCCTGCTCCCCTGCATTCATAGACATGTCCAACATCTCTTTGCGTCCTTCCACCCTCAAATAAACTGCACCTGCCCTAAGACCAACAATTGTAAGGAGTCTTACAACAGCTGTTGGACTATAACCTGGTGTTGTAAGACTCCTTACATTTGTCCACCCCAGTCCATCACCGGCATCTCCACATTAAGACCAACAATGATATTCATGTCAACTAACACTGCAAGGCCACCTGTTATTACAGGAACATGCTCTGCGCACAAAGATTTCAGATAGGATTATAATTTTACAGGTTTGGACTCATGCTTCATACTAATTATCCCCCGGTGCCTATCTGAGGTGCTCTCTTATTTCGTCTAGTGCTCCTATGGGGTACTCCCCCAGTTGCTGCAGTATGGGAAGCTGCTGTTGCTCAGTCAAGGGCTTTTTAAAAATTCATTCATGGGATGTGGGCGTCGCTGGCGAGGCCAGCATTTATTGCCCATCCCTAATTGCCCTTGAGAAGGCGGTGGTGAGCCGCCTTCTCGAACCGCTGCAGTCCGTGTGGTGACGGTTCCCCCACAGTGCTGTTAGGTAAGGAGTTCCAGGATTTTGATTCAGCGACGATAAAGGAACGGCGATATATTTCCAAGTCAGGACGGTGTGCGACTTGGAGGGGAACGTGCAGATGGTGGTGTTCCCTTGCGCCTTGCCCTTCTAGGTGATAGAGGTCACGGGTTTGGGAGGTGCTGTCCAAGAAGCCTTGGCGAGTTGCTGCAGTGCATCCTGTAGATGGTACACACTGCAGCCACGGTACGCCAGTGGTGGAGAGAGTGAATGTTTAAGGCGGTGGATGAGTTGCTTGTGGTCAGCAACTGCTAGCAGCTTAGGCCCGAGATGGTCCCACAGCAGACAGGGTGGCTCAGCTGGCTTTCTGGTGCCAAGGGAGGCATTGGTTCCGGGTGGGGGTGGGGGGGTGGCAAGGGCCCAGACATGCTGTCTTCCTGACAGATGGCAAGCTGTTCCCTTTCCATTGCATGACTGCCCCCTTATCTCGGGCTCAGCTCAGCACGGCCACTGATCTGCGGGAGAGTAGACTATAAGAGATCCGTGATCCGAGTAGTGTCCCCCGTCCATTTGGTCTCCCACCCTGTTCAAGGCGGAGGAGATGGTGGAGCCCACAGCCTACATGGCCCCAGTATGAGCATCCCTGAGAGATGCTGTTACTGGTACCAGAGACTCCTGCAGGGAGGGTCTAGCTTCAGTGTCCTTTGAGGTGACCACATGCTCCATGGTTAACTGCAGAGTGCAAATTGAACCCACTGGAGTCACAGCACAGCAATGATTTGGGTTAGGGTTAGGGTTAGGGTTGGTAGATGCACTCATATCACATTAATGTCATGTAGCATTGCCACTTCACTATAGGAGCTCCTCAGGAGGGAGAACCAGTTCTTCACAAGTAAAAAGCAAAATACTGCAGATACTAGAAATCTAAAACAGAGATGCTGGAAACACACAGCAGGTCAGCGAGCATCTGTGGAGTGAACAGACAAGTTCTAAGAAAGAGCCATACCAGAAATGTAAACCAGCCTGTTCTCTCCACAGATACTGACTGACCTGCTGTGGCGTTTCCAGCATTTTCTGTTTTTGTTTCAGTTCCGCACAATAGGGCTACAATTTTTTCCAAAGATCTGATCATTCAAAACCATAGTAACAACAACACGCACATTCCAATTAACTCTTGTTAGGCCGAACACAATGGGCTTGATGAAGATAGGAATTTTCCAGTATCCCGGTCACGTATATACAGTTTAGATCAGATTACACGGGGACAACACAATATCATCAAGGAAGAATTCGACACACACAGAATAACCTCATGTCATAAGGGCAATTACACTGTCGTCTGCAATAATGATTATACACAACTGGAATTTTCTCATTACCTAGAAACTCCTGTAACATTCTTCAGTTCCTATCAGAACCCCCTCTGGTGTTTTAATAATGAAGCCCACTTGCATGCAAATCCGGTTTGTTTACAAGTTTCCTGAATTCCCCAACTAATCAAGTTTTTTGCACTCAAAGTTTGCTGGTTTGTAAGTTGTTTAGCAGTAAATTCTATTTGTAACTATGTAAACAACTGGCTTAAAAAGCAGAATTATATTGCAGGCAATACGATTGTGACTCCACACTGTTTTCCTGCCACCAAACCATCCTCTGTGCTTTTGCTTCGTTCTCCAGGACACTCCACTTGCCTGTTGTGCCTTTGTCCCATCCCTTAGGTTGCCCATCTCACCCTATATGCATCTGCTGTGCTCTCCAGGCTGGCCATTCCACCTTTATATCTCTATAGCAATGTTTGGAAGGTAGTTTTAATAGATTTTTTTACTTAAACAATAGCTGATAGGATAACAGTAAAATCATTCCCCTGCTTGGCCTATCCCCCTCCCTCTCACTCACTCACTGGAAAGCAGGAGAGAAGAGCAGCAATGAATCTGAACTTTGACCATCGATATCAGGAAGTAGAAAGCTCGAGGATAGAGCAGAGGGACAGGGTACAGGATGGGGAATGGAGCAGAGGGACAGAGTACAGGATGGGGAATGGAGCAGAGGGACAGGGCCCGGGATGGGGAATGGAGCAGAGGGACAGGGTACAGGATGGGGAACGGAGTCATTTTTATGCAATTCTGCTAGTTTGTAATTGGGCTTACAAGCAAGCAGTCTGAACATTTGAAAACATTTGACAACGCAAGAAATAATTGAACGAGGTTTACCAAAACAATTATTAATACTCTCCACAATTACAGTGCACCATAACACAGCCAGTTCTAGCAATAGTATGCTCAAATGTGTAGAAACATGACCGATATTTGAAGCTCTTTTGTCAAATGTCTGTTTGTTATGCTGCAAAACAGAATTAGTGTAAAAAATCTAATGCTCTTAACTCTTAGACGAAACAAGACAAAACAGCACCACGCATACACACATCATCAGTGTTAAAGTGTCTCAGTGTTGTCCAGACTGAGGCATGTTCGTGGTAATGTTGAGGCAGTTACCTGACTGTTGCTGGATTAAGTGAACCCAGGTTGACATCCCTTATAGTCAATGTGTTGATAACATAAATTGCCCTAGAGTTACGGAGTGAATTATTTTGGTTTTAACTGATAAAATTGTGTTTTTGTTCTCCTCTGGCCTACACAGCTGGTACTTACCCATTATATCACATCAAGGCCACTGTACTTATGGACGTATAAATCCACATATATACCTCCAGGAAGCTGAGAGAGTTAACTTGATGTTTTCGGATAGGATTTGGTGCATCAGCACACTAGATGTGTGGACTTTACAAAAAGTTGCAAAAGGTTAAAACAGCTGCGTCAATTATCAGTTGTGATGATCAAAACCTGAATTCTGTCAAGTGAGGTTAAAAAACATTGAAGGGATCAAAATGCAAACAGAAAAATGGAAACCTTGTCACAATATCCAATGTAGTTTATCTTTACCAAAGTATGCGTAAAAAGAATGGGTAGAATGTGGAACTTGCTACCACAAGGAGTAGCTGAGGCAAATAGCAAAGATGCATTTAAGGGGAAGCTAGATAAATACATGAGGGAGAAAGGAATAGAAGGTTATGCTGATGGGGTTAGATGAAGAGGGGTGAGAGGAGGATTGTGTGGAGCATCAACACCAGCATTGACCAGTTGGGCTGAATGGCCTGTTAATGTGCTGTACATTCTATGTAATTTAGCTTTGGGCGACGCTCCCTTTTTAAAATGGTATTTTCACCTCCTTATCTCGATCTCTCAAGGTGTAGCTCCACCCCGGGTTAAGAGGGCAGTCAGGTGAAATCTGCCAATGTCACAATGAAACTGGTGCTGCAAGAGGCCAAGGGTATTGTTGCTGATGCTCCATCTCTCACTGTGGGGAAGTGACTGGCCTCTACCCCAGCCTCTCTTACCGTGAATGGGAGTTCAGTACGTGAAAGATTGTGGACGGAATCCTACCCTTCACGTGCTGCACTATGATGTGGGCCAGGGAGGAACTGACACTGTAAGATATTTATCCTCTTGCACATCCCACAGAATTGGTTTCAAACAGAAGCCCCGCCTTTGAAGAGCAATCCTGTTCCTCTTCAGTGCAGCCCAGCTGGCACACAACCAATCAGGAAGAGTGCTTGTATTTATGAAGCGTTCCTTATCGTGTCCTGATAAGATTACAGGCAGATGGAAAACACTAAAGTGAATGGTTCTTACTGGATGAAATCTATCATGGATCCCGAGCTGTTGAAGTAACTCAGTGATTGAATTTAGCTTAGCTAGATTCTACAGAGAGGTCTTTAGAGAAATGTAACTGGAAATAAGTGAAGTCGTACAAAGATGGCAAGTTTTTCAAACTGGATGTCCTTGCCTTCTTAAATTCTTTCTCCCCTCCAGACACTGCAATACAGTCGTTATTTAATCCCAGATTCTGGATCTCTTGCTGGACCTTGGTCCACTTCTAATTGAGTCATCCAAATGGAGATGGTCCTGATGTTCCTCTAGATCCTCTAAATCAAACATTTACCTGAGGAAGGAGAGAATCTCCGAAAGCTTGTGAATTTAAAATAAAATTGCTGGACTATAACTTGGTGTTGTAAAATTGTTTACAATTGTCAACCCCAGTCCATCACCGGCATCTCCACATCATTCCTCTAGATCGGAAGAGCTTTATCAGTCTGAATGTAGCGGAGTACTATTAAAGGGTAGTAGACACTACTGAATTCCTCCCTAATACTAAAAATTAAAGAAATAGATATATGACCCATTACTAGTGCCCCTCCTTTCTTCCTTGCATTGTGTTTCATTCATAGAATTGCTGGTTATGGCAGATGGGGAACAGACGATTTGGAAAGAATTCTCTTGCGTGACACAATAATGTCCTACTCCAGTGGAACAGTGGGACGAGCAGTCAGTAATCCTAATGTTATTATTATGTCTACTCTCAGCATGCTTCTATCCAGCAGTTAAATATTATTACATTGAGGGGTTATCGGACAGCTCAGAATATTACTGCCTTTTAAATTGTCACTAAAGGTAATTACATCCAGCTGGAGTTAAATTGGCCATTTAAAGAGTCGCTATCATCTTCTTGGGCAATTCCAATCCCTCAAACATCAACTGGAGAAGTACTCAATAGAAATTGCAAAGTGCATTTCCTCCTACAAATTTTATTTACTTACTGATTTTTTTATTGAGTACGTATATTTAATATTGATCTAGTTGGTTACCAACATCATATAAATGCCCGTCTTAATATCATGATAAAGTGTCTTCATTTTATTTACAATAGACTTTTAAGGGGGTAAAATATTCTGTAGGAAAATACTTTCAATGTTGAGTGTTTCTCGATTTAATGTCAGAAACAAATCGTTCGTTTTTAAAAATCCAACCTGCCTGGAGAAATCAAGATTTATACTGTTGTCATTGAGGAGTCTTGAGGTTGAGGCGGAGACTCAGTGATGGCAGCCATGAATGGGCTCAATCCTTGAGGGCCTGATGGGATAGCCATCCCTGGTTGGACATATTCCTGGAGGTTTCATCACATGACCTCCTGCCTCCGACCGCCCCGCCCCCAAGCTCTCGCCGTTGGTCGTCCGACACGTCCATCCTCGCAGTGCACCGCCTTCCTACTCCAATCAGAAAGTGAATAGACTCCTCGTTACCCGATTGGATGATTCTTGACCGTCAGTCAAACAGCCTTTTTTCCCCATGTCCAATATTTTTAATACCAGTAAACAGAAGTGTTTAAAGAAAATTTTTTTTTAAAGTATTTTTTTTTGTTGCCCCTCTGATTTTTCTCCCTGGTTTGCTCGCAGCAATGTCCTGGAGATTAGTCTTTAATTTCTGAAGACCCCAGGGCAATCCTGGAGGATTTGCAACCCGAGGGCCAGCACTGGCCTTTATGTTGCTGGGTGATAACTGGGAGTTGACATTCATTCCCTAGCTGGCAAATGATGAGCACTGGATTGCACACGGGATGAGCTTCTGTTCACTATGGATTTTTAAACTGCTTAAATGATGGAATACAATAAAATATACCCATTCTGCTAGCTGGAGATACCTTTACTGCTCAGGATGGCAAATGGTGTCAATCTGCTCTACAGAAGCTTTAATCTGAGAAAAGTCAGTAGGTCAGAAAGGGTTAAGCACATTGCGTTATTTAATCTTGATGCAAAACCTTTGAAATGTATCTTCTTGCAACACAGACCATCCTTCCATATGTGTCAATAGAATACATCAATAGGATGAGTAGAACATGTGACCTACTCAATCAGCTTCTAATTTATTCACTGCAGGATGTGCCCTGGTCACATTAACTGACCCACACATTCCTCGAACTTCAACAATAGATGACACAGGGGATGTCATATGCGGCTCTGTCTGTGTAATATTGTATTTTATGATCTGTTAACCGACTCTCCGTACAAGAGGGTCAGGAGAACAAGGATATCACAGCGTGGGGTATTAATAGTTTCACATCAGTTTTTGGTTTCCTGACTCCTCCTTGACCCATGAAAAAATAAAAAGAATTTGACTGATGAATTCCTAAATCATTGCACAGCTACCAATTCCATTAAAACAAATTGTGATTTCGGAGTGTTGAGCATTGTTTAGAATCAAAACCTTGGAGATGTTTGTCTTTTCTGGACCCAATTGGTCCAAGTGTTTTACTTGAATGCAATATATTTACAACAGTCTCCAAACAGGAATGTTTACAAAGTAGTACTCAAAGTTGGGCAGAATTGCGTATAGAAAAATGTTAATTCTCTGCCGGAGTTTTAATGCTTTGTAAATTACTACATGTCAAAACTTTGCTTTTTCTGACATTTTGATCTCTGAACCAAGAAATATTTCCTTTTAAATATGCCAATTTTCCGCACCAATTTTCTCCCCTCTCATCCCTTTCCTTTCTCAAGGCACTGTCTCCTGGCTGGGGTATACTTTCCATAGTTGCTGGTAGTCCTCGCACACCTTGTCCAATTGGCTATCATTCATATGTGAGCCTCAGCGGCAAGTGACAGCAGGCTGTGGAAGCTGTAACAGGTGCGCCTGATCCTGTCCTCACCACATTTCCCACTCCAGAGTCTTGAGTACATAATCCAGGCTGACACTCCAGTGCAGTACTGAGGGAGCGCTGCAGTGATGGAAGTGCGGTCTTTCGGATGAGACGTTAAACCGGGGCAGCACTTGCCCTCTCGGGTGGATGTAAAAGATTCCATGGCTCTTTTCGAAGAAGAGCAGGGGAGTTCTCCTGGCCAAATTTATCCCTGAACCAACATCGCTAAAACAGATTATCTGGTCATTATCTCACTGCTGTTTGTGGGACCTTGCTGTGTGCAAATTGGCTGCCATGTTTCCTACATTACAACAGTGACTACACTTCAAAAGTACTTCATTGGCTGTGAAGCCATTTGGGATGTCTTGAGGTGTTATATAAATGAAGTTTTTTCTTTCTTTCTAGCAGGGTACACTGGTTCACGATCAGGGGCAGGAACCCTGACCAATATCCACCTCCTTAAATCACTGGCATCTTTACTGCCGCCGTGGCTGAGATCAACTAAATTCAGTCCAGCCGGCAGTCAAACCTGGAATGTTCTAAGTCTGTGTGACTCAATTACACACTGAATAAACCTAGTGAACCATCAGAGTAGCCCACCAAGAAGGATTGCAAGCAGACAGCAAATTATTTCAAATAAGGAGGAAGAACTTGCATTTATACAATTCCTTTCACAATCTCAGGTTTGCCCTGAAGCATTTTTTTTCGAAGTCTAGTCACTGTTGTAATGTAGGGAAAAGCGGCAACCAAATAGCGCAGAGTGAGGTCCCACAAATAGCAAATGAGATAGTGGCCAAATTAGCCATGTTGGTTAAGGGCTAAACAGTAGTGAGGACACTGGGAGAACTCCTCCGCTCTTCTTCGATTAGAGCCATGGGATCTTTTATGTCCACATAAGAAGGAAGACAGGGCCTCAGATTAACATCTCATCTGAAAGATGGCACCTCCAACAATGTAGCACTCCCTCACTACTGCACAGTAGTGTTAGCCTGGATTATGTGCTCAAGTCACTGGATAGGGGCTTGAACCCACAACCTTCTGACTCAAGAGACAAGAGTGCTACCCACTGAACCAAAGCCCACACTAAATAACGATATTTTCAGCAGAATTCCTAGACTCTTGGCTCATGTAAAATTTCTCTTTTTTAGGCTTTAAAAAGAAGTCCCGTTTTGTAGCCACTTATTGGTCATGTGACCATACACTTTTGGAAGCTCTGCAGATGATGCAAATTAGACGACAATAGTCATGACTCACAAGGGCTGACCTTCCAATTTCAACCAACACTTCCTCCCTGCCTTGCCACAGCCCTAACTTACTCGGCAATTGTGTGAGTGAGGGAGTGGGGGTGATAGAAATATGGCTGCTAGACCATTTTATTGACACCAGTTCTGGCTGCAGATGATCGCAATCCAGTCTTGCTTCAAGGAGAAAATGAAACCTTTGAACTTCACTAACATGACTGAAGATAATTGGACGATTCTTGCTTTGAAAATATTAAGCGGAAGTGAATAGCAGTTTAAACAAAAATATATAATTTCCTAGCAATTGGAAATAATTATTGCAGAGACCATTTTATTTACTGTTAGCAAATCAACTTCAATACATTATCTCTAAGTGTTTAATTGATTGTGTCCTGCAAAAAAAAAGCTGGTGCCAAGGTACATTCCCAGCTGGTAACATTTAGCCCGGCAACTCATGAATAGCTTTTTTAGAACTGATGCATTAACATCCTATCCCCAGGAGTGCGACAGTGCTTAGTGAAACAAACCAGGAAACTGTTAAGCAAAACAGAATGGCAGACAAGTAATGAGATCAAAGGCTGACCATAGACAGTTCCTCCTCCACTCATCATGAAAACCACTCACAGTTAAAGGCTGTCTTCCTTCAAACACCCTCCTAATGTTTTTAATTAAGTGTACTGATTAGTTTTGAATTACAGAATTATAAAGTGAGACATTATTTTTGGTATGTTATTAACCAAAAATAAATGTTTCTGCCAATTAGGTTTCAAAGTGTATCCCCATAATGAGGTGTTATTGACTGTAATGTCAGCAAAACACAGTGTACATTCAAGAGAAAATCAAAGCAACTGTTGAGAAACTATGAATAAAACATCTTACACTGGTTGCTGCAAAATTCTGTCTCAACCAGAATCTCTTAAGTTAACCCTTTGAGAACTGGGTTTTCATTTGAATTCTTAAACCAGGTGCCCGTTGTGCTGATAACAAACCCAAAGCTGATAGTATCTACATGGGAGATATTCTGCTCCAATGTGCTGGAGGGAGGAATTCGGGGCAGAGCAGGAATGGTGAAAGTGCGCTGGAATTACATAGAATTTTACAGCACAGAAACAGGCCTTTCGGCCCAATAGGTCCATGCTGGTGTTTATGCTGCACACAAGCCTCCTCCCACCTTACTTCATCTCATCCTATCAACGTATCAAAGCATGCTGCATATCCAACAGAACAGTACTGGGTACTCAGGAGATTTCACACCACTGGAGTGTGAGATTTTCAATAAAGGTCTCAAAAATGTGCAAAAAGGACAACAACAGCAACTTGCATTTATATAGCGCCTTTAACGTAGTCAGACGTCCCAAGGTGCTTCGCAAGAGTGTTATCAGACAAAAATTGACACCAAGCCAAAGGAGGAGACGTTAGGACTTAAGTTAGAATGGGTGACCAAAAGCTTGGTCAAAGAGATAGGTTTTAAGAAGAGTCTTAAAGGAGGGAAGCAGGGCATCCCCATCGCAGATTTTCTGATAGTTTCACGTGAAATGTAACATCATTGTTGCGCACAGAATGTTTTCAACCTGACTTCCTGACCTTGAGAACTTAAGTTCTTAAGAGATGTCTGTCCCCTGGTTTTACAAGTGACAGTGCAGGTGTACTTTTTGGTTTCCTCTATTGTGTTTCAATAGTTGCAACTTTTGGTCATTTTGCAATGAAATTTTGGATCATTTTAATTTATTTTTTCAATTCTTACTGTTGAAGGGAATTCTACTTTTAATTCTGACACCGTACACTGTTAGGAGGGGCATTCTTCTGGGAATTGCTCTTACCTGCTTGAGGATGATGCAGAGGAATGGTAAGCATGGTCTGCCTGCAACAGAGCCGGTTTGCACAGCGCAACTGTGGGTCCACAAAAGCCACCAGAGCTACTCGTCATAGGAGATGTGCCTTTACCCTAACCCTAACCCACATGTTTCAGTAAAGGAGGGCCTTTCTACAGGTCAAGGTTGGGGCCTCAATATGCCATCTTGTACAAGCAGAAAAATCATCTTGAGATGTTGAAAGATGAGGGGGTGTATTCACAGTGAAAGTCATGCAGGACCTGAATGCCCCATATGTAAATGACTATGGGTCATGCAGCTGGGTTGCTGCACAATAACATGAGGCACAATACCGTTGGAAGATATGGGCAAGGCGAGGCTTTCAATTGTACATTGCATCTTGAAGGCATGCCCTACTGAGGTATAGGGGACAGCGGAGATGCAAGGGAAGAGCTATAATGCCATATGAGGGCCAGTAAATTTGGAACAGGTTGACAGACAACACTTCATGGCGAGTAGTTTTGGGCTGTTTACCCAATGCATGACACAGTCGAGTAGTCTTAACCTGCCAGGTTCCTCAATGGGTGTTGTCTTTTTATGCATCTGTTCCCAGTCCTTATAGTAATGTACACAGTATTGAGCCTAGTCACTTGCTCCTGCCAGGAATGGAAAACTATCGTTCTCTGAGGAGGATGTTTACTCCCTTTGTACCCACCTACTCCAGCTGCACATACAGGCCAGGCGTCAAAACATGGCTCTACTGTTCTGGCACTTGCCCATAGAGTTTGTTTCTTGCCTTCAGATTCTGGCCTTGGCAAAGGCTGAAATAATTAAAATTCATTTTGAAGCTTTGTAAGAAAAACTGAAACAATATCTGTCCCTGTATGCAGCCATTCACCTTAAAGTGTGCAAATCCCTTTAAATTTGATCCCCAGCCCATTGTTCTGCATCCTCCATTAGACTGGATCCCTGCACAAGGTTAAAGCTGCACAAGGCAGCTTTGAGTAATTATTGATATGAGCTGACACAAAACTTTGCGTCCAGTCGACTCACTGCCCCCTACTGGCCGTCTGTGAACCAACAGCTGGGCAGAGAAGCCTCACCTCAACCTGGAGCAAAAAAAAACACAGCCCTGACTTTGGATTTTATCGTACAAAATTGGCAGGATGTTGGGAATCAGATAATGTTTGTGTGAATATCACGAAGAATGTAATCTATTCATGTGTTTGCTTATTTAAGATGTAAATATACCCACAGGGTAACTTTGATTCTGCAAGAGTTAGCCCCCAGCCCCAGTGATGTAGTGGGTAAAGGCAACACTCAGCACTAGGTTACTAACTCATTAAAACTGGGGCCAATTTCGCCGTGTTTGACAGAGACTCTGCTATTAAGGAGAGAAAATATCAACCTAACTCGGGCCATGGGAGGGTGTCAATATTTGTTGTGGGTCCACAGAAATGGGTCAATATTTGCAATTTTAGAACCAGTGGCATGGATCTAGGATCTGCGCTGTTTCAATTTCAGTCTTTCCATTAAATTCTTCCCTTATCCTGGCATTGTAGCAATTTAAAATGATGTCTGTTGACCGCTTTCTGGAAGAGATCTCTTGTTGTCTTTGCACCTCTTGAGGGGAAGGGAGGGTGGAATGAGTGAATGCACATGTTCCCTGAGGAATTCCAGTAATCTTTGACAAACGTCTAATCAAATGTCCAGCACGTGAGTGCAAAAGACAAGGCTGAAGCATTTGCAACCAACTTCAGCCAGAAGTGCCGAGTGGATGATCTATCTCGGCCTCCTCCCGATATCCCCACCATCACAGAAGCCAGTCTTCAGCCAATTCGATTCACTCCACGTGATATCGAGAAACGACTGAGTGCACTGGATACAGCAAAGGCTATGGGCCCCAACAACATCCCAACTGTAGTGCTGAAGACTTGTGCTCCAGAACTAAATGCGCCTCTAGCCAAGCTGTTCCAGTACAGCTACAACACTGGCATCTACCCAACAATGTGGAAAATTGCCCAGGTATGTCCTGTCCACAAAGGAAGATGGTAGTGGTTGTTGGAGGCCAATCATCTTGCCCCAGGACATTGCTGCAGGGGTTCCTCAGGGCAGTGTCCTAGGCCCAACCATCTTCAGTTGCTTCATCAATGACCCCATCCACCACCCTAAACATTCACTCCCTTCACCACCGGCGCACCGTGGCTGCAGTGTGTACCATCCACAGGATGCACTGCAGCAACACGCCAAGGCTTCTTCAACAGCAGCTCCCAAACCCGCGATCTCTACCACCTAGAAGGACAAGAGCAGCAGGCACATGGGAACAACACCACCTGCACGTTCCCCGCCAAGTCACACACCATCCCGACTTGGAAATATATCGCCGTTCCTTCATCGTCACTGGGTCAAAATCCTGGAACTCCCTTCCTAAGAGCACTGTGGGAGAACCTTCACCACATGGACTGCAGCGGTTCAAGAAGGCGGCTCACCACCTTCTCAAGGGCAATTAGGGATGGGCAATAAATGCCGGCCTCGCCAGCGATGCCCACATCCCATGAACGAATAAAAAAAAATCAACTGGTGCATCTCTTGAAAGGAGGATGGTTTTGTCTCTGATGATTTTAAACATACATTGGAGGAAATGTAAATTGTTTTGAACTAATTACATTCGACAGAGTTTTCTTGTCCTAGATGCTGAAACCATGATGGTCCAAAGAATGTTGACCAGGTGTTCTGATCTACTCTCTCTAGGTCTAATCTGATTACACTGATAAATGGACTATTAATCCTGAAGGGTGTGTTGGTAGTTACTGGGCCGGTAATCCCGAGGCCTGGACTTCTCGCTGCTCATCCTAGCCTGCGTGCCACAGGAAAGAACATTAACGATAATGATCACGACTGCGATCTGGGAACTGTCCTTTGCGGCACAGGAAGTTTAAGGAATCATTTTGTCCACGGTGAAGAAAGATACCACAACAACGAAATTCCCGCCCGGCAGCTCAGCAGTGACCATGGGGCAGAAAAGAAAGATAGGCGTGTGAAAAACTTTAAAAATTCAATGTTGAGCATTCTCGCCCTTTCACTTGTCTTAGAGATATTGGTGGGATTGACTGTGAAGAGCCAAGGCTGATATACCACAACCAAAATCTTGAGAAATTTAGCTTCTGGTATTTTCCTCCATTTTCCTCCATATTACTCCGTATTACTCCATATTACTCCGTATTACTCTGCGTAGATGCTTTTTAATTTCAGCACCACTGCTGATAGGAAGAGAGGAAATTTTAATTGGAAAAGATCATTAAATCGAACCGACTCATCTGTTAATCTCGACCCACCTTTCTACTTCCTCACTGAATCCCTCAATTCCCTATAAATATATCGAGTTGTCTCTTGAACCTATTTATAATTCCTGCTTCCCTGGAATCTTATTCCCCACATCCATTGCATTCTGTGTGGAAAAAAAAATTACATGAATTCTCAAATTACTCCAATTTAATTTTTTTTAAAATTCTGTCCTTTAGTTTTTAAGCCTTTTATTGCTGAGAACAATTTCTTTAGATCAACTTTAATGGTCCCCTTCTACTTGGGCCTCTCAGTTGCCTCTTTTCAAATGACAAGTCCAACTTCTTTAGCCTTTCCACACAATTTACATCCCTGAGACCTTGTATCATCTTTGTTTCCCTTCGCTGCACACTGTCAGGTCAATAATATCCCTTGTAAGTTATATGCCATTATTGTAGATACTACTCTACATGGGATATAGACAGTAACATCGCTACCTCTTTTGATTTTCATTCTATCTCTCTGATAATGCAACCCATTGTCTTATCTTCTCCTGCAGCAATGCATTGGCCTGGTGGTTTCAATGACTTTCTGCTATAATCTCCAAGTCCCTTTTCTGAACAATTGATGAAGCAACTGTAGTGCTGAAGACTTGTGCCTGAACCTTCATGCCTGCTCCGTTCAGCACATGCTCCCAATTTTGGCTCCTTTCTCATCTGCTAATTATTTTACTTTTGCATGGTTTAAATGCCACCAGATAGATGAAACATTGAGCAGTGTGGTGCTACAGAGCAGTGACGAATAGAGAACTAACTTTAATTTGAGCTCTATTGCTGTCTGTTTTTTAACTGCACTGTTTGTTGCAAAAGTCATGTCACAAATTACTTCAAAATTTACTTTCTAAAATTATCTAATGTCTGTTTAATATTTATCTCAGTGAATAGCAGAATTATCATGTCATCTAGCTTGTCACGCTGCGATGTCCGGTAATGTATGTAACATGCAAAAAAATACTTCAGGAAACCTACAATGAGATTGCTGCCAGTATTTATTGGACGACTTGAAGCCAATGAGAAACAGACACCTAATTATTTGCCGGTACCATGGTAACAATCACCTGTAGTTTGAAGTCGGGCTAACAGGAGAACATTTAGTTCAGGAAAATAAATATTTATGTAATGCTAGCATTTATGATTAGAATTAATTAAGCTGTGATAACGCTCAGAATTTTAATGAAATCTAATGACATGTGGTAGAAATTCAACACAGAAACAGGCTATTCAGCCCGACTACACAGGCAAGTAAAGTCCCTTATATGTTCCGGGAGTTGTAGTTTGGTTATAGTGCTAAATATGGGTATCTATAATCACATTATAACTCCAGGTAAACATAGCAGAGATTCGAACCAATGCGAGGAAAACAGTGATACATTTGCAATGACTAAAAAATGCCTGTTGCTGTGGCAACACAGTCAGTGGCTGTTTTAGGACAGGCTTTTATAATGGTGGGTTAATGGATACAATAATTACAGTGGGTTAATGGGTATAAAGTATCAGTTGATGTAATTTGAAATATATTTTGAAAGAACTGTAAATAAGCAGAATGTTTAGGAACTTGTGCTAACCTTTGGCAATCTTCATCAGTGCACGATAACCTAGTCAAATGACTGCCAATATATTTTTCTGATATTTGCACACCCACACACACACCCACACACACACACACACACACACTTGTTTAAAGGAGGCTCGTAGAACGATTGCATCCGCGAGATCAGTCTGTTTCTGTTGGACTGAGCTGCTCAGCAGTGCATCTTTGAGGCAATGCACAGTAAGCTCTACACTTGGATACATTAATTTTCTTTTTAACCCAGTGATTTTTTTTAACAAGCTATTCATCCATTGGTACCTACTGCTGATGTTGGCTTGCGGAAATCTGAATTAATTTTTGACTTGGACCTTTTGCAAATTCAGCTATAAAAATAAATGATGATATCTGAGTCTAATGGAAGTTGAGAGTGATAGCTGTTTGGAGCTGCTCTCAGTATAATGGTGTTTTCAACCAACAGCTGCTTTTAATTCATTTTAGATTCACAGAACCTTTTTGTATCCAAAACCCGAAGCCAACCTATCATACAGTTTAAGCATTGTTAGTCCCCACCCCACCCCCCCACCAACATGTTGTGTACTATAGATCTGCAAACAGCCTCCCACCCTCGAACCTTCATTTGAAAGAAGGTTTTATATTGTTTTAATTACATTTTTAGCTGCATGATTAAAGTGGCGTTTGATCAGGAGGAATTTTACAGCTTACTGCCCCTGGCTGTGGGCAGTGATCCGATGTGCGCTCCTGTGCCAGTTTCCCCTGGAGAGCCCTTGGGTAAAATAATATGAGAAACACACTTTGTAAATAATACCATATAAATTCAAATGATTGGGCTGAGCTTTATTCTCCCCGTTCATTTTTTTTTTCTTGCCCACAAGTGAAAAAAGCTCCATGTTTATATTCCCGAGTGTCATGTAGCTCCTATCCATTTTCTCCATAACCATAAGGAGACTCTTAAATGCTTAGAGATTTCCACTTAACTGTACAATAGACTTGGACAAGGTTCATGGAACGCTATTCAGAGTCTTTACCCTGTAATTAGTCTGGCCCATTGGACTCTACACAGCCAATCCCCTTGTAAGAATGGTGACAACAAGAATTTTTGCAACAAAACAGTTCTTTCTTACTGGAAACAGATCCCCGACTGTTGAAGTTAAGAACATTTTTTTTTAAATTTCGGAAAGAATGAGAAAATGGCATTTTTTTTAAAACTGATTTTTTTTTAACGCTTCATGATCTAGTCTGTGAAATGATCAGCCTGTAACCAAATGCACTGCTTTGCTAGTGTAATGAGCATCTTACCTGACCAAAAAAGAAAATAACCTGAAGCTACACTGACGGGGATTAATATGTTGCCAAAGAGAGTTGTCTTGACTTAAGAAAATGTTTATTCTATATAAAAACAGCACCCAGTGAGGTTCGAATACCAATTTAAGACCAGTTTGCCAAGTAAAGCTTCTCCATGTTTCAACTCGTCTCAAGTAATCACATTGAGGGCCATGCCAAGAAAAATCTTCCCAGCTGTGCTAGTGTTGAATCTATCCCAAGAAATTTCTTGCTGGAAACATTTTGCATTTTGCACCCTAAATTAGAAAGCAAGTTACCATGGGCATAAATACCAGCTTATTATCAAAACCGTTTTGTTAATTCTTTAAAGAATGGGTAGCCTAGTGCAGCTCCTAAGTGGAATTTTACATCCCCTGATAATCAAGTCTCTCAGGGGAGATGAGATTAATACATTTGAGCTACTTAAAATAAAAGGCTTCTCAAAGAAAAGTTGGTGACTGCAGCTACAGTACAAAAAAAAAAGTGACTATAATTCTTTCTGTATTTTTTTTGTTCCTGATTTTTTCCCCCATTGTTTTCCTGGAGTTGTTTGATGAGACAGCCTGTTTTGGCAGGGTTGATGGAATTGTCTTTGGTCTTTCACCATGACCACTGCCAAATGGCTCTTCATGTTTGGCCAACGGTTGATCGGCATGCCGAGTTGACTAAACCATTTTTTCCCCTCTTTTCCTGGGATGTGCTCCATTTATTGGCACTGCCAAGAACTTATGACATTCAGTCTGAAGCAATGGTTTTCAAAACTTTTCTGTGTGGGGGGAACCCCTGCAAATTTTAACACCCTCACAGGGACACACTGTCCTAACATCTGAAAGACTGTCAGTTACTCAAAAGCAAACGACACAATCATTGCAGAAAACATGTTTTTGGCAGCAACAGACATGAACAACAAATGTAGGCAAGTACAGAGGCCTGATGGCAGAGCGACAGAAATCTGATGACCTCGGCGACCTCTTTGGACCCGCTGGAAAACCCTTGTGGGACCAGGGCTCTCAACAACAACAATTTGTATTTATATAGCGCCTGTAACATAGTAAAATGTCCCAAGGCG
This sequence comes from Heptranchias perlo, assembly GCF_035084215.1. Classification (NCBI taxonomy): domain Eukaryota; kingdom Metazoa; phylum Chordata; class Chondrichthyes; order Hexanchiformes; family Hexanchidae; genus Heptranchias; species Heptranchias perlo. Next base: position 13,808,320 of record NC_090360.1, read on the forward strand.
CTTCACAGGAGTACTCTTGCTCCTTCTGGCCCCTCAAAGGAAAGTGTTTGACTTATCGGAAGCGCCTCTTCTGTCTTTATGCCAGCTGCAGACCTGCTTCTGCCCAGTGGGAAAACCATGATGGCTTCCGGCTCGGGCCCAGTTAGAATTGCAACGGGGTCCTATTGACTTAATAGGACCCCAATTTGCCTAAATTTGTGAGGCTTCGGCCTGCTTTATGTGGCCACCTCGTCTGCCTGGAAGTTTACATCGCAAATGGTCAAGATCTGAGTGGGTGAGTAACCTACTCGTTTTAAACGGCCCCTCCACCCGGATAACGCAGCAGGTAGGGTTAAAATCGCCTCCAATGACTGTCAAAATCTCTCTGCTGTTTATTTTGGACTGAAAATATGAATCTCATGAAAAGCTGCTGCGACCTCAGAGCCGTTATTGTGATATCCTGAATTGTTTTCACTGCATACAGTTTAAAATACACGTTTTGAAACAGCTTTCTCCCCATTCCCTCCCGAACCTGGTATTTCAAGCTGGGATACAGGTGTATGAGCATCATCAGCCCTCTGGACTCTAACCCAAGGGATCATCATTCAAGTAACTCTACATAGGACAACATTTTCTGAGACTGCGAGACTTTTAAAAAAGATGGTAATTTATTGTATAACTGTTAGATCAGAACCACAGTGCCTTTAACTTCAAGGCTCCTGGCAACTCTCTTTGATGATCTTCTAGCCTGATTATGCTAGACTTTATGCCGTATGGGGTAGATACTATCAGTTAACACATTCGGAGAGTAAAGTTGCATGTACCACCAATATTGGAGTAGGAATTCTTGATTATTTAGGTACATGCATACACTTGTGTGCTGCACAATTGCACTCATGAACTCTATAATTGTTTACCCATTTTCAATACTTAGGACTGTAATTAATTAACATTCTGTAATCATACAAAATAAGTATTTCTTTTTCAACACAACATGATGAATATTTTCCGCAGCTGCAGTAAGCAATGTGCCAATACACAACTTATTATTCTACTCACACCGAGAAAATATCATGTGCTCTCACATGAATCTTTATGTAGGACAAACTGTCAAAAGGTTTATATTTAAACACAAACAAGATTTCATTATGTACAGTAATAATAAACCACCACATTTTGGTTAGTCCTGAATGTACCTCCTGAGGATGGATTTGCCACAGGCCATGTCTCAGATCTCTTGTAATTGAGTCTAATATGTCTTTGGTCTGATTCTCCTTGTGTTCCAAAATAGATCACAAAGTGTCCCATTTGAGGGACTAAATTTTGGTCTTCAGCTTCATGGTTCCTTTCTTGGCTCCATTTGGAAATATCCCTCCATTTCTTCCATGGCTGTGAGTAACCGGATGTATATGTACTCGGTCTGATAGATTTTGATGTAATCCATGTGAACTACCTTAGGCTCAGCTCACAGGTGTATCTGAAATTTGTGGCTGACTTTGTTTCACTATTCACTTGATGATAAGGTGCAATCAGGCCAAAAACACACCCCTACTTCAGCAGCAATTGACCCTGCTTTTAAATATCCACTGCGCCCTGAGTTGACATTAAACACAGTGCCAAGTCATAACTCGCACCAAGTCTCGTTCACCTATCACCCCTGTACTCACTGAGTGACATTGGCAGAACACCTCTATTTTAAAATTCACACCCTTGTATTCCAATCCCTCCATGGCCTCGCCCCTCCCTGTCTCTGTAACCTCCTCCAGCCCAACAACCCTCCGAGATCCCAGCGCACTTCCAATTCTGGCCTTTTGCGCATCCCCGATTTCCTTCGACCCACTATTGGCGGCCGTGCCTTCAGCTGCCTAAGCCCTAAGCTCTGACATTCCCTCCATAAACCTCGCCACCTCTCTACCTCTCTCTTCTCCTTTGAGACGCTCCTTAAAACCTACCATTTTAACCAAGCTTTTAATCACCTGCCCTAATATCTTCTTATGTGGCTTGGTGTGAAATGTTGTTTGATTACGCTCACGTGAAGCGCCTTGGGATGTTTTGCTACGTTAAAGGCGCTATATAAATGCATGTTGTTGTTCTTTCCTCCATCAGCAAGAAGAGTGCTGTTCTCAATGACCGAACTGAGATAAAGCCTTCTCTGTAAGCCTGGGGGTTGCAAAGGTCTACAATGAAGTTGTCTGAGTTCAGAGGTTTGAAATGGCCATTACCTATTCGGAAGATCCAGGATTTAGTATATCTCTGTCACAGCACGGCTGTCAGGAACAGATCAATTGTCCGAGTATGTTATCGATTGTTTCTAACATTGGGAGTTAGGATGTTAAAATCCTGGACCTCCCTATCTAACAGCATTCTGGGAGTACCTTCTCCACATAGACTGCAGCGGTTTATGAAGAAGGACCACCACCACCTTCTCCTGGGCAACTAGGGATGGGCAATAAATTACGGCCTCGCCAGCAATGCCCATAACCTGAGAATGAATTTTTTTTAAATAGTGATAGTGTTTTTATTAATAGTGTACCTCCTCACTTCCATGGTATAATCAGATAGAAACCATCCACCACTAAAGGAACAATGTACATTTAGGAAAACTTTGAACTTTTAAGACAGCCCCATAAAATCATGCATATTGGCTCTGGATCATGATGGCTTATTCCAGTGTTCTCCTCCCACCAATTGAACTGCTTTGCTATACATGGGATCTTATAGCATGCAACTGAGCAGGCTTAGTTAAACATAGTTAATTGTTTAACTGGATAACTAACTAATGGCTTGCTCCTGAATGGATTAATAAGGTACTTAGTGGGGTGATGGTGAATTAGCTAACCAAATTAAGTACAATGTTTCTGACCAGCCCTGGGGGTATTAGTAGAGTCAGTTTCTAACATGTCTAGTTACTGCTCAGTAGCAAATGGACTGCTGATCTAGACAGTAGAGTACAAGTTGTACAAAGTCTTGCTAAGATTTACAGCACTCTGGTCAGAACACCTTGAGTATTGTATTCAGCTCTGGTCACCAAGGGATACAGTCAATCTCTGAGGCAGTGCAGAGAAGAACTAAAGGCTGGGTCTTAGCTTCAGACCATTGGGTTATGGGGAAAAACTGGGCAAAAATTGGGTTGTGTAGTCTTGAAAGGAAGTGACGAAAAGGGGACCTCATAAAGGTACATCAGATAGAAAAAAGCTTAGAAAAGATGAATCCAGAACACACTAAACCATTACAGCAAGACAGAAGGCAAAAGACAAATTTAGAACCGCTGTGTGGAAGTTTTTCTCCAATTAAAATAGTGATCAACACGTGGAATGGGCTCTTGGAGAAGGCAAAATCAAAACCTGGACTCATTTAAGAAAGTTAAACACTGTGACAGGGACTCTATAGGTTCTTTTGGGATGAATGGGCCGATTGGTCTACTTTGTCTTGTGACCTTCTACAACTATTGCTCAATCTCTATGTGGATTTAATTAAGAGCCCTCTCGAGCCACACCATCATTGTGGCTAGCACCTGTAGTACTTCACCTGATTGTATTTATGGTTGATTAATCTTAAGTAATAGTTATATTCTTTAACTTACCAACACCACCACCACCACCCCTCAAACAAAATACAATTAAAATTGGCCCTCATACTGATAAACAGAGGTTTCTGTCATATTTTTAAAAGTTACATGAAGATTTACTGGATAAGAATCTTTCATCACTGAAGGATCTTCCCTAGTACAGACTGTATGACCAAGAATTAGTGATTTTTTTTCTCTCCTTTCTTCTGCAGTATTATCTCAATGTTGAGTTTGCCTATGAAACTTTTATTGGTTGGACGCACATGGAGAAATGAGGCATCAAATCTGTTCTATTGAAGTGAAGTAATGCATTGGGTGTTTAATGCTCAATAGGGCTTTTGTTATGTGATGTTTAATCATTGCTTACCTGTTGGTGTAGAAAACTAGCAAAAGCTAATCAACAGCTTCAAAAAAGCTAACAGTTAAAGACCAGAGATGAATATAGACCGTATGACATGTGTGGGTTAGATTTTCTGTATAATAACTATGAATGGGCAGTAGATCTAGTCCACCATTCAATCACTTTTATTGCAGGGGCAAAATCAGAAATACAGTTTGCAGCAGTAGTGGATTTAGAAATTACTGATGGAGAATGTGAATCTTGAAAGGCCAAGATTTACTTTCTTAGAGTGTCTGGGGACATGCCATTCAGAAATTGTTTAATGATGCAGTTTCTGGCAATTTGAAGCCTACTGTAATTCTATCTTTCAAACCAAAACCAGTGTATCGTGGAAGGGTTACAGATATTTCATATCTGAATATAAACGTGGGTTACAGGCTACAATACAACTTTTCAGGGCCCGTCGCCTTTCATTGGGAATCTAACCCCAGACAGATCATGTTAATTTGTGAATTGAAACTATTTTCAACAGGCACCTACAATGATCCTAATAGTCAGAATAATACTAGGGCTAAAAGGGTTAAGTTATGTATTCCCTTGAGTATAGAAGATTAAGGGGTGATCTAATTGAAGTATTTAAGATGATTAAAGGATTTGATAGGATAGATAGAGAGAAACCATGTCCTTTGGTGGGGGAGTCCAGAATAAGGAGCAATCCAGAGTAAAAATACTCAATTGGAGGAGGGCCAATTTCAATGGGATGAGAATGGATCTGGCCTGGGTAAATTGGAATGAAAGATTGGCAGGCAAAACTGTAATTGAACAATGGGCGGCCTTCAAAGAAGTGATGGTTCGGGTACAGTCTAGGTACATTCCTACAAGGGAGAAAGGTAGGCCAACTAAAGCCAGAGCTCCCTGGATGATGAAAGAGATAGAGAGTAAGATGAAGCAGAAAAAAGGGGCGTATGATAGATGTCAGGTTGATAATACAAGTGAGAACCAGGCTGAATATAGAAAGTTCAGAGGGGAAGTGAAAAAGGAAATAAGAGGGGCAAAGAGAGAGTATGAGAATAGACTGGCAGCTAACATAAAAGGGAATCCAAAAGTCTACAATAAGCATGTAAACGGGTAGTAAGAGGAGGGGTGGGACCAAAAAGGAGTTCTACGCATGGAGGCAGAGGGCATGGCTGAGGTACTAAATGAGTACTTTGCATCTGTCTTTGCAAAGGAAGAAGATGCTGCCAAAATCACAGTAAAAGAAAAGGTAGAGATAGTGGATGGACATAAAACTGATAAAGAGGAGGTACTAGAAAGGCTAGCTGTACTTAAAGTAAATAAATCACCCAGTCCGGAAGGGATGCATCCTAGGTTACTGAGGGGAGTAAGGGTGGAATTTGCGGAGGTACTGGCCATAATCTTCCAAACATCCTTCAATATGGGGGTGGTGCCAGAGGACTGGAGGATTGCAAATGTTAGGATTGTCAGGATAAACCCAACAACTACAGGCCAGTCAGTTTAACCTCGGCATTGGGGTAACTTTTAGAAATGATAATCTGGGACAAAGTTAATAGTCATTTGGACAAGTGTGGATTAATTAAGGAAAGCCAGCACAGATTTGTTAAAGGCCAATCATGTTTAACTAACTTGATTGAGTTTTTTGATGAGGTAACAGAAAGGGTTGATGAGGGCAATGTGGTGTATATGGATTTCCAAAAGGTGTTTGATAAAGTGCCGCATAATAGGCTTGTCATCAAAGTTGAAGCCCATGGAATAAAAGGGACAGTGGCAGCATGGATAGGAAATTGGCTAAGTGACAGGAAACAGAGTGGTGAACGGTTGTTTTTCAGACTGGAGGGAGGTATACAGTAGTCTTCCCCAGGGGTCGGGACTAGGACCACTGCTTTTCTTGATATATTTAATGTCTTGGACTTGGGTGTACAGGGCACAATTTCAAAATTTGCAGATGACACAAAACTTGGAAGTGCAGTGAACAGTGAGGAGGATAGTGGTAGACTTCGAAAGGACACAGACAGGCTGGTGGAACGGACGGACATGTGGCAGATGAATTTTAACGCAGAAAAGTGCGAAGTGATACATTTTGGTAGGAAGAATGAGGACAGGCAATATAAACTCAAGGGTACAATTCTAAAAGGGGTGCAGGAACAGAGAGATCTGGGGGTATATGTGCACAAATCGTTGAAGGTGGCAGGGCAGGTTGAGAAAGCGGTTTAAAAAAGTATACAGTATCCTGGGCTTTATAAATAGAGGCATAGAGTACAAAAGCAAGGAAGTTATGATGAACCTTTATAAAACACTGGTTCGGCCACAACTGGAGTAATGTGTCCAGTTCTGGGCACCGCAATTTCGGAAGGATGTGAAGGCCTTGGAGAGGGTGCAGAAGAGATTTACTAGAATGGTTCCAGGGATGAGGGACTCCAGTGGCTAGAATGGAGAAGCTGGGGTTGTTCTCCTTAGAACAGAGAAGGTTGTGAGGAGATTTGATAGAGGTATTCAAAATCATGAATGGTCTAGACAGAGTAGATAGAGAGAAACTGTTCTCATTGGCGAAAGGATCAAGAACCACAGGACATAGATTTAAAGTGATTGGTAAAAGAACCAAAGGCAACCTGAAGAAAACTTTTTTACACAGCGAGTGGTTAAGATCTGGACTGCACTGCCTGAGGGGGTGGTGGAGGCAGATTCAATTTTGGCTTTCAAAAGGGAATTGAATAAGTATTTGAAGGGAAAAAATTTGCAGGACTACGGGGAAAGGGCAAGGGAGAGGGACTAGCTGGATTGCTCTTGCAGAGAGCCGGCACAGGCTCGATAGGCCGAATGGCCTCCTTTCATGCTGTAACCATTCTATGATTCTATGATAACCTTAAAATTAGAGCTAGGCCATTCAGGGATGATATCAGGAAGCACTTTTTTACACAAAGGATAGTGGAAATCTGGAACTCTCTTCCCCCAAAAAGCTGTTGAGGCAAGGGGTCAATTGAAAAATTCAAAACTGAGATTGATCGATTTTTGTTAGGCAAAGGTATGAAGGGTTATGGAACCAAGGCGAGTAGATAAAGTTAAGATACAGATCAGCCATGACCTAATTGAATGGTGGAACAGGCTCGAGGAGCTGAATGGCCTACTTCTGTTCCTGTGTGCCTATAACAGTGCTTTATACATTCACAAGACAAAACTAGCTCTCTATAACACCTGTCCCCCATCCCATACCCCACAGCAGCTCAGAAGCAGATGGTGCAGTGGGGGGTTTGCTCAATTAACTATTTAAAAAATATATATATTTTTAAATATCTTCTTGAATATCTTCATCAGTGACAAGGGTGAGTCAATACTATCAGAAAAAAAGTAGAATTGAGTTCTAATAAAGGCTGACACCCAAATGTTAACACATTTTTCCCTCATTTCAATTCTGATTAACCTGCTTTAAAACCCTTAAAACACAAAGCAACAAGTTACTGTTGCCAATAATTGCAAACATTTAATGCATTCGTATGATATTTCTTTGATTGCTGTTTTAACAAGTATTACAACAGTGACTACACTTCAAAAATACTTCATTGGTTGTAAAGCGCTTTGGGACATCCTGAGGTTGTGAAAGGCGCTATATAAATGCAAGTTCTTTCTTTAATCTACAAATGGCAGTTCTACTTTTACTGATGATGAGAAACATGGAAGCTAAACTTGCACGGTGGCATTTATTTGTTTTACACCTCTTCATAAAATCATAGAATAGAATCATAGAATGGTTACGGCACAGAAGGAGGCCATTCAGCCCATTGAGCCTGTGCCGGAATAGCTTGTGCTTTTTATGTTAGGTGGCATAACACAGTGCAACTCCAATACAACTGTGGAAATTTATCTTACAATATGCTAGTTTATAACAGGATGCTACTGGTATGTCATAAATGTAATAGAAATTGGAGAAATATGAGGCAGTAGCGTAACAAACTGGTTTGGTAACACAACAAGATAGATCTTAGAAAGCCATGGTCCCAGCGTGGAGCTCAGTTCCTCAGGAGTGCATGTGCTGTACCAGTGCACGAAGCTCCACAGAAGTGAAAGTACATAAAATCTACGCTAATACGTAAAAACAAAGAGAAATAAAGGGTTGCCAATGGGCTTTTTGGTGAAGCCAGCTTTGGTTGTCCCAGCAGACGGCTATGGAATTTGGCAGAAGATTTCACAAAAATCAATGGGGAATCCCAAGTAAACTTCATGACAGATATCATTCCTAATCAGATATTCGAGTAAACATAGGATAAACACGAATCAACATGTAAAGACTAGAACACCATATCCAAATCAGCGTTAGTCATTGGAGCAGGGCCAACCATCCTAAAGGAGTTCACCAGAGAAGAGCTAAAAAGGGAGAGAGATGTAAAGTGGACTTCTGAGATTCATGGCACATATATAGCATCATAAACTATCTGAATACACATGGCATGGGATTTTTTTTTTAAGTTGTTAATACAAATTATTTAGGCCTCATTAGTAGAAAGTAGATTGAGAGGAACATACTTGAAATTGATTGGAATAAATATGTTTGGTAAATTTGGTATATAATTGGAGTCCACCTTTAATCTGCTATAATGGTATTATGCTGACCCATGAAACCAGATATCCGGCCATGTTCAATAGACAAGCGTACCTGTCACCTGAGGCACACAACATGACATGGCGCCACTCACTGATCTCTATAATAAATGTGAGGTTAATCCTGATGAGATCTTTACATGGAGAGGCAGAGTATGACTTCCAGCAGTGCTAGATAATCCTCCTTGATGATTTGTCATCATCAGGAGGGTTGGAAAGTTATCCAGGGACAGAATATTCTCTCCTTACGGGCGGTGGCTTGGAGTGCATGCGGTAGGAATGGGGAGGAAAGCCTGACGTTTCCTACCTTGAAACGGAGTCATAGCGAATCGACTGCCTGTTTTACACTGCCGATTTGCTACGAGCCCATCCACTGCTGTCAGCCAAGTTCACCCCCATTATGTAAGAAATTAGATCAATAGTATCGTAGTATGGAATCCGTAGTGATTCGAACACTGGGACCTTGGAGCTCACAGAATCCGTTTCTCCATTGCTGCAGTTCATGAGTACCCCACACCCATAAAATCTCCACAAGTAGCTTTTGCTGAAAAAGTGCTTGAAATGGTTATCTGCAGAGAGCACAGGAACCTTTATCTCCAGTGGAGTGTACATGGAAGTAAATAATAATATCGCTTACTTGATTTCAATCAGAATTCTCTGAAATATGAATGCAGCCATATTATAAAACATGCTACAAAGAGATTATTTAACACATCAAACCAGTTCCTTCTACTGACCATGTATAATCCACACACACTACACAACCAATTTTGGTTCCCAAGGAAACATTCTTCAAACATTCTTCCCTGCCTCCTTCACAAAGGTAAATCAAGTAAAACTCCAGAATGCATATCTATTTCTACACTATGGATTTTTGTCATAAAAACTCTGCTGCCCGTATCCTAACTCTCACCAAGTCCCGTTCACCCATCACCCCTGTGCTCGCTGACCTACACTGGTCAGGCAACGCCATGATTTTAAAACTCTCATCCTTGTTTTCAAATCCCTCCATGGCCTCGTGCCTCCCTTTCTCTGTAACCTCCTCCAGACCTACAAACCTCCAAGATCTCTGCGCTCCTCCAATCCTGGCCTCTTACGCATCCCCGATTTTCACCGCTCCACCATTGGCGGCCATGCCTGCAGCTGCCTAGGCCCTAATCTCTGGAATTCCCTCCCTAAACCTCTCCGCCTCTCTACCTCTCTTACCTCCTTTGAGATGCTCCTTAAAACCTATCTCTTGTGGCCTGTCCTAATAGCTCTTTCTTTGGCTCGGTGTCAAATTTTGCCTGATTACGCTCCTGTGAAGCGCCTTGGGACGTTTTACTACGTTAATGGCGCTATATAAAAGCATGTTGTTGTTGTTGTTGTTGTGTAAAGAATAGCTACATTTTTTCTCCCTCCCCTGTCTAAACTCCAATCTTTCCTGGATCAGATGGCATTGCACTGTACGTTGAATGATGGTAAATGGTGGGGTTTTGTTTCCCCTTTGATTTACCAGTGGCAAAGTAGAAGGGTTTGATCAACGACCTTTCTTTTAACCAATCTGAGCCCTCGAGGCCCATACAGAAATACCAAACAACCCACCAAGAAACTCAATCTGCGCTTTCCTGCTGCACTGTCAAGAATGTGTGTGTTAACTTTCTTTTCATATCCTGATGTGTAATACATTTGAAACTTCCGATTGCTGTATCTCTTTTACTGCCGGAAGCATTGCAACATGTTTTCCATTAAAGGGGGCTTTGTTGTTTGAGGATTCCGTACTAACTTTGTACACACTCAGCTGACGTTGCACACATGCTTAGAGTCACAGTGACAGGCTCACTAACCAGCCTTGCTCACAATATAGTTGCATGTTGGGCTTTTAATTGCTATACAACGTTGCTACCCCTGCATGAACTGTTCAGCATCAGAATGCAGCATGTTAACAATAAAGCCCAATTGGCTCCTCATTTAGGAAGCTCACATTTGTACACATGGGCAAAATGAAGACTTCCAGCACAACATAGAGGTTAGATTTTAAATAAAAATCACATTGGTTAATATTACAGCATCCTTCTATCGCTATTTGTTTCATTGTAATTCCTTCCCACTTTCTTCCCTCTTCTCTCGAAGTTGCTGAATGATGCAGGGATAGAATTCTACAGGTGCTCTAACAGCTTGGATTAATAAAACGCCTTTAACGTAGTAAAACGTCTCAAGGCGTTTCACAGGAGCGATTATCAGACAAAATTTGACACCGAGCCACGTAAAGAGCTATTTGGACAGGTGACCAAATGCTTGGTTAAAGAGGTGGGTTTTAAGGAGCATCTTAAAAGGAGGAGAGAGAGCTGGAGAGGTTTAGGGAGGAAATTCCAGAGCTTAGGGCCCAGGCAGCTGAAGGCATGGCTGCCAATGATGGGGTGAAGGAAATCTGAGATGCACAAGAGGCTAGAATTGGAGAAACACAGCGCATTGCAGGGCTGGAGTTGGTTACAGAGGTAGGGAGATGTGAGGCCATGGAGGGATTCAAACACAAGGATGCGAAGCCCTCCAGAACCTTACCTTCATGTTTTATAGGCTCCACTGTGACTGTCAGCAGGCTATTTTACCATAGGAGTCATCATGCCCAAGCCCCACCCTGTGCTCACCCATCATCCACACAGATATACATTGTCCTGCAGGAGCTTACGGATAGCGATCAGGAGCAGCAACCCTGGCTAATTCTTCCCCATCCTATCCCGGGGTGCTGAGGCTAATTGTGCCCCAATTGATGGCCCCAGCTTAAACCCACCATATCAGAGATCTGGGACTATTCCTGATGTGGTAGGACTCAGTTCCACACTAGGCATAAGAGGAACCCAACTGCTCCTTTTCTCAGGTATTTCCTCCATTTCCTGTTTGATGACTCTCCCCATGCCACATGGTCAAGATAGCCAGGGAGGCGTACCGCATGAAGGCCTCCACTAATGTTGCTCCAAAACTGACTGCTAGGTGGTGAACAAGGTGTCTGAGTCACTCTCTCTCTGGTTTTCCCACTGATTCTGTGCAGAAGCACTTGACTTCCACTCTGAGCTTCCCCATGACGGCATATCTGAGTTCAGGAGACCAGCACTTGGAGAATGGGAAGGGGTCAATACCATTACTTTAACGTCAAATGCCCTAAACTTGGCTTGTGAGAGATAAAGTGGTGTACACGCACGTTCTTCTGAATGGTTATACAGGTATGGAAAATGAGGTTTTGATTTTACGGAGAACAAACCACAATACACTCCTAAGTAGGTCTGTGCACACTTTGATGCTTACTGTTCAGAATGGAAACTTAGCATGGTAGAATTTTACGGCTGCCAGAGATTAACACCCACACACATTTGATGGAGGGGGATGACTCACATGGTGAGTCAGGAAACAAGATGATGTAGGCTCCAGGGACATACACAATGCCACTACGCACAATCACGTTGCTCAGCTTTATCGAGCACAACTATCATCCACTCATGCCTGTGTTGTTTCATGTTGCTGTAGTTCCAATGGAGACCAGGGTTGCCTTTGCACACAAGTCATCTTGTAAACAAACTGCCCATGGAGAGCGACAAATCTATCTCAGAAGGCCTTGGTGAAGACCACAACAGAAATAACACCATAGCAAGGATCATTCTAAAGAAATACTGCATTCTGAAGCGAAAATCTTTAATTAACTTATATATAAATAATGCCTGCATTTATCTAGCATCATTTCACGTTGAAATGTCTCAAAGTGCTTCACATAATTAATTGCATTGAAGTGCACTGACTGTTTTGTTGGCAAATGCTTTGTCAATAATGTGTCCCAAATAGGGATGTGATCAATTATCAGTTAATTTGTTTTTTTTGTCAGGACACTTCCTGCTCTTCTTTGAATAGTGAAGTGGGATGTTTAACATCCATCTGAACCACTGGAATAGGCAGACAGCACCTTGATTCAACCTGTCACCTGAAAAATGATGCTTCTGACAATGCAGCACCCCTTCAGTAGTGTACTGGAACAACAAGGGTAAGGCCTCATTCTACTCAACATTTTTCAGTGTGTCGGTGTTGCACAAAATATAACTTCATTAACAATAATAAAATTAAATAAAATGTTTTTGCTTGGAGTAGTATACGCATGGTAAATCAGCAACACTATTGAAATAACAGTTACTTCATTATTGTGAGTCTATACTCCATTCCTTTGGTTCCAGGTGCTAACCACTCATTCAGGCTTGCTAAGAAGACAGCACACCTCCTTTTATGGCCTGGGCTCTCTGATCAGGAGTACCTTGACTTGTTTCAACATGCCGTACTAATGTAAAAGTGCCACACTACATCTGGCAGGTGCCAGCAAGTCTGGGCGCTGCCTAATTGTATTGGTAAACTCCCTGATGCTGCTTCCTGCTTCATTCCAGTAATCCACCCCAACTTCTTTCATGTTGCTCTCTAACTTTCCTTATGATGTTCCCAGCCTCGCTGCAGCCTCTTTCTCTCTCTTCTCGTCTGATCTCATTCCCAATTTCTTTACTTGCCTATTAGCAAGGCGACCCAAACTTGCCAGTTCTTTCCATTGGTCTCTGAAATGCTCTATTCACACAATTGATTGTTTGATAATTAAAAATTATTCCAACATGCAAATATTTCTGATTTTGTGGAATTTAGCCATTTGTAGTCATTGTAATGGGGGGGGGGGAGAAACAGGTTATGTGAAATGTAGATCTTTTTAAAAAGATAATTGATTGTAGCAAAGCCCTACTTGTACATCACCTGGAGTCTCGGCTGAGGATGGATTGTGCTATAAATTCAAGTCAATTATACTAGTGGTGCCTGATGTACTATATTGATATTACCATCAACCACTCCTCAGTGAAAGACTGCACAAACATTATACACTGCACTGGGTGGGTGGGAAGGAAGAGATAGAACATGACACATCAGTGCGCAATAACAGTTATGCCACAGAATGTGGTTGGAAGTAAATTGTGCGTCAACGCATTGGGTGTAGCATCTTGCCCAAAATTCCCTGGCTCAGGAGCCAACTAAACAATTGTTAAATTGGACGAAGCTACTAAAATACGATCCCTTGTGCCAAGATTCTTTCCAGTTCATCGTTTAACTTCTTCAGAACCGTCCAACCTTTTGAGCTTTCAGAAGGCAAGGCTCCTTTTTATAAGCTGCAATGTCCCACACGTTTTCCAATTTAAAGGCACAGGTTAAGGAAATTGTGCTGCTGAACCATTTTCCTTATGGTGCCATGTATTATGAAAATATTGAAAATTCCACAGCAGAGGGCAATTTCACACCTAAATGGAACATAAGAACAGGAGCAGGCCATTCAGCCCTTTGAGCCTGTTCTGCCTTCAGTTAGCTTGTGGCTGATCTGTACCTCAACTCCATTTAGCCAACTTTGATATTCTTACCTAACAAAAATCTATCAAACTCAGTCTTGAAAATTTCAAATGACCCACCTTTTGGGGAAGAGAGTGGTTTATCTACCCGTGCTGTTGACCTTTGCTCTTTACTCCTAGATCTCTGCCAATCACATTGCTAAGAACCTAGGATTTCAATGTCATGAGTAAAGTTTGGGGGTTCCTGCTGTTAACTGATACTGTGAAAGCTTCAGTATGAACGCTGTGGAGATAGTTGAAGGGCAGAAAACAAAGGATGGGGGGAAAGGAAGTTTCTCCCTCTGGCAGGATGTGATGAATGGTGTTCCACTCTGAGACTGCTGCATTTCCCAAAGTAGAGGGGGCATTGATGGCAGCCATGTGTCATTGTGTAGTCCATTCTGTATGCCAGTGCGTGGCCATGCATTATGCTGGTAGGTTGTATTGGAATGACATATGAAGGTGTGTCTGCAAAGGATGTGTGTTGTAAGTTGCACCTTGAATGTGTGCCCTGCTGGAGTTTGGGCGTGCACAAAAGACTGTAAGGTTGTGTGAGGGCATGCTTAACTTTGACTCTGGCTTCTGGTGAGGGTGCTTTGGCGTAACAAACAGGGCAACAGTCCTTGCACCCAGTAATGCAGCAGTAACTCCACTTCACCAGCCATCGTACAGGAGGTTTGGGTACTTGATCCCTTGGCCACAGACTCCATTTACTCCCTCCACATGGATTTTTCCTTCCCTTGGGTTTGCCAGCCATTTTTCTTTGCCCCACACAGCCATTAGAAAGGCTGAAATTATTTTTTAATCTCCCTATTTGGCCATTTACCCTTAAATGGCTGCATGCCATTAAATTCTGGTAGCAACAATTTTCCGCCCAAACCTTTAGCAAGCTCCCAGTGCCAGAGCCGATGAGGGCTGAAAGGTCACCATAAATAAGTAATAAGAGCTGAAATTTGGAGAATCCTGTGCGGTCAACCCAGTGTGATATCCATGAGCTCTCAGCTCTTTGGTCTCCCTGTTTAGTGCATGTATCGGAAAATTTGTCCCAGGTCACAATAAATTCCTTCTTATCAGTTATAGAACATATTATTTTGCAATGATAGTAGGGAATTATGTAGTTCACAAGCTATCTGCAAAACAGTTTCTGCAATTGTTTTGTTGATGACTACTATAGATAAATATTGGCCCCGAATTTCCTCGAAGAGTCTGCCAAACTTCCACCATAACTGTGACATGAGTCTGGCAGAACTCACTGGGAAAAGGTTTTTCTGGGTCCCCGCTGACTCCAGGACTTTCCAGTTGGCTTTGAAGGGGCAGAACCTGTGCCGGCACTAACAAGGCCAATGACACCAAGGCAGTGGAGCTGTGAACCTGGCATAACCACTGGGAATGTGGCCGCTGATTTTCTGGGGCATTATTTAAGCCTTGGAATCACTGTTGGCAATATCAGTGGACAAATGATTAACATTCCACTGTCTGATAATTTAACATAGGCATTGACCTGTTTATTATAAATGGCTTAAAGAGCAGAGGATTGCAATGGAAGCATGTGAATCATTTGTTCATTAATATCATGAACACTAGTTTCTAGGCATTATTTACTTATAGATACAGGGGCCAATGGTAAAACCACAATGAAGCCTGTCCAATTTTCCTCTATGTGCTCAGCCCAGGGGATCCTTTACACCCAGGTGCCATCAGAGAAAAGTCTGTGCCACAGAATCACTGCCCATTTCTTAACTCATATTCTTGCAATGAACAAAATAAGAAAATCTATTTTTCATTTTTGTGCAGCAATACTACTGCAGTACTGGAGGGTTAAACCATTGAGCCTCACTTGTGCCAATCTCGCTGACACCACCCCCCCCCCCTTCATTTATAGGCCACAAGTGAAGGCAGCGTTATGACTATCAATGCAAATAACTAATTACGTGTAATATTTAGGCTTCAGTGTGCCAAGCTGTGATGATCTTGAAAGAGATGCACGGCTCCCACAGGAAAGCACAGCATGCTGGTGCCAGTGTGACAGGATGTCCCAGTGAAGCTTGATTGTAATGAGTTGCTAAGCCAAGGGAGGCTAATAGAAACTGTACAATACAGTGCAGTGCAGGAAACAAAGCTGATCTAACACAGACACAATTGGAACAGTTACTGTAAGTTTCTAATTTCATTGTAGTTTTGTTCTATAGGGACCTGCAGATTTTCTGTACTGTTAACTCCATTAACTGACCTTAATGACTGTGTCTGACTGACTGAATTTTTTTTCTATGAAGTGATGGGAACTAAATATGTGGAGCACTGTCTCACATCATTGTTTCATCTCTTTCACCATATAGACCCTGTACTCAGCTCGACCTCCTTCATCCTCTCATTCCTCTCCTGAAAAAAAACTGCCCCTGACTCCCTCATGTGCACCTTCTTGGATCAACTTCCTCTCCTCTGGTATGCCACCTCCATCAACATCGTTAATTCCATCAACCTGCTCAATAACTTCCACTTTCAATGCCCTTGTCCCCATCAGACCCTAGACGCCCTCCTTCTGCCACTACTGCCCCAGTACAACAGCCACCTCTGTGGACTCAAATCAATGGGCTGCAGCTTAAAGTGCATACGGTCGATGACTCTATCGATTATCTACCATCGGATGACACCCATCACCTCAATGAGTACGTTCATTCTCCACAGCCACAACTTCCAATTAATCCAGTGTCAATCTGGAGGAAAAAGACATTAGGAAACTTAACCTTGCCACCACCAACCACCTTCTCCAACTTTCCTCCCCCATATCCTTCATTCTCACCTTTATGATTAAATGTGAGGCATGTTTCAGTGCCGACAGCTTGCCCCACTTATTCAGATGAGGCCCAAGGACCAATTTCTATCGCTCCTTGGGCCTCTTTCTTTGGGCACAAGTTGCCTTTGCCAAAAATGGGCCCAAACTAATTTCTACCTCAGTCTTTGTAAAACATTGAGGTGACAAATGTTCCTGAACAATGTCACACCTCTTAGCTTTTCTAGACATCTCTGGCCGGCCCGTGTAGTCTAGCTGTGACTTAGGTGAATGTTTGCAAGTGAACAATTTGGTACCCATGAAGGTTGAAGTTGGTCATTCTGACTTGGTCTTCACAGTGCTGAACAATTTGATACCCTTGAAGGTTAGAATTGGCCATTGACTCATAGTCCAATTCTGTAAATAGATGCTTGTGGTGATTAGGCCAAAACTTGTTTTTTCAGCAGGAAGTTAATCCTTCCAAGAAATAAGTGTCACAAGAAGATGAATATCCATTTGCTATGACCTGATTCTTGCTTCCCCTGAGTAAGTCCTGTATCCAATTTAACAGCTCATGAGATGTACCACAAAAGCCCAGCTTCTCGTTCACCATGTTTTCCATTAACCTTTATTTGGGAACATTTATAGTTTTTAATAGCATGTACTTGTAGACTAACTCCAGACTAGGCCACCATAATCCAAGTCAGGTCGAATTAATGTAACCTGTGGTGTAATTACCACTTTCTGTGAAAGATAGGAGCCAACGGTTAAAACAATAATGAGTATGTGTGGCAATATTTGCTGATATCTTGCCAAACAGTAAATGTGACTGGCTCCTAAGTAGTTACGTGGCTTATTCTGGAGTTAAACCTGTAGGCTGCTCGGCTTCAACCATTGTTTACTTTTTGGTGCAGAGAATTTTTTTGAGGTGATGTGGCAAGGAAGGGATAATGGTTGGAAGCTTCGAGAATTCAGATATTTAGATAAGTTGCAAACCAACACTAGTAACTGCACAACAGCAAATGTCCTCTAGGAACATACATTTTCCCTGTGCACTGTACTGCAGGGGAATATGGATACATGCTACCCATAGAAATGTAGATACCATAACATTGCCATAGATTAAATGCAGACACTCAACAGGCAAATTAGCCCAATGACATGCCGGGCAGAATCAGCATTTAAATGCCAAGGTGCACAGGCAGCACTAGACTCTCAGAAAGTGAGAAAGAGAACGACCACTCGGCTACCAGAATTTAGCTCCAGAGATCCTCTCAACGACAGGAAGTGGAGTTCAGGAACTTCCCCACTCAGAAGGATCGTCCTTAAGCTACTGTCAGTTGCTTGCAAAGTCTTGGTGAAAGACTTAAAGCTTGTTGCTCACCAACTGTTTCTCATGCAGATGTTGCATAATCCAAGGAGAACTGGAAACATATCTCACCTTCCGGGAACTGGCCCCATAACTCGCCCTCCGGGAACTGGCCCCATATCTCACCCTCAGGGAACTGGCCCCATACCTCACTCTCAGGGAACTGGCCCCATACCTCACTCTCAGGGAACTGGCCCCATATCTCACTCTCAGGGAACTGGCCCCATAACTCACTCTCAGGGAACTGGCCCCATAACTCTCCCTCCGGGAACTGGCCCCATAACTCGCCCTCCAGGGAACTGGCCCCATAACTCGCCCTCCGGGGAACTGGCCCCATAACTCGCCCTCCGGGAACTGGCCCCATATCTCACCCTCAGGGAACTGGCCCCATACCTCACTCTCAGGGAACTGGCCCCATACCTCACTCTCAGGGAACTGGCCCCATATCTCACTCTCAGGGAACTGGCCCCATAACTCACTCTCAGGGAACTGGCCCCATAACTCTCCCTCCGGGAACTGGCCCCATAACTCGCCCTCCAGGGAACTGGCCCCATAACTCGCCCTCCGGGGAACTGGCCCCATAACTTGCCCTCCGGGGAACTGGCCCCATAATTCACCCTCTGGGGAACTGGCCCCATAACTCACCCTCTGGGGAACTGGCCCCATAACTCGCCCTCTGGGGAACTGACCCCATAACTCGCCCTCTGGGGAACTGGCCCCATAACTCTCCCTCTGGGGAATTGGCCCCATAACTCGCCCTCTGGGGAACTGGCCCCATAACTCTCCCTCCGGAAAATGGCCCCATAACTCGCCCTCTGGGGAACTGGCCCCATAACTCGCCCTCTGGGGAACTGGCCCCATAACTCGCCCTCTGGGGAACTGGCCCCATAACTTGCCCTCTGGGGAACTGGTGCTAAAATTCACTCTCAGGGAACGAGTGCTATAACTTCCCCTTGTTTGTGCTGTCTGGCACAGTACCAACAATGACAGCATTGTTATCTGTTTGCACAGAACACAGCAAAACATGTGCTACATACAACAGGAGAGAATCCTCCTCCACTCAGTGCTATTGCAAACAGCAGGGAGATTATGGAGACTCAGAATAAAGTTTATTTAACTCTATTGTGTCCACACTTTTATAAGAAAACTACAGCATTAATCTGACCATTTTTTGCTACATTGATGGTTTTGCTAACTACAAATTAAAATAAATTGAAATTAGATTTGAGTTTGGAATTAAAAATTCAGTGAGAGATTTCTCTCTTCCCCCAAAAAATGTTCAAATTCAATTTTATTGCTTGTTTCTGCTTAGGGCAAAAGATTAAAGACGATCGGTGCTGTTTCTTTAAACCAATACCTGTTAGTTATTGTAACAAACTCTTCTTGCCCACAGTTACAACCGAGAGATTACATTTTGTCAATGACACGGAACCAGACAGAGTGAGCAGGCCTGGGCTCCAGATGAGGGTTAAAGTCAGATAAAAGGTTGTCTACCCCTCAGATACCAACCGGGGAGGGGCATTCAGGGTCTGGATCAAATATTCCATCTGTGGTCTTCCAGCGGGGACCCCTGGAAGTTGACACCTGTCTAGGCGCCAGGCTGAACTGCAATTATAGGATTATTTCACAGGAAATTGCACCACAGGCACATCTAGACGCCTCAGCTTCAATCCGTCCTCAGTTAAAATCAATTACTTAGAATAAAAGGGCGAAGAACTACAAAAGCATGTTGTAAGTAACTGAATCTCTCAAAAGTGCATCTTCTGTTCAGTCCAATTAAAGGATTCCATCCCACTTCATGTTACCAGTGCAGAGCTAGTTAATTGAGCGATTCTGCTGACTGAAATGTCAGTGAAGACAGTGTTTTGCATCAATTCTGAGGGTATAAATGAATAACCTTTTAGAAATGGGAACTCCCTTGATGGTTTACGTGCCCCCTTGATATGGTGCTGAGTCATATCAAACAGAAAGGTCTCGGGTTCAATTGAAATGCATTTAGCTGATTTGCTCCGACGTGGCTGTAACAATTGGCCTCCGTGCCCCTGGGCTAAGGGAGAGGGACGATCCGCCAGGAATCCTGCTCCTGATGTTATCCTGCTGGGAAGTGCATGTGTGCGGAGGTCAGGTGGGAACAGGATAGAACTAGGCTGTGATGCTTCCATGGTCGAACAGCCCACTGAAACTCACTGGGATAGAGCATAAAACATGTGCCGAGCATACCAATTTAGCAGTGGGCCACCCACTCTGTGCAGGCATTGATCCCACTGCTAAATTCGTGAGGCCTACTTTTTAGGCATCCACAAGCGTTAGTCACCTTGAATGTATTAATTAGGGGCCTAATGCCTGTTGAAGGACCCATGTGTAAAATTAGTTATCAATGAGGATTCTTCAGTGGCCTCCGTGGCCGCCAAATAAACATGTTTTATTTTAATTTTAAACCTTTCTGTGGAGCCAGGAGAAGCAGGAATGCTCCCCCCCCCGACCTCACAGGCCTGGCGATCGTCCTTCCCTGTTGACCACTCCGGCCCCTTCACTGACCGCTCAAACCCCCCCACCCCCGCAGGGACTTACCTGAGGGCAACTGCCGACGAGGCAGGCGGCCCGAAATTGTTTTTTCTCGTTGACCCAGTTGCCTGTGGAGGCGTGACCAGTGGCAGCAGCTCGCCCCCGAGTACGTTGGTGAGGCTTGAGGACCAACTCCTGCCGATCCTCGGGCCTCTCGGCTGGAGTGAGCACTGTCTCCGCAGGGCCGAGTCTGGCAGTAAACCCCACTGAAAATGGCAGTAACTCCACTACAGGTTAAAATGGGAACGCAATCCTGGCCTGATACTGCCAGCCAGAGAAGCGGGAGAGATTTGCATGGTGTGTTTAGGGTGTCTGTTGCACTACTATCTGAAAACACTCGGAACATTGGCAGTAGGATGGCAGATGGAAAATCAGGTCTGCTGTTTGCCACAGTGTTGGTGGCTTCATATCAGTAGTGTATTTGGCAGCAGACAGGTGTTTTTCCCTCAGTAAAAGCACCCTTCAATATAAATAACCCCACAGCATCGGAGGCCTACATTTACATTGGTTTTGTGAGCTGTTGGCCAGTCTCTAGTTAAAGGTAAAAGCAGGGATCTGAATTCTATCCCTTTTATCAATGGGAATTGTTGGTCACTTGGCTCGATATGGAGCAAGGGCTGGAAGAAAATGAAGTAAGGAAAAGAGTCACATGGAGATTGTGGATCTTCACTTAAGCGCTGTTTTCCCAAGGACTATTTTATATAAGGGGCATATAACACAATACAAGGTCCCAGCTCCTCTTAAAGGTACAGGAGGCTGGAGAAACCATTACAACCCATACCGTTCAACATGTACTTGATTCGATTGCTTCATAAATAATAAGTACTTACTCCTGCTGTCTCAGACACATGGATAAACAGCGCTTTGTATCAGTTTTGTCCAAAGCTGTTTCCTTTCTCTCTGCAACCTAGTTTCCTAGACTTCAGTCATGGTATTTAAACTCACTGAGGTGGCTTCCAATCTGCCTGCTCATTTCGAAGAAGCTTTCACTTGATTATCCATCTGCGTTTGTTTATGGAGTAATTGTTGTTGTAAGCACAGGTCACTGTGGTTCGTAGTGCACCATTAGCTTTTCAGGCCGCCTCACCACTGGGTTTTTCAGAGCTGAAAGCAAAAAGCATTAAAAATGAGTAACAACATCACCAGTTTGCTTGTGTGAAATGGCCTGACTGGAAATATCTGCTTCAGCTGAAAGAAACCCTTTCTTTATTGTCCATGAGCAATTTTCAGAAGTAACCTCTTTACCCAAAGAGTGGTTAGAATGTGGAACTTGCTACCACATGGAGTAGTTGAGGTGAATAACATAGGTGCATTTAAGGGGAAGCTAGATAAGTACATGAGGGAGAAAGGAATAGAAGGATATGCTGATAGGGTTAGATGAAACAGGGTGGGAGGAGGCTCGTGTAGAGCATAAACACCAGCAGAGATTAGTTGGGCCGAATGGCCTGTTTCTGTGCTGTAAATTCTATGTAATTCTATATTTTCACTCTCCAATATGTGTCCTGGTTTATGAAGCACAATTTTTAATTTAAACATACTAAGATTTTATTGTGAAGCCCTCATTCTATATTGAAGCAGCACCAAATAGGTTTGGACTTCTGTCTGCCATAGTAGTTTTACTGCCAAGCACTGTGAACAGACCTGTGTATGTTTCTGATGCGAACTGGCTATATAACCTATCAATTTAATGTGCTTTGTTCATGCTTACACCACTGTGGAGTTTTCTACACAGCCTTACCTATAATTTGGGTCATGATGTGGAGATGCCGGTGATGGACTGGGGTTGACAATTGTAAACAATTTTACAACACCAAGTTATAGTCCAGCAATTTTATTTTAAATTCACAAGCTTTCGGAGGCTTCCTCCTTCGAACATTTACCTGACGAAGGAGGAAGCCTCCGAAAGCTTGTGAATTTAAAATAAAATTGCTGGACTATAACTTGGTGTTGTAAAATTGTTTACAATTATAATTTGGGTGTCCTCACTTACTGAATTAATAGTGGTAGATGTCCCAAGCACAGGTTTTTATTTTATTAAATAAAACTATTTTTCTTAATTTATGTTGAAAAACAGTCAGTTGATCCTAATCCATTTGTGGCATATTTTTAACAGGCTGAACTTCTTTTAAGTGCAGGATTGAGTTTTTCCAAAGTCAGGCACAGATTTTAGGAGCTGACTTGTAACTCGCACCATGATTATCAGACAGAACTGCCCTTCTCTGTTAACGATTGCATGCAAATTAGGGACAAGATGGAAAGCCTTACTCTGCTAAAGAGAACGACTAATTATGGTAGTTGTCGGTTATTTCAATCCATCTGAAACATACATCAGTTTGAGTCCCATAGGGATACATAAAGGTTTAAAGTGCTTGAAATCTAGTTTATTAGTACAGATTTTTATTTTTCTGTTTTATTTACCGGAGAAAATTTCAGCTGTGTCAATCGCATTAATTAGACTCAGATGTTTAGTGTTTATGACTTTAATGTGCTGTCAAAAAATGTGTTGGGACGATACTTTGGTAAAGCTGAATTTAAAGTACCTTTGGTTGTGCGCAGACAATTTAAACTATAATCGTTTTATGAGCTCGCTCTGCTTCCACATGATTTGTACATTCAGAGTCTGGTGAATTGTTGGGAACAAACAATAACTGGCTGTAATAACACTGTGAGAACATTTCTAAGCTTTGTATTTGGTGTCATTCTTGTTGTAAGCGTAGCCCTCTACATTCCATAGTTCCATGTGCCATTGGCTGTCACGTCATCTCACCACTAGGCCTTTCTACTGGTGTCAGCCATGGCTCAGTTGGTAGCACTCTTGCCTTGGGGTCAGAGGGTCATGGATTCAAGTCCCACTCCAGAGACTTGTGCATGTAATCCAGGCTGACACTCCAGTGCCATACTGAGGGAGTGTTCCACTGTCGCATGAGATGTTAAACCGAGGCTATATCTGCCCTCTCAGGTGGGTGTAAAAGATCCCATCTTTTTTCAAAGAGGTGCCCTGGCATTTGTTGTACACAAATTGGCTGCTGCATTTCCTACATTACAACACTGATTACACTTCAAACAGTACTTCATTGGCTGTAAAGTGCTTTGGGATGTCCTGTGGTCATGAAAGGCACAATATAAAAGCAAGTTCTTTCTTCCAAAGCTGAAAGTAAAATGTATTAAAAATGGGGAAAAATATCATTGGTTATGTAAACCTGACTTAAAATATCTGCGTCAGCTGAAAGAGAATATTTTTTGTCCACGTGCCGATTCGTTCTCCAACATGTGCCCTGGTTTATGTAGCACAACTTTTAATTTAAACATACTATAATTTTATTGTGAAGCTTTTGTTCCTTATTGAAGCTGCACCAAATGGTAATGTATGTGGAGAACCGCTTACTGACCTCAATGTTCTGCTCAAGCATCATGGATTGATTAAAGGGGCAGCAGCACTCAATGAAGAGGTTGGTTTTAGGGTTGCCAAAGTTTGTCAAGTTCAACACTAAACAGTGGGCAGGATTGAGTTCTGATGAAAAGTCACAGAAAATTTTAAGAGCCTTAATAACTGATGCCTCTACATCATAGGATTGAAGTAAATCAAAAACTGGACTTTGTGTTTTTCTTAAATGAACTATATGGCCCTGTTTACAATATACAAACTGCCTGTTCAAAAGCAGATGATCTAATCTGAAAGCAGGCTGATACCAACCCTAGCTAGTAAGCGTAAACCAATCCTGACCAAATCCAGTATGTAACATTTTTCAGGTACATTCCCTTTTCCAGGATCTGGACCGACTTCCAAAAGCCTTGCCTGTTGGAGCATCTATCAGGAAATTGCAGGTGTGCATCCAGTGATTTTTTCCTAATAGGTGGAAAATCCTGTGGAGTGCTCCCATGATAAACACTCCAGTGGGAGCACACATTCAGAAAATTGACTTTTGAGATTTGCAAAGGAACAGGAGTAGGCCATTCAGCCCCTCGAGCTTGTTCCGCCTTTCAATTAGATCATGGCTAATCTGTATCTTAACTCCATCTACCTGCCTTGGTTCTGTAATCCTCAATACCCTTGCCTAACAAAAACCTATCAATCTCAGTTTTGAAATTTTCAATTGACACCCAGCCTCAAAAGCTTTTTGGGCGAGAGAGTTCCAAATTTCCACTGTCCTTTGTGTGAAGAAGTGTTTCCTGACATCACTGCTGAATGGCCTAGCTCTCATTTTAAGGTTATGCCCCCTTGTTCTGGATTCCCTCATCAAAAGAAATAGTTTCTCTCTATATACCCTATCAATTCCTTTAATCATCTTAAACACCTCAATTAGATCACCACTTAATCTTCTAAACTCAAGAGAATACAAGTCTAGTCGATGTAACCTGGCCTCATAATTTAACCATTTTAGCCCTGGTATCATTTGAATTGCTGAATCATAAAATGTGAGGGAGCATCACCAAAATCCCCACAATTACGCTGAACGTAGAGGCCAGATTTTCCAACCGACGTGAAGAATGCCAGTACTTGTTAATTCTACAACATGGGACGAGCACAACTGGAACCTTCATACTAGCTCTGGGAGGATAGGGCCACAAATGTGCCCAGTTATGTCACTTTGCCACCTCTTGCTGCTTGGTAAAGGCAATAACAAAAGCACATGTGTGATGGGACTTCCTTTGAAGTCGTTACATCTGTTAACGAGGCCTGCTTACTAATTTGAATTAAATAAACAGGTTGAATTTGGAAAATCCATAGAAAATAGTGTTAAAACTATTTTTGGAAGAATGTCAACTTACTACGTGCTGTGCTTGCTGCAGACAGCGTGCCCATACACAATTGAAAAAATATAAGATTTCCAGGGTCATTATGAACAGCACTGGGCCAAGACGGGGAAACCGATATCTCTTGAATGGATGGAGTTCGAGCTTCACAACAGCTGCCTGAGGGGAAAATCAATCCTACAGTGTCTGTTATAGTTAGGGTTGCCTTCTGCTCGTTCCCCAGTTATAGTGAGTGAAGCTTTGATGGGATGTAGCAATAACAAAATACAAATGTAAGAAGTAAGCAGTCACACTATCATTTGTAGAATCAAATGGAATAGTTATTTACCCACAAACCAATATAGACAACAGATGGCAGCATAAGGAAGAACTGGTGGAATTGGTGTGTTTTCGTTGGGCTTAGCTGGTTCATGTATTTTGGAGGGTCTACTTGTGCATATTTTGATGTGTCTTCGCTGTTTGTTTTGGCGTGTCCACTTAATGTATTCATTTTGAGGCTCTTAGTTTGTTAAAGACAATCGTTTCGATCCATTCATCTGGATAAACCAGTATTGCAAGGTTTTGAGGTCTGCGGCCTTGATTTTCCTCTTGGCAGTCAAGAGTTTACTACCCAAGTTCTGAGAGAGTTTTACCCAGTAGTTAGCGCATAAATCCTGAGAGTGGCACAGCCTTTCCACGAGCACTGATTCCTCACCAATGACAGGGTAACTGGATGCAGGGTGACTGAATTACCACGTGTCTTCCAATTTTAGGCTTTTGAACAGTCAACAGAAATGAAGCCACCTTGAAGCTGGCCTCTGTTTCTATGCAAAATATTTTTTTGTGCCCCTCAAACCAGCCCGTTACCTATTGCCTGTACTCTAGGGTTACCAACTCTGGTTGGATGTATTCCTGGAGGTTTCATCGCATGAACTCCCACCTAGAACTGCCCCACCCAGTCAAATAGCCTTTTTTCCACAACTCCAATATTTTTATAACTAATTAAAGTGTTCAGGGAGAACGTAAAGAACACACTTTTTAAAATTCCTCTATGATTTTTCTCTCGGATTGCTCACAGCTGTGTCCAGGAGATTAATCTTTAATTCTTGGAGACTCCAGGACAAACCTGGACGTTTGGCAACCTTACTGTACCCCAATGGGGTAGGACTTCCAGCACATGTTCAAGTTGCTTTTGCGTGGGTTTGGGGAGGGGTGACGACTGTGACTTTTCAGCAGAGAGACTTCACTTGTTCTGATCCAGCATCTACTGTCCATTTCTGGACCAACCACCTGGACTACGAATTGTGATACAGACAGTGATTTAAATAGTCGATTCTGCCAGCCAAGGTTTGGAAACACACCAGAATCCAGGTGTGTGACACACTGCTTGCAGTAATCAGCTACTGACCATTGAGAAAGAGAAATCTGGGCCTATGTCATGAAAATTCCAAACACTGAAAATCTGAACCAATTCCCATCCGAATGAACGAGGCCCCCTAATATTTTATTTTTCCAGATGCGGCACAGATATTCCACCTGCAACACAGTGGTGTTTTTTTTACTAATCTGAAAATTATACCGTGCACAATTTAGCAACACGCACAATGAATCTGCTTAATTGGATGTTAAAGATTACTTCAGAAAGTACCCTTAATCCAGTATTAAGAAAGGAGGGTCAAAGAGACTTTCATTTCGTATGGAAGGTGGTGGGGTGTTTGGGTGGGTCAGGAACCTCCTCCGTATGTTGTATCCACTGAATTGGAACAGCATGTGTTGCTCCACTGACAGGAAATACAGCCACAAATGAAGTTGTACTTTATATTAGAAAAATGTCTGTCTTATTTGTCCGGGAGTGCAGCAATGATTTGCTAACCTCAGAGAATTTTAAATATAGGGTTTGTTTGTTTGCCTTATCATGGAAGAATGTATATTGGGCCTTTACTAATTTAAAAATATAATACGTACAGTCTGCTCTTTATAACATTCCTTGAAATCGAACTTAATATCACGGCAGTATGAATTGTGTAGCACAGTGCCAATTCAGCTTGATTCATCTGATGGTGTTCTCTCCATTAGCCTTCCCTCGGTCCGTACAAAGCACACTACAGAAATTAGGAAGGAGGGCTGAATGAATTCAAGACAATTCTATGGGCAGTTTTTCTTGGAGTCTTTTTCTATCCTCCTCTCCTGTAGGTGTTGACTGTATGGTTTTATGGGCATCGGATACCTCTTGGGTACCTTGTCCAAGTGGCCATAGATTGAGTGTTTGCGGGCCATACCATACCACAGTTACCCAATGTCCATGTTGGATGTGGGGCATCACTGGGCAGCAATCAAGGCTGGGAATCCTGGCTGATTTTCTTCTCCATCGCCAAGGGATGCTGAGGCCCTATTGTAATCCTCCTACTGCCATCCAAAATTGAAACATGGCTCCATCCAGTTTACGTGGCTGACTACCACACTGCCATTCCCTACAGAGACACCAGGGAACCTCCTATGTGTAGTTTTGATCATTTTTAACAGGCTTGCTGGGATGTACAATGGCAGCAAATACCTATCCATCCCCATACCTGCACAGTTCACTCTGGCTGGCTGGATCAATTTGCAATCTGCATACATGAACAATTATGAAAATGAAAACTTTGCCCCGGATTTCCAAAAAAATTAAATCGCTTTTAGACTCCAAGATGGCCTCTCTTTGTCCAGGAAGTACCTTGGCATCTCTTCCTGCAAAAGTTGGAAGCTTGTTTTGGAAGGATTTCATGCAAATTTACAAATTTTATTTCTGTCATCTCGTGTGAATGCCAGTGTTAAAATCAGTAAATTCCAGAGCGTTCAGCTTTCTGTTCTGAGGACAGAAAATGATTCAAATAAACGTCCTACACATAAGTCTGGGGTAATATTGTATAATGAGACTGCTACCCAAGTGAATTACGTGCAAAGCCAACAATAACTGCCAGGTAGACACAAATTGTACTGCAAAAAGAAAATTATTCCCTAATTTGACTATTTGGGTGTTGTGTAATGGTGAACGAGTATATTAGAAACCTTGTAAGCTCCCCTAATGGATATCTGAATTGAGAGGTGTGGTACTGAGCTGTACAGACTATGAAGGTGCCAGATTCCACCTTTTGCCTGTGCTGAGTTATCTGATGTCAACTGTGGTGGCATTTACAGCTGCTACAATTGGCCTCAATGTCCCTGAGATATGGGCAAGAAAAATAAGTCAAAGTTCCCACTCCTGGTAACTATGTAGTGAACTGTGCTGGAAAAATTGCATCTGTGTGCAATTTGTTTGAGGATGGGATCAGGTCCCACAGTTGAATACTGCCACTTTCTATCTAGGCCACTTTGAGACATTAAACGTTTGCCCTCTCAGGTGGATGTAAAAGATCCCATGGCACTATTTCGAAGAAGAGTAGGGGAGTTCTCCCCAATGTCCTGGCCAATATTTATCCCTCACCCATCACTTAAAAACTGATTATCTGGTCAATATCATATTGCTGTTTTGTGGGACCTTGCTGTGCACAAATTGGCTGACACATTCCCTACATTACAACAGTGACTACACTTCAAATAGTACTTCATTGGCTGTCAAGAGCTTTGGGACATCCTGAGGTTGTGAAAGGCGCTATATAAATCCAAGTCTTTCCTTCTTTTCTATATGTGGCCACCTCAGGAAGTGTCAGTACCTTCAGAAAAGAATGACCAAGTAAACATTGTTGAGCACTCACCGTGTGTATGGCTGGCAACCTTTCAAAACAAAGTAAAGCCATAGATTGAAATTTGGTGGTTTAATGACAGATGTTCAAATTGACACCCTAACAAGTTGGAAAGTGAGAAATCTATTACAGTGGCTTCACTTTATTCAGAGTTAGGGTACTATTTTATTTAAGATCCTTTATCTGGTTTAATTTCCCTTTGCGAAATAAGGTTTGGATTAGAGAATGGTGTCCCCTCTGGTGATTTGCCATTTATACAAAATGAATCCTGTGCTAAGATCTGATTATTATGCTAATGAGTCTGCTCTTAAACCTCAGCGATCTCCTCTTATCAAATGATCGAATCCATTGGATTATAAAAATTAAATGAATAATAATGACTAACATAAAGGTCCATTGGAACCAGAGAGCTTCATTAACATATGAAGGTAGAATTTATCGTATTGTTTCAAGATTTAAAACCAATTAACATTATAGGTTTTATAAGAGTTAATCATTTGTAAAAATTGTAAAAGTCTGTTGTCCTACACATATTTGCTTAAAGATGTTAGTCTGTTGTCAAAGTCATCTGCATGCATGTGGGAAAAGGGGAATTTATGAGAATTGAATTCTACTGCAATAATTACAGAGGCAAATAAAGCCAAATGCTATTGACTGCAAATCGCAATCAGAAACTTAAAGTCGAAAAGTACAGCTCTTCTTTTGTGAGATAATGTAGTGTAATAGCAAAAACATCCGCTCTGAGAGTGTCTGAATGGAACCATTCAGTAAGGGCTGGCAATGAGTATTGTATCTTAAAAGACTGTCACAGATAGCAACTTATTGAAGTTGACTATTCAACGCCTCCTCATTGTCTGATCCATTCTAAAATGGATCCTGACATGTGACTGTTCCCTCGCTCCTTCACTGTCTACACGCTATGTGGCTGGTGACTCACTCCTCAGTGGACAGTTTGCTATTTTTCTTTAATAAAAACCGAAAATGCTGGAAAACACTCAGCAGGTCAGGCAGCACCTGTGGAGAGAGAAACAGCTCTAATGTTTCAGGTCAATGAGCTTTCGTCAGACCTGCACGGATATTCCATTCTTTATTTTGTCTGGGGCAAGAATTCTATTTGGGCTTTGTGGTACAATGAGAGTGACAAATAGAGTGAGGTACACATGTTAATAATTCTACAGAACTATAATTGATTGCAGTTATGTCTCTTAGTTATTCAGGAACATTTGCTGTATTGTACCAACTATACACTCACCGTATTGCACCAATTATACACTTTCTGTATCAACCCTACCTCACCACCACCTCTCTCGACCCCTCCACTATCTCTGATTTGTCACACCACTTGTCCTGGATGAGCAAAAATTTCCTCCAACTAGATATTGGGAAGACTGAAGCCATTGTCTTCAGTCCCCGTCATAAAATCCGTTCCCTAGCCACCGACTCCATCCCTCTCCCCGGCCACTGTCTGGGGCTGAACCAGACCGTTCACAACTTTGGCATCCTATCTGACCCTGAGATGAGCTTCCGACCAGATATCCGCTCTATCACCAAGGCCGCCTACTTCCACCTCTGTAACATCGCCCGTCTCTGCCCCAGCCTCAGCTCATCTGCTGCTGAAACCCTCATCCATGCCTTTGTTACCTCCAGACTGGACTATTACAATGTTCTCCTGGCCGGCCTCCCATCTTCACCCTCCATAAACTTGAGCTCATCCAAAACTCTGCTGTCCGTATCCTATATCGCACCAAGTCCCGTTCATCCATCACCCCTGTGCTTGCTGACCTACACTGGCTCCCATTATGGCAATACCTCGATTTTAAAATTCTCATCTTTGCTTTCAAATCCCTTCATGGTCTTGCCCCTCCCTCTCTCTGTAACCTCCTCCAGCCGTACAACCCTTCGAGATCTCTGTGCTCCTTCAATTCTGGCCTCTTGCGCATTCCTGATTTTAATTGCTCCACCATTGGCGGCCGTGCCTTCAGCTGCTTAGGCCCTAAGCTCTGGAATTCCCTCCCTAAACCTCTATGCCTCTCTACCTTTCTCTCCCTCTTTAAGTCGCTTCTTAAAACCTACCTCTTGTCACCTGTCCTAATAGCTCTTTAAGTTGCTCGGTGTCAAATTTTGTCTGATTACGCCCTTGTAAAGGGCCTTGGGACATAATAAACAGGAGGAGACCCAGCATCAAATCCTGGGGCACCCCACTCATGAATAGACCCCAGTCCCATTTAAAACCATGCCTTTAGCCAATTTGTGATCAATTCCATGATATTCCTCTTGAGACAATGGGACTTAATTTTAGCAGAGAGTTCCTTATGTGGCACTCTATCAAAAGCTTTTCAGACATCTAAGTAGATTACATCTACTGGATCTCCCTGAAGTACTGTTTTAGCAATTTCTTCAAAAAACTCAAATCAGGTTTACAAACATATGGAAAAGGAAAGGAAAAGAACAACGGATCCATTTGGCCAGTCCCGTCAACACATTGTCTAGTCTACGTCCAGCATCAACCAAACCCCCGGGAGAGGCAAATAAAAAGTGAGAAAACCTTCAGCCAATTTAGGAAAAAAAACTGGGAAATTCCATTCTGACTCCCGAACGAAATCAAGCAAACTCCCGGAGACCACTGTAACAGGTACCTCTGTGTAGGTAGGAAAGTAAGTTGTGAAGAGGACATAAGGAGTCTGCAAAGGGATGTAGATAGGTTAAGTGAGTGGGCAAAAATTTGGCAGATGGAGTATAATGTGGGAAAATGTGAACTTGTCCACTTTGGCAGGAGGAATAGAAAAGCAGTATGTTATTTAAATAGAGAGAGATTGCAGAACTCTGAGGTACAGAGGGATCTGGGTGTCCTAGTACATGAATCACAAAAAGTTAGTATGCAGGTACAGCAAGTGATTAGGAAGGCAAATGGAATGTTGTCATTTATTGCAAGGGGAATGGAATATAAAAGTAGAGATGTTTTGCTACAGTTGTACAGGGCATTGGTGAGACCACATCTAGAATACTGTGTGCAGTTTTGGTCTCCTTAGTTAAGAAAGGACATAATTGCTTTAGAGGCAGTTCAGAGAAGGTTCACTCGACTGATTCCTGGGATGAGGGGGTTATCTATGAGGAAAGGTTGGACAAGTTGGGCCTGTATACACTGGAGTTTAGAAGAATGAGAGGTGATCTTATTGAAACATATAAGATCCTGAGGGGACTAGAAGGGGTAGATGCTGAGAGGATGTTTCCCCTTGTGGGAGAGGCTAGAACTAGGGGCCACAGTTTAAAAATAAGGGGTCTCCCATTTAAGACAGAGATGAGGAGAATTTTTGTCTCTGAGGGTCGTGAGTCTGTGGAACTCCCTTCCCCAGAGAGCGGTGGAGGCAGGGTCATTGAATATTTTTAAGGCTGAGTTAGATAGATTCCTGATTAACAAGGGAGTCAAAGGTTATAGTAGGTAGATGGGAAAGTAGAGTTGAGGTCACAATCAGATCAGCCATGATCTTATCAAATGGCAGAGCAGGCTCGAGGGGCCGAATGGCCCACTCCTGCTCTTAATTCGTATGTTCGTATCTATGTATGTAACAGACATTATTACTCCCAGTTAGTCTCACCTGCCTTCTATAACTCAAGATGTTGTCAACCTGAGGAACATGCCAGTTCCCATTTGAAGGCCTGTAGAAGATCCATACTCCAGTCACGTTCCAGCGATCTGTTCCAGAGGTCGGTGATGCTCTGCGAAAAGAAATACTTCCTGACAACCACCCTAACTCTATCCTTTAGTATATTGTATTGATGCCATGTAGTCCTCCCCTCCCTATCGAATTCAAATATCCCATCCAGCACGACACCAATTATACAGTTACGTTATTGTACGTATTGTAATAGTTTGAAAAAACCAGATTAGACCAGGATGGATTTGAGCACAATCGTGTGGGAATAAGTGCAACTCCAAGAAAAACAAATCCAGGCTAATTCCCACCTGATTTATTCAATAAGACTGGGACAAAAACAAATCTTTTCAAGCTGAGGCTCAGATTTTCTTTAAAATTGCGAATTTACTTTTACTTGTGATACTCTGGATGAGCTGCACTGAACGGATCATGGTGATGGGACTGATTATTAACCTTGCTAGAAACCAACTGGACAGCAATGATTCGGGGAACGGTTAACCTTTCATTAATAAATGTAACATTAAAGTCCAACTGTTTAAAACAAAAACAACAGCTTCACTAAAACAGCCTCAAGGATTCAATCCTGCTCAAATCAGGATTGCAAATCACACTTAAGATGATCACCATCTTTATCGTTGATTAGAAAGATACAAAAAAAGCACAGGAAAAGACAATTCAGTCCATTTAGCCCATCCCTTCCAGACATGGTACAGCCATGTACACCACTGACCCACACCCTCCCCTCCCCTCCCCACAATCTCCTGGTGAGTCCATATGAATATAGAGATGCCGTCTATACTTGGTTCAGCTTTGCTCCATGGCCTTTCAGCTCATGCTGTTCTGTACTCAACCAAAACTAACCAGCGAGATCAGGAATTTGGGGCCAGAGGTCAGCAGTCCCAAGCAGGATTTTCTGTTGATTAAAATTAATGCCAGGAGTGCAAATTTGTAAAATCTATCTTTTAATGTGCTTACTTTTTTCCCATTTTGTCAGCTCTCTCCTGACTCATGATTAGGTGTGGTTGACGGAGGCACCTCATCTCAAGCCGGTGTTTCCAGCGGAGAGTGGGGCCCACGAGGAACGCACCTTGGGAAATCGTGGGCCCGGCTATGAATGGAAAGTTATGCCCGCTATTTTGTAAAATGCCTTCCCTCCAAGCATTGGTTGCCATTGGGAGTACTGGATCAACGTCACCCCTTGATGGTGGGAGTGCAAATGTACCCCATTATACCGACTTCAGCTGATGCGAGCGGCAGCAGTAATAATCTGCCCCAGCTCTGATGTCACTTGCATGGCAGCGTTAGCAGGGGTTCTGAACTCGGGCTGAAAGCAGTGCCAATGGAGAAAAAAAAAAGAGGCTGGGATTTGACGTGTTAGTGATAATCCTGCAATTTAAGTCTTAATGTCTCCTTCCTTGGCACGGTGTCAATTTTTGTCTGATCACGCTCTTGTGAAATACCTTAGGATGGTTTTACTATGTTAAAGGTGGGATTACAAACGCGTGTTGTTGTTGTTGTTGTTGTTGTTGTTGTTGTTAACCAAAATTACTGCTTAAAAAAAACTGTTCAAAAATGACCCAATGGAAAGTCAGGAATCATTCTCGATAGTCCGCGGATCGTTTGCTCTGAAGCTAAACCCTCATCGTATTAATGCTGCCCGCAGAGCCCACAGGAAAACAACATTTCTCCTGTGAAAATTGGGCCAATTTGAAAGAATCCTGATGTTCTCCCCCCCCCTCCCCCAATATATCTCATCTAGGTCAATCTCGCCTGTCGATGTAAACTGCTTTCTTGTTCCAGTTAAGTGTTGGTTTTCCAACAGCCGATATTTGAAGCTGTTTATAGAGTTAGCAGCACTGTTAAAGGGGCCATTTAAACGGGATAAAAATGTTTGCCAAACCTTTTTCCACTTGTTTCCAATCGCACCAGTTCTAAACAGTGCACCTCTTGGGTACAACGTCATAACGCTGGAAATAATAATCGGCTCTTCATCTTCCTCAAACAAATAAAAGGTTTGCCAAGTTTCGCGTCCCCCAACCAAAGGCAGTGCCCCTTTAAGAAAACTGAATCAGAATTTCAAATTCGAGAACCAGAAACCAGAGTTTGGATTCTCTTTTCATGCACAGTGCAATGTTTGGCTCTGGACATGTGCCAAAATTCTAAAATAGGCCCACTGTGGCAATGCAGAGGTCACGACACACCAGAAGATTGATGTTAACTTAAACTGGTGGATCCCCTGTGGGGTTACCCATGGAAAGTCAAGACATAGCCAATGTACCTGAACGTGCACTAGTGATGCTGTAGGTATAGGTATGGGGATCTGCAGCTTCTGGAGCCAAAGATGCTCCATCCAGAGGTAAAAGTGAGCAGTTGCAGGCATGACTGTGCGACAGGTACATTTTTTTTGATTCGTTCATGGGATGTGGGCGTCGCTGGCGAGGCCAGCATTTATTGCCCATCCCTAATTGCCCTTGAGAAGGTGGTGATGAGCCGCCTTCTTGAACCGCTGCAGTCCGCATGATGAAGGTTCTCCCACAGTGCTGTTAGGAAGGGAGTTCCAGGATTTTGACCCAGCGACGATGAAGGAACGCCGATATATTTCCAAGTCGGGATGGTGTGTGACTTGGAGGGGAACGTGCAGGTGGTGTTGTTCCCATGTGCCTGCTGCTCTTGTCCTTCTAGGTGGTAGAGGTCGTGGGTTTGGGAGGTGCTGTCGAAGAAGCCTTGGCGAGTTGCTGCAGTGCATCCTGTGGATGGTACACACTGCAGCCACGGTGCGCCGGTGGTGAAGGGAGTGAATGTTTAGGGTGGTGGATGGGGTGCCAATCAAGCGGGCTGCTTTGTCCTGGATGGTGTCGAGCTTCTTGAGTGTTGTTGGAGCTGCACATTATATAATGGGGAAAATTCTAATGAGATGCGACCTGGAAGCATGACAGAATGGTGATGCCCAAATAAGGAGTGCACGACATATACAGCAAATTTAATATATTTTAAATATATGAAACCAGTTAGTTGGGTCATTAACTGAAATGTACAATTACATGGCAACAAAATCCACTTAGAAGCAAATCTTCCCACTGCCTGTGTGGGGGAACTGCTCAGAACATTAATTCAAAGATGTGCTGCTGCAAATAAATCCACACGTTTGTTTCAAAACAATTTAACAAATGCATTAGAATAATAGAAATTTATACAAGACCTTGAACCAGTGTCAACCCCAAAGGAAATTAAACTATGAGTTAAAATTACCTTCATCTCGTAGTCCAATACTTTGATTACTTTCGTATCTAAGCGATACAGGAGTACAAAGATTTGGTAAATAGCAAAATGGCAGAATTGCATTGCATTTCCAAAGAGCCAAATAGCATTACACAAAACTGGCTGCTTTCTGAAAAATAAGACCCATCAGTGTTTGTGTAACCTTTCTTGTCTGAGGTTCTTCTTCTTATAAATAATTATATATATATTTTTATGGCGGCCCGTTGTCTTTTTTTTTATCTTGCCTCACTGTGTTTTTTTCCCTCTTGGCCTATAGGCCCATTGGCTTTCTCAGAGGGCCTCTGGGAACATAAGAACATAAGAAATAGGAGCAGGAGTTGGCCATACGGCCCCTCGAGCCTGCTCCGCCATTTCAATCAGATCATGGCTGATCTTTGACCTCAACTCCACTTTCTCGCCCGGAAAAAAATGTTTAGTTTTAAATCTCACCTGTGAATTTTTGGCAGAAGAGCTGACTAAAAATCAGGATGAAGTAATGGTAATAATAAAAGACCTCATCAGCACATTGGCTGATTTTATCGAGGTGTGATGATAGGTTGGTTCTATTATTAGAACAATGAACATAAAATGACGTCTTTTATACTTAAACCTGAAATTCTGCACCACCTTAACTTCACAGCTGATAGCAGCCAATATGTTAATGATGCAGTTTCCATTTTCAATGAAATACAGTAAAATCAAACATACCACCCATCGATTGCTCAGATACTCCAAACAGGACAGTTGTGGAACTGTCCTGGAGTTGTTCTTTTTTTATCAGATGTTAAGTCGATAAGAAATGCAAAAGTGAAGGTGTTGCAGAGTCTTTCCCAAAATGCATTCATCAATTCATTGACCTGGGGAGGAATAGGACAGACAAATACCTCCATTCCCACCTCCTGTCCTTCCCTGCATTGGATCTCCGGGCTGTTCTCAGCACTCCCTGACAGCCACTCTTGACAGTATTATTTTTAAAGAAAATATAGATCTTGATTCAATTTTTACCTTAAATGTCAGCTTGGCTCAGAGGTAGCTTTCTTGCCTCTGAATTAGAAGGTTGTGGGTTCAGGAGGTCCATGAGGTATATCCTATCTTCTCCCTCAAGGCGTTTACCGAGCCTGTTCTTGTCCTCACTGACCAGCAGGAGTCACTGGGTTATGATCAGGCTTTTCTCCCCTCCCTAGCCCAGCAGCACATGCAAATAAGGGGCCTAAAGCCTGTTTGAGGTCCCCATTGCAAGATTGGTTGGCCCTGAGGCAGCCAGTTCCATCGCCAGCAAAGAAAAAGGTAAGTTACTTACCCGAATGTGGAGCTGGAAGGAGTCTCATTCTCCCTCCCCCCGCCATCATCACTTACCTTCTGGTCTTCCTTCCACAATGCTGTTCATATGGGAATGAGGCCCGAGGCCCGATATCCGGGGCTTATCGGACCCTCCCGTTCATGCACAGGGTAAGTGCAGGCGCTCCCCAATTTCTAGGCTGTCATCTTTATCTTCAAATTAGAATTTGTGGCAGCTGCTGTCCAGGATCAGTATTGGAGGCAAGGATCTTCCCCACGTATTGCCGATGATCTTTTACTTCTGGTTGCGAGACTCTACAGGCACAATTATTAGATCGTATTAAATGGTCTGGGAGATTAGAAAGCTACATGGTTAATTGGGATTTACTTGATGTGTCTCTTATACCAAGAGTTGCTTCATTGCCTCAAAAGGTCAAAGTTATCTGATGATGGTTTCCTCCCAGCTGGAAGCTATGGCAGCATAAAATCTACTTCAAAAGGTGGAACCTGTTTTATTAGAGTAAGCTCTCCTTTCTGCGTGGAGAGAGTTGGAAATAATAAAAATGTCAAAGGCTCTCTAGAATAACTTTGTAAATCCCATGCTATCTCTGCATCAATCTTTTCAATAAAGTACAAACCATTTTAAAAAAAAACAATTCCTGTCAGTTTTCAATAAACAAAGAATGAGCTTAGTTTAAAAAAAATCAAATGATAGAGCCAGTGGAGATCGGAGCCTCCAGGACCTTTTATTATATTTCATGTAATTTTATGTACCGTATATTCTGGCATTCTTATCCTCCTTTTACCAATAAATCTGCCTGCTTCAATATAGAAGAACAGCAAGCCATTTTCCAGTGTTGCATTCCTTAAACTATGTGCCAACCTAGTGCAGATTCTGACACACCCTATATTTGAAACAATATCCTCGCCATCCTGTACAGATAATGACGATGGTGCCAGACTTCTTGCCATGTGAGATACTCCATTCATAAAGGTGTTGGTATCCACTATAAATTGGACCATGTGATGTGCTGCAGCCCGATAATTTTAAATGACTTTTATACATGCCATAATGTCAGTGTTAGATCTTTGACTGTTCATCTAATCCAACCATAAACCAGTTCCTCAGACATCTGTTATTCAAAGCTCCTGTACTAAAACCGGGCACAGATAAGGGGCACCTTTGCATTTCAATTACTGGCTCCTTTGCAGTGGATGTTTGAGAGGAGGGCTACAGTTAGACAGACACTTATTTAAAACAAAAACATGCAATGCGATACTTTCGCAGCTTTACTAATCTCTGACCTTAAGACCAGGATGTTGAAGCTACATGTAAAAGATAGTCCATAATTTGCGAAAACTTCAAGGCTAGTCAGAACGGTAGGTTGGCATGAATAAAGGGAATGACACCTGATACTATCTGACTTCACATAGAATGTGTAAAATCGGTCGAATGCTGGTGCTGCGGAGGTAGAATTGTGACTCTTCTGCACTAATTCTGAAGTTGTCTTCTGGTTGTTAACTTGTGGACAGACCTCTCTTACAGGCTCAGGGTGCAGGTCTCATGTTCCCAGCGCTTTGGATATATTAGGTGACAGCTCATTAGCAACAGCGACCTCTTGTAAAGCTTGTTTAATGCATGCTTGTTTTACTACAGCTCATAAACCATTTTTTTTCAACTGAAAGTCACAATCCTCGGTTATGCGTTATAAATGATGAACCATTACTCAGGAAATCAGGGCATATTATCGGTTCGCAATTGCAAGGATTAAAGGGCTTTCAGAACATCTCAGTGGGGCTTCAGGTAATATTGAAGAAGCGCTAATCATTATTAAATGTGAGTGGAGTAATATATTGTATTGTTCCATGGACAGCATTCACCTCCTTCCCTCATTGAACCGCTGGGGACACTTAAAGTGCTGGACGACAATGTGAACTCGTGATGATTTAAAAAACATTCTTTTCCTGTATGTTTTAGGAGAGAAAAGTCGAAAATGTTACCTGTAGCCTGTAATGATGTTTCAATAGCACATAATACTGAGGAGCAGTAGGCTTTTAATCTGCCCTTACTAATTAGATGAAAGTCCCCTTGATCTTTCTATTAAATCCAAGCTTATTTCGACTGCACCGACCAGCCCTGCAACCTCTATCACAGAGAAAACCAAGAGCAGCCAAATTCATAGGACTCCATCTCCAACAACCCTCCCAAGTCGCACATCATCCTAACTAGGACACAGACCGTCGTTCCTTCGTCAACATCCTAGAATTTCCTGCTTAGCACCGTAATGGCAACACCATCACCACAAGGACTGCAGCAATTCAAGGAGAAGGCCCACCACCTCCTTCTGAGGGCAACTAGGGTTGGCCAATAAATGCGGCCTTGCTAGCGTCACCCACATTGCGAGAACAAATTTTAAAAAAGCAACTTTGAATTAAGAGGCGTAAAAAGTAGTCTTTCTGTGACAATTGCAAGAGAGGTTAATGATAAAGGTGAGAAAGATCCATTTAAATTCAGGTAAAATTTGTTGAATTGGACAAAATATCACTTGATCAGGTGATACTGAAATGGAAGAACGTACTAATCTGATTTAGGATTAATCAACAGCTAAGTAAGGGAAGTGCAAACTCTGAGTTTCCAATATTTCATCTTTATACCAGAAAGAACATTTTATACAAATATATATGGATTTTTAAAAATGGTCTGTAATTAATTCAATTAATACAGTTCAAGTTTCATATTAGAACAGGCGTAGGCCATTCAGCCCCTCGACCATTTTCTGCCATTTAATCATGGCTGATCCGTATCCCAACCCCATTCACCTGCCTTTGTTCCATAATTCCTTGCTACCCTAACTTAACAAAAATCTATTAGTCTCAGTCTTGATCCAAATCATAAGCAAGAGTTATTGTGTGAAGATTGTATCACTGTAAAGTAATACAGAGTACATTTGAGTTTTAATTCACAGACTGGAATATGTTCCAAGACATTTACATAATATCTTTAATGTAGCAAAACGTCCAAGGATGCTTCGCTGTTCGAATGGGCTATGTTAAGACGTCAAAGGCCTTTCCTCGTCATTGACTTGCCTTCCGATTCTTTGTAGATTTGAAACTCCTTTCATATACATCATTTCTTGCTTTCCTCTACCTACCTCAGATTTCTGAAAAATCACACAGATTTCAAACCAACTATTATTAGAAGTTTAAAAAAAAGGGTGGATTTTGTACACATCAAAGTAAAGGATTTCAGCGCAAGGAAATGGAGCATTTGTTTCACACTCACAGTTCAGACCTAGAGTAAAAGTCTCTCTTCATGGCCCCAGTAATGCACTTTCTCCCCAAATGCAGAAAAGTACCTGTTGTCAGTGCTAGAGTGACATTTCTACTTCCCACACCAACCATCCCTGTGGCTCGTCTGATTAAGACGATTTGGTGCCATCCGCGTGGAATTCTGGTCAGTTTTGTGCTGTGGATTTGTTGTCCACAGGTAATTGGTTTGGGCCTGCCTACGCCTATCCCACAAAGACCCTTGAAGCCACCAGAGAGGGGTCTAGGTGCCAGTCTAGGGTTTGTTGAAAGCAAGAGGTTAAAGGAGAATGGCTGTAACATCCAGTTCTCCCTACCTATAGTTATGTTAAAATAAATGGAATGTCTCATTGAAACAATATTTTCTTGCATCATTGCTTATGGCCTGAGGAAGAGGTCAGGCTGAGTGTCCAGCAGAGACAGGTACAGAAACGATGGGTCCAGGTGGAAAGTGGAGGCCATTGCCAAAACTTAGGGTGCTGGGTTCAGGTTCGAGAAATGAATGTAGCAGGTAGAGCAGTGGGAGGTAGGATAATTTACAAAAGAAGGAACTATAATAGAAAGTTAAGCCTCGCAGGAGGTCCCTGATGGTCTTGGGAGAAGAGAAGGGTCTAGGGCTCCATAAGTCAAGTTTGAGGCCTATAGAGGCCAAAGCATCTCTACATCAGCGCACTGTAAATGGAGTTGCAGGTTTGTGCAGATAACGGCTCTGATATTTAATTATGAGGTGCATATGATAATGAACAAATCCCAGAATACAAGAAATTTAAAGCAACACCATAATGAAAAATCACCCTCGCTGTCCAACTTGGGTAGAAAATGATATAGCATCTGTTTCCTGGAGTTTTTTTTACTGTAATAAGATTGAGCATTTTTTTTCTCATTGAAATTAGTGAGTTTATCTGGTGGAACACGATTGGAAAGAAAATTGTGGAGATAGGTTTTGAATAATTAGAAAATAATCTGCTAGAAAGGAAACAATTGAGCAAGAAAAGCTGCTTAGAAGAAATAGAACATTTACACACAGCTCAACGGCCAGAATATGGATGATGGGAACAAGAACGTTTCTGAATATCTGGCATTTTCAGCAGCTGCTTTTATTTAATTTAGGGGAAACAAACATGAAACAATTATTTAATCCAGGATCTTGAAATCTAAGTTACATGATACAAGCATTAAAATACCTCTATAATAGCAGGTACTATAATCAGAAGATTATAAAACAACCTTCACTTTAGATAGATTCTAAACAGGAAACATGGAGCTTTGTGATTTTGACTAAAATGTCTAGAGGTAGATTTTAACTATTGGGCGACCGACCGGAGGACCTGACCGGCCCCAATACTCCCGGCCGGAGGAGCTGACAGGCCCCAATACTCCCGGCCGGAGGAGCTGACAGGCCCCAATACCCCCGACTGGGGCAGCTCGCTGACAGGCCCCAATATTCCCGGCCGGAGGAGCTGACAGGCCCCAATACCCCCGACTGGGGCAGCTCGCTGACAGGCCCCAATACCCCCGGCTGGGGCAGCTCGCTGACCGGCCCCAATACTCCCGGCCGGAGGAGCTGACCGGCCCCAATACTCCCGGCCGGAGGAGCTGACCGGCCCCAATACTCCCGGCCGGAGGAGCTGACCGGCCCCAATACTCCCGGCCGGAGGAGCTGACAGGCCCCAATACTCCCGGCCGGAGGAGCTGACAGGCCTCAATATGCTCGGCCGGAGGAGCTGACCGGCCCCAATACTCCCGGCCGGAGGAGCTGACAGGCCCCAATATGCTCGGCCGGTGGAACTGACAGGCCCCAATACTCCCGGCCGGAGGCCCTGACCGCCCCCCCACAAATGCCCGATTTCAGTTAGGACTCTTTAGTCTTGAGCGATTGTGCAAAGCGGGCGATAGTATTTTACAGCCCGTCCAATTTTTTTCCCGACGAAGTCAATGGAAAAGAAAATCAGGCAGGTTGTAAATTGGGAGGGGGTGGGAGGAGGTGTAAATTGGGCGGGGTGTAAAACGGGCTGCTGATTCAGAGGTGAAGGGTCAGTGTGCTTACCCACTGCACCATACAGTCCCCATTGACAATCAAGTCTTTCAATGAAAACCTCATTGAAGATTGCAGTGGGTGCGCATTTCTGTCAACATCTATAATTCTAGTCGTCTTGATGACAACAGTGCAGGCTACTGTGAGCTGCTACCAAATAGTGCTGCCTCCCAGCATCCCCTTCGAGATGGCACGTACCACCTTGACTGATTAAAAACATGCCTCAACACAAGTAGAAAGCAGAATCTCTTTTTTACACTAGCACATGGATTTAGTACTTGTCGGCATTTTAAAGATCTGTTTCTTGTACTGGCTGAATCTACTCACTGAATTTAAAATAAGCCTTTAAATATATGTGGAATAATGAATTGCACAGCTGGAACTGGTACGTTTCACTTGTCTGAGCAATGAGTCCACACAAATGAGTCTGTATTTTGGAACGCAGTTTCTATCCGTATTTCTTTGCATAAGCCAAACCTTACCAGATGAAGGTTGCAGCCCAATGTAGTTTGGAAACCAGATCAGGATAGCGTGAGAGCACTAACAGACATGCATGGAAATGATTACATCAATAAAGCCATCAGAATCCAGTGTGATGCTATCCATACCCAGACTCATAGATCAAAATGTGTCTGTTCCAGGAACGGAAAGGTTGGGAACGAGAATCCGACTGCACCCTTTAAAAGGAATTGCTTTCGTGCTAACCCTACTGGCTCAGTGTGTGAATGTGCTGAGTGAATGGCTGCAGCAACTTAGCCCCCCAACCTGGTCCCGATGTCTTTCTGCCTTTTGAGCAGGCGAGAGGAAGACGTGCCAGAAGGCAGCGGGGTCCTTCTTTAACTGTGCTGATCGGGCTCCGATGATGTCATCGGGACTCAACTGCAATTTTAACCCGAGGCCTACTTGGGGAAACCGGAGCCAGGAGATTACATAAAATGTTACAGCACAGAAACATGCTCACCATATTCTCTCACCACCTTCAGTGGTGGAAAATAACATGTTACCAGATCAATACTATAACCACTTGGTTAGATTGATTTTCAGGTGAAATAATACGTAAAAGCAAAACAAGGCAGCAAAGAAAAAACTTGCATTTATACAGTGTCTTTCATGAACTCAGGACATCCCAAAGTGCTTTACAACCAATGAAGTACTTTGAAGTGCAGTCACTTTTGTAATGTAGGAAATGCAGTAGCATAGGAACGACCCACAAACAACAATGAGATAAATGCCCAGATAATCTGTTTTTAGTGATGTTAGTTGGGGGATAAATATTGGCCAGGACACCAGGGTGAACTCCCTTGCTCTTCTTTGCATCCAGAACAGGTATCTTGACTCATATCCACATCAACCAACCCTGCCTGGTTCCTATGAAATAAAGATAGAAATGTCCCTATTTATAACAACCATCAGCAAGACTCATTGGTTTTCATCCATTACACAGGCCTCATGAGCAGAATAAGCAGCAGTGCAAATTGGTGAGCAAGAGTTTGAACATACACAGCTGCCAATCGGAAATAAAACACCTGAAAATCAGAGCCCTAGTATGATCCATATTTCAAACCTCCACATGAGCCCCAAATCTCTGATCTCCGGGTAGGCCCTAAACTTCTATCCTCAAAATTACTATGATCGCTGAACAGTGACAGCACCAAAGTGGCCAGACCTGAGCCTGTCTCTCCCAGTAACGGATAGTTCTTTTGCCCATTCACAGGAATATTGGTTGCTGCTCCGGACCCGAGCTCCTCTGCCTTCTTGTCCTATCATCTTTTCCCTTCCTCATATCCCTCCTTCCCCCACTTCCTAGCCTCCGCCATTCATACGCCCCTCCCTTATTTACTGCACCATGCTCCCTGCTGAACTCCTCCCCGATCAGTCACTACTCTAAGCCATACCCCTAACCTGCTGCCATCCAAAACCCTAATCTCTCCTGGATGGACCATTGCCTCTCTCTCATTTAACGTGATGTGGAGATGCCGGTGATGGACTGGGGTGGACAAATGTAAGGAAACTTACAACACCAGGTTATAGTCCGTGTCCATTTAACGTGGACATAGTCTATCAAACTCACTATGACACATGCTGCTGGCTGTCTCTGAGCATTCACCTGAGGTGCCTTATTCCCTTCTCCTGGCATTTAATTATTCTTCTGCAGTCCTTAGCAGTAAATCTCCTCAACTTTCTTCCCATCCCCATCTCCATCCTAATATCCTCTTTGATGCACATGGAAATCTTTCTAAGTTCTTGCCGATCCTCCGAGGTGTCTCTGACTACTCAGTGCAGTGGCCTGCAAAATGTCCAA
This sequence comes from Heptranchias perlo, assembly GCF_035084215.1. Taxonomy (NCBI): domain Eukaryota; kingdom Metazoa; phylum Chordata; class Chondrichthyes; order Hexanchiformes; family Hexanchidae; genus Heptranchias; species Heptranchias perlo. The sequence goes on from NC_090360.1 coordinate 13,853,185, forward strand.
ACCTTCGCAAATGAGGCCATCCCCATCTGTGTATTCACAAGAAGATGCCATTTTTCACATTCATTACTTACTGGGTTTATACAAATGTTCTAATGCATATGATTCGCCAGCACTGATGGGGAAAAAAGTTAATTCTCTTCTCTCTTTTCTCATTTTCCTTTTTTCTCTCCTCCTCTCCTCTCCTCTCCTCCTTCTCTTCTCTTTTTGCTAAATTGTACAAATAAACAATAGTGCAAAACCAATAAATAATGAAAGTGCAAGTGTTGCCAAAGCTGCAAATGCTCCATCTACTTAGTTCTGTTCTTACTCTCTTTTCCCTGCCCGCTCAGTATTCTGCATTTGGCTTGTAGCCTGGTTAGGATTAGAGTCCTGCAGGAGTGATGGGAATTTAGGATGTGTCAAGATTTGGCTACAGATGTTCTTCGATTCCAGGATTTACAAATCTCACTGGCCAGGTCATGAGTCTCACTCACTGAAGGATGACACTTTGTGGTATTATAGTGCTCGAGGATAAAGCGTCAGCTCTACTCCAACAGGAATCTGTTAAACAATTAGAGCACCAGCTTCCTAACACCATTATAGGATTCAAGATTCATGATCCATCACTAGATCACTGGAAGAAATTAATGGATTCTCACCACTGGTCTTCAAGGATTAGGCACTGTTATTAGCAAATCCTCCCTCCTCCCAAGTTTAGACATGCATGCCACACCAGAGCAAGGGAAATAAACACATACTCACTGCTGGAATGCTAGAGACTGGGCGACTCTGCTTTGGGCTGACATTACGTATACCCCCAATAATACCAGATAATTAAATGGTAACCACTGCTCAGACATCGTTATACAGACAACGATGCTACTGAGAAAAAAGAAGAGGTAGCGTAGCCAAACCCCAATGATCCAAATTGGGTAATTGTGAATGAATGACCTAGTTTTGAGTACTGATCTTAGTTTAGTATAGTGTTTGTCCTGCCTCCTCCCAGTCTGAGCCTGCTGTCAGAAGCATTATTCCAATCTGTGCTGTGATTTTGGTGAAATGTGTTTGAAAGCTAGCGTATTTCTTACATAGACTACTAAACGAAGCAGCCAGTGACTTCGCTGGACCCCGCATTTAAAAACAGTACCGCATTTTTCTCCTGAGTGCATGTTAATTCACTCTTTAAATTAGGAACAGAAACAAGGAGTTAGTTACACAAACCAGTTCCAGAATTTTTTGTGTGCGCTTGATTTGTTTTCAGTACATTTTTGTGAAAAGACACACACATACAATAGAATGAACCACGAGCATAAATCACAGACAGAGGGAGCAAAAATATGTGGAAATCCATTCTCATTACATTGAAGCACTTCATCTGAATTGCCTGACAGTCCCAAGTGCTGTAAGGAGAGTTCTTGTAATACAACATCCCTCTCTGTTTGGCTGCTTTCCCTTCAACTATCACTCGGGATTTAATGACTCCTTGTTGAGACTCTTCTACTTCAGGAACGTTTTTTTTTGTGGTCTCTTTGAAACTTTCTAATTCAAAGCAGCCAGTTCTAATTGGCAATCCGGCTGTTCCAGAAGGGCGGAGTATAACAAGCCTGATACAGTAGTCACCTGATGACTGTCATCGGCTGTCTGCTGTGTCATTGCAGCCTCTGTCTCAATTACCAGCCCTCACTGTAAAGAGTGGTCCACACAAATTAGACTAAATTGCCATCAGCTGATGAGCCTGTCATCAAACAGTGTATGTTTCAGCACCATTATTTACAATGATAAATAGCAGCAACTTCCAACAAAGGTGCTCATTACCCCTGGTGCCAGGTGACTCTGTGACCCAGACAGTATCTGCCGTGTCGGCAATTCAGAATGACAGCTGGGTGCTCTAGAGGTTCAAGGCAATTCTGCAATAAACAATGGGTAAGAGATATATACTTTAGATACCAGGCAGGTACAATCAAGACCCATGATACAGATTCTAGTCCCAGTGGCGCTTCTACTGAGAGACAATAATTGTAGTTATCTTTGTGCGAGTCTGCCACCAAGAAAAGTTATCTTGTCCTGTACAAAGAGGGTCAACCCTGCTGTTAACTGCTAATGGAAACAGTTCATTGTATAGTAAGTTAATGAACAGATACAGTTTGTATGTTGACTTTGAGCTGATGTAATTGTTTTTAAACATAAAAAATGATTAGGTTTCATCAGGCTCATCAAAATGTAAGGTTTGTGGAATAATACCGCATTATAAGCAGGTATAGAAGTCTAGCATTGTAGCTACGGGGGCCTATCAACAGGCAGACCCCAGAGTTCAAATTCCAGCCTTCACTGATATTCGGATTAGGCCTTCCCCTAGAGGGAATTTGCTGCCTGTCTCCGCTGGGTCATCCGAAGGTGGGAGGAGGGCAGTTGTTCTGGGGAGGGGGGCTGTCTTTTCCCAAATTGCTCAAACAGCTAGATAATAACTTTTTTTTATTTTTAAAAAAAAAGTTGAAAAGCAAAGGGAAGGGTCGAGGCCCATCGAGCAGGCCAGGCCAAAGTTGAAAAGAATAAAAGGAAAAGCTGAAATAAGTCAGGAAATAAGGGGCTTGGATTTTGAAAGCCCACCAAAGGGTGATTATTAAAATGAAATACGGGGAAACAGAGAGAGGAAGTGGAAAAAAGAGACTGAGAACTACCACAGGAACAGATGTACATGAGAAAATGCTGAATAAAGGTTAAAATGTTTATCGATCTATGATCTAGGTATGCCCTCTGTCACTTTTGCACGCTGGTTGGGTTGAACTCCTTGGGGATAATTTTGACGTTGGACAACGATGTAAAATGGATGTTATCAGCTCCCCCCCCCATCCCACCCCAATAAACAACTCTCCCCATTTTTGTTTCCATTGAAGTTAATAGAGCATGTTTTACACTATCGTCTAAAGTCAAAATGACCCGGCAGGAGGCCCCTTCCTAACATCATTGTGGAAGTACCATTCCTGCAGAGCTTCAAGAAGAAGGCCCATCGCCAGCTTTGCAAGGCAACTAAGGATGGGCAATGAAGCAGCCTTGTTGTGACAATCGGCCCGCGATTAGCCGATTTTCCCTCCCCCCACCCCCGCCTTGATGCTGGACCCCCCTCCGATCTCATCCAAGGCTCAGGATGTCATCCACATCCCCCCGACTGCCCCCACCCCTCCAATTTCTTCCACGATCTCTCTCTCCCTCTCCGCTGCCTTCACTGATGCGTGGCTCCTTTCCCTTCCGACAGGGCAGCCAGCCTCTCAATCTGACTGCCTGGTATGTGGGAAACCCGGAAGCACAAATACTCACTTTCAATTGAGTTGCGATCGCAGTTTGCGGCCCATTCATTTGGCTTCTGGGTTCCCCAACACGAATATCTAAAGATGGGCTGGGTTCCCAGCTCCCAGCTAAAATCATGCCCAAGGTCCCTCTGCCCCACCTCGAAAGAGGACCCCCATTGCATCAGTGTGACATTGCACCTGCTATCCTTGTGGCTGAGTAAGGGAATTAAGGGCAGTTTTGATTTGTTTATCTACATTTACTAGGAACTGGTTTGAAAATGCCCAGATTATTTCACAAAACACCCTTATAGCTAGCAAAAGTGGAGACCCTAACTCTGTGAGTCTAGATTAAATATGAACCCAGATCCCAGAGGTGAAAGGCAACTGCACTAAACTGCCCCATCACCTAGTCCCTGTACAATACCATGAAAAAAATACACCACAGCTGTAAGCAGGAAAACTCTATGATAATCTCATTATAAGATGCTTATCCAGGAATGTTACCTTTTAAAAACAAACATTCCAGATGTATCTATGTCTCAATCTCAGAAGACGTGCATGACTCTATATAATTAAATTGCAATTACAATCTGTTTACACTTTGATAAATCTTGCTATGGTAATCCAAGGAGGTTGACAAATATGCAGATCACAGCAAGGGCTGAAAGATGCTGTCATGCCACATACGTTGCAGGCAGAATTCACACCGTAGTCTGTGCTACTTCGCCAGCACAGAGACATAAGTCTTATTATATTAAGGGTTTTTTAGCAATTTGGAAAAAATACATGAGCTGCCCAGACTGCCTAGTGGGTGGGTAAAGGCCTGGTGCAGCACTAAGTCATACAGATAGAAGGCCTCAGGTTCGATGTCCTGCCTATGTTGAGTTAGCCTCACCTTGTATTGTACAGAATGTATTAGAAAATATGTACTGTGCTTTAAAATTGTAACAATAAGATCATGGTGTATATGATTGCTTTGAACTGTTGTGCTGCATTTTGTGCCCTCTATTTGAATTTTAAATTTTATGAAATAAAGTATATTTTGAAATTTTAAAAAAGCAGCAGTATTTGGCAGGCTATGATTGGCTTCAGTGCATCTCGGTTACAGAGAGAAAAAACCGTGTACCTGCTCCTGATATTTCGCCAGTCACTCTTCCTGGAAAGTGCGTCTGTGCGAACATCGGGTGAGAACAGGATTGGGTTTGGCTGCGGTGTGCACCATGTTTAAATGGGGTGGCCAACCCTCCAGGATTGTCCTGGAGTCTCCAGGAATGAAAGATTAATCTCCTGGACACTGCTGCGAGCAAACCAGGAGAAAAATCATAGGGGCATTTTTAAAAAAAAGTAGATTTTTTTTTTCATTTTCTTGTTTGTTCGCTATAGAAATATTAAAGATGGCAAAAAAGGCTGTTTGACTGGGTTGGGCGGTGACAGGAGGCCAACCTCCAGGAATATGTCCAACTAGAATTGGCAACCCTCTGTTCAAATATTCTGCCGACATTCACTATCCAGGTTCCCATAAGAAGAAACAGCCACTTGATTGAGGTACTAAAGGGCTACTAACACTTTAGGACCCCTCGTCAACAAGAAGCAGCACCTTCAGGAGAGGAACAGACACAACTGGAGCAACAAAGTGAAAACAAAATGGCCTTTTCTCTGTTGGAATGGCCTTACATTCATGTGAAGGGTTCAGTGTAATAAAATAATAAATAATGTGCTGTCATTTCTTGCAGTTCCTAAAGAATTAATTCCTATCGCTTTACAATTTCCTATGACTAAACTTCAAAAGTACTTCATTAAAGTGCTTTAGAACGTCCTGAGGTCATGAAAGGCGCTATATAAATGCAAGTCTTTCTATCTTTCTTTGAAAGGTCACAATGAACAATATTTTCTTAAGGCATGTTTGCAAAGGAGACAATTGCCTAAAAGTTAAAGAAAGAACTTGCATTTCTGTAGCTCCTTTCACATCAGGATGTCCCAATGGTCTTCATAGCCAGTACTTTCAAAGTACAGTCACTGTTGTTTTATAGGCAAACACTGCAGCCAGTTAACACACATCGAGGTCCCACAAACAGCAATGAGATGAACGACCAGTTAATCTGTTTTTTGGTGGTGTTCAGAGATGCATATTGGCCAGGACAATGGGAGAAATCACCTGGTCTTCTTTGAATCGTGCCATGGGATCTTTGGAATTCCCCTGAGAGAGCAGAAGCATTTAATATCTCATCTGATAGACAACACCTCAGACAAAGCAGCACTCCTTCAGTACTGCACAAAAGAGTCATCCTACGGTACTGTATTAGTTATGTTACTGGACTAGTAACCAAGAGGCCTGGGCTACTAATCCAGAGAATGTGAGTTCAAATCCTACCATGGCAGTTTGAGAATTAAGTTTCAGTTTTATAAAAAAAAAAGTCTGGTATCAGTAAAAAGCTGTCAAATTGTCATAAAAAACGAACTGACTCACTAACGCCCTTTAGGGAAGGAAGCCTGCTGGTGTGTGCCATTATGTGATTTGTGCATGATCCTGATGGTGAGTGTGACCAGATTCTTTTTTACCCGGCCTGGCCTATATGTGAATCCAGCCCCACACCAACGTGGTTGACTCTTAACTGCCCTCTGAAGTGGCCTGGCAAGCCTCTGAGTTGTATCAAACCAGGGCAACTAGGGATGGGTTATAACTGCCAGCCTTGGCCACATCCTAGGAATGAATTAAAATAAAGAAACTCACTCCACAGATCCACGCAATGGCCAGAGCCTGCACCTGCATTATAATAAGCGACATAGTAAAATTGAATGGGAAATGTTGACAAGCAATTTGCAATGATAAATGTTGACAGAAGTGTATGACAACAGGAAGTAAAGTCTGTGGACCGGAAATGTGTGTCCTCCACAAGTGCTTTAATAATAGATGGACAATGATAAGAGGATTGCCAACAAAGAGGTGAAAATCTTAAAGAATGTTAACAGGGATGAAACTGAGAACAAACAGAGAATAGTTAATATATCAACAATTACTTCCTTAAATTTTCATTACAAAAGATTATAGTAACATTTTCTCTATTACATGAGTTAACCCAAACAGATTCACAAACTTAACATCAACAAGATGGAGGATCTAGACAGGGTTGAAGGAATGACGATAAACAAATCCCTTGGGACAGATGGTATTTGCTACAGACATCATTATGCGGTTCCAGCTCACTTTCTTTGTGGAATATGATCGTAACACAAGAATGAGGTTATTTTGAGAATGTTGTTTGCTGAAATCATCTGAGGACATTAAAATTAGAGCTAGGCCAGTTAGGAGTTTAATCAGAAAGCACTTTTACACACAAAAGGTGGTGGAGATCTGAAACTCTCTTCCCCAAAAGGCTGCAGATGTTGGGTCAATTTGAATTTTCAAAACTGAGATTTTTGTTAGGTGAGGGTATCAAGGGATATGGGGAAAAGGCACGTAAATAGAGTTGAGGTACAGCTCAGCCATTAAATGGCAGAACAGGTTCAAGGGGGTTGAATGGCCTAGTCCTGTTCCTATGTGGCAGCATTGACCTTCACAGTCAGACTGGGGGCAGTGCCTCATCTCCAAATCCAATTCCCATCCCAATTTCTAGACTTTGGATATAAGATCAAAGGATGATGCCCTAGGACCACTGAAATGAATTTCTGCAACATTCTATCAATCCTCAGGATGGTGCTCCACATTAAACAAGTCAGCGGTCACACAGTCTGGCCTCTGGGTGTATCTATGTGGCTGCTGATCATGAGAGGTAGCCTGATGATTTTATCTCCGCCTGACATGGAGTGATGAATTCTCCTGATACGCTCCAGCTAAGAAACGGTGGAACTCATATGATTGGGATAGCCAAGTTTTGATTCTCAATCGAGGCTGCAGTTCAAACATGGGTCAGCAGCAGAGGATCGCAGTGTGCCTTCAATAAGTCCCAATGTTCCTAGGTTGGGAAATCACCTGGAGCTCAGAATTTCAGCACCGGGCTTTGAAGCACTTGGCTAATCTGAGAACCCTAAAGGCAGAACAGTGGACTTTAAGTCCAAGGGTCCCAAATCATTTTAAGTCTCCATCCTCCATTGGATGTACTTTGATGTTACTAAGGTGGGCATGGCAACACACTCCATCTTGAGGAGGAGGACGAGGAGGAAAACCCAGAAGGGCCAGTCCAACGCCACCAGCTTGCCAGGCATTAACAGTGGACATGAAGAAGACCATGGGGGACACTGACATTCTTTCCTGGCTGAAGAAAACATGGCAGCATGAAACACCAGTGGGGGGGGGGGAATTTTAGAGAAAGAACACATACATTTAAAATAAAACAAAACACTTGGTTCTTTGTTCTTTAATTGGCTGTGACTCGTTCCAGTTTGCAATCTTGTTTAAGTTTCAGACTACAGGGTAGAAATTACTGTTGGGTACACTGTCATATGAATTCTTAACACACTTGTATCAAATTTCTCTCTCTCCTGTTCAAACAGAGGCATTAACCCGTTTACACGGGTGAACACCTCTGTACGATAACAGTCATTTCTAGTCTTAGAGCATGAACAGAGCAACCATTCACACATCCTGCACGCCATGATTTCTATTTTACTACTCAGGACAAGCCTATCCTACAACAGAAGCAATGTTTGTTGCAAGTTATTCTACCAGAGGTCACAATATTACATGGTTTGGCTTAATTTCAGCAGCTATTTTTGCTCTCAAGCAAAAATTGGAACTGTTCCTGTCGATTTTATTTTAATTTGTACCTTCAAAAAGCAATTAAGCAGCAGACATGTCAATGGTTTATAATTATCTCTCTTGATTAAAGCTGCCATATTTATTTCACCATGCTTTCATAGATCTTTTCTCAAACCATTAACTTTGTGGCAAAGCTAATGTATGTTGAAAGGAATGCTGAGAGGCTTTAAGCTTAGCTATATTACATGGGGCACTGCAGCTTTTAAACATTCATTAAGTGGCGTCGTGGCATTAAGGTAAATAATCATAAGGCACTTAAAACAATATGAAATATTGACCCTTAAAGTGTTTTTAAGATAGGTTTTGATGCTAAAAACATAACACAGACAGATTTTATTAACACATATTACAACCAGCCTTAAAACAGATGCTTTCATTTATGTGAGTTACCTGATAAGCAAAGATTTTAAGAAGACGGCAGTTGAAAAAAAATTCTCTCTTTCTACTATATTTTTTCCGCAAGTTAACTGAGTAGATTGAAGTGTAAATTCAACAAGCAAATCATTTTTATGTTACAGCCAAAACTTCCATCCAGTCATATTCTTCATCTTGTCCACAAATTACAGCCATAGTAGGATTTGACAATGTTATTTCTTTCAGTTGAACAAACAGTAAAGTAAAACAGCGTTTAAAAAGTAGTTCCGATAGGGACTAAGCGTACAAGGGTTAATTTTGCAGGTCACGCAGAGAATTCTAGTAATGGCAAAGCAGACTCTTTTTTAAACAGCAGCTGCCGCCTTTAAGAGCCGCAGCTACATGCAATCTTCCACCCTTGGTCTGATAGCCAGTTCCTGCCGGCAGGCTCTATTCGGGCCAAGAGCTCCTTGTGTATGTGTAATGAGGTCAATCTCAGGAAACCCCGTTGCATTGGCCAGCACCAAGCTCTTTGGTTTTGCTGCTTAATGCTGGGACTGGAAAATTGGTCCTTATGTAGTCACCTTTTGTCCTCTCCACATGCGCCTTCCTAATTGTTCCTTTTAAGGTCATGTGTTCCACCACTACAAATAAAAATGCTGCTATATTTTAATGCTCATTCACTATTGTATTTGACAGGCACTGTTTATAAAGTTGCAAATTTATGGTAAATCTTATTTTACTGGCAAATCTATGCAATTCTCGGTTGTTGTAATGACTGGGTCAACCCATGACATCATCAGTGGAAATGTACATCAAGAACAGGAGCAAAGGAAGTAACATAAATTTGCCAGCAATTCTAGGAAAGATATAAAAGCAATTTAAAGGTTCAGCATATATTCACTAGAAGTTACCAGGTTCGTATGGTTGCAGTTAGGAAGGGAAACTCGAGAAGATAGTTTATTTTTCACCGGAGCTGGGCAAGTTGACAGGTGACCTGATCGAGGTCTTCAAGATTGTGAAGGGCTATGAAAAAGTAAGTCGTGGGGGATTGGGGGCAGATCCTGTTACTGCGTTTGGTGTAAAGGATTGCCTGGGCACAGCACAGAGAGGAAAATTGGGTGGGGAAGGTTCTGTGTCAGTAATGGGAACCCACCTGATTTTTCTATCCAGTCATTTAAATGGACGTCAAATCATATGGGCTCCGTTAAGGGCATGCAATTGTCCGTACCTGATGTTCCTCTCACTGCTGCTCCTCGGTATGCCTGATTGGGGATCAGTCCTATGTATTTATTTTTTCTCCTTTTTGAAGTCCTTCCCTTTACCTCCCCTGCCCTGCAGATGCTGACCCATGCTGTGCTATGGTTCAACAAGGACCAACAACTCTCTGATGTCTCACTGAGATAACTCTTCTCCACGTGAGGACTGGTGATCAATTTGATCGTGGGGCATCATGGCCCACCACGAACCTGTCCTCAACAAATGTCCGCAAACATGGGCATTTTCAGCAAGGCAAAGCCACTGGGTAGCAATCAAGAGCAGCAACACTGATCAGTATCCAGTGACCCTATCCTGTGAAAGTGCCCATGTTTCTGGACACTGGGGGAAGACATGAGCATTTCAGTTATAGATGTTTCCTGGTCCCTCAATTGTTTATTGGGTTGGCGCACCATGCAATGCGGAACTGAGCTGTACACATCAGATTAATCCCAAGTCTATACTGAGTTACCTGATGTTGAACAGGTCAACAGTGGAGACACCAAAATTATCCACTGCCTCCTTAAAACAAGCACTGCCATTAAATCCTTTTCTAACTACAGTAGTAATCAGTGCAAAAGAAAGAATTTATTGCCTAGTGGTTTTACGGCAAAATACTTTAACCTCAGTGTTTATCTGAGGAACACTTTGACGTGTTCATCTTGCTCATATTCACTGTGATCCTTCCTTTGGTGAATTGAAAAGTAATAAAAAGCCTCCATTGTATTTTGTTACAAGAAGAGCTTACTTGAACATCTGTAGAAAATATTAATGTGTAGTGTACATGAAGAAGAAAGGATGATCCAGGCCTTTTCCCCCTCCAGTCAGTCATTATGTGGTATCAGGACTGTAGGGACATTGTAGCATTATACTCATCCGTCGTTGGTTGGGATGTTGATTGCTCTTGTGCTCTTTTACGGCTTGATACATATAGCAAAAAAGCTACATGCACAAGTTGAGAGTATCATTTTTCTATGCTCAGACTCAGCATAAAAGTGTTTGTCTCAAGTTTGCCAGCTTCCCTGTTTCATTCCTAAGTAACAGCCCCTATATGATGTCCCCGTCTCTGTAATCACTATCATTAATTATATATAATAGTGTATATTGGACAATAAATTATTAGCAGTGTCAATTACAGAGCAATCTGAAATGCAGGTATCAAATTCATGATTACATTTTATCCTGAAAAAAGACTTTAAGACCGTGTGCGGTTATGAAACAGTTGTGCTTTGTTTTTAATGGCCTTGATGAGAACCATCTAGTCTTTGTGAATGATTATTTCAAAAGCCATTAAAAACAATAAGTGAAAGACTTGTCTCTGTCCTTTGTTCCAATTTAGAACAAAGAACAAACACAAAAATTTACGAGAATCGTTGTGTGCTTGGGGAGTTGGCTTGTGCACGTGGAGCAGTCCATCTGCACAGATGAGCTTGTAGAGTAAGCACAGTATCACAGTAATTGTAGCCTTTAGTGCTTAATTAATCAGAGAGCTTTCAAGCATTTCCTTTGGCAGTCGGCTTCCCCTCCCTCGCCGGAGGCATTATCCTACCCACGACCTTGGCGCATTTAGAGAATTCTGCCCGCACCACTGGCGGCAAAGTACTGCAAATCTCAGCAGCTGCTGCTGGGCACGGCCAGCCGCCATTTTGTTTCCCATGGCACTGGGGAAACTTTGTGAATGGCAAGTTGGAAATAGCTGTTTGTGTTTTAAATTAATAGACAATCAACAGCAAACTGCTAAATATGGACATTTATGCTTTTATCAATGAGCCCTGCACACATCTCTTTATTCATGAGTTATCCTGCACTACTCCCTTATGGAATAAATTATGTGTGGAAGAGCTGACCATCTTCCAAAGCCAACTGAGTGCTCTGTTTATACTGTAGGAAAAATTTCTGCTCTATTAACTGGAATTAAATTTATGGTGATTACTTTTAATTAGGTGGAGACATTCAAAAGGCAGTTAAGAGTTACTATGAGGGTTACTTCCATGATCCTGTGCTCTCAGTATGGTACACTGACAGCCAGCGTGGGTTGGAGAATCAGGGCTTCAATGTGATAGCCCCACCTCTGACCCATGTACCCATCGAGCATGCCCTCCCTGCTGGGAGCGTCTGATTGCGGAATTAGTCACATGCTGTCGTGAGGGACTTTTATATCACAGATGCTGCAGTGACATCATGCATAGTAATTCCACAGGTGTTATTAAACAGTTTGTATGAGCACCGAGTGAGAATTCAGCAGAGAAACAATACACTATTAACAGTGAAATCCCAATCAGTTCTTTAAATGTTTGTTTACAATTTCACTATAAATGTCGAACAACATAAATCTTTCCCCCCACTCAGCCCATTTTTGTTTGAACTACCAGTGCCCCATTATGAATCATTTTGTTTATGTATAAAATATTTTTGTCTCCTATCAATTTTTTCAAAAAATCTGAACGTTCTTTATTCGTTCAAAAGAGTGAATTTAAGGGATTTGTGCTGCTTACACAGAGTTTGGGGAATTGGAGTAGCGGTCAGACATGATTCCATCTATTGTGAGTGCAAATTCATCAAATCTACCCTATAATTGTAACAGAAAAAACTTGCAGTAAATACGGAAGACTGGTTTGGTGAAACAATATTCTTCCTAATTTTCCCTAAGGCTAATTTTTGGATTTTTTTTAATGCCATTTTTTCTGCATTTGTTTTTTTCCCCTGAGCGTTTTGTTTTCTTTTTCAACTGTTTTATTTTTCTGTTTTTGGCAACGGGGGCATGCAGGGAATGTTTACTTGTAAACAAAAACAGATGAATATTGTCTGCAAAATCACCGGAAAGCCTTCTGTAATTGAAGCATTTACAAAAGTTCAACAGAACAGGAAAGTGGTAAAAGAAGAGTGGACTTGAAACGGGGGCCGTCACAACGGAAAACTTTCAGTGCAGTTCAGGAAGTGGCAGGCCATCCAACTGCATGTGTTTTATCCCAAAAGCAGGACAATTTGAAAATAATGATCAAGGTTCAAGTCTTGTGCAAGATATCGGGGCTAAAAGGGTTGAATGATGAGGACAGGTTGCACAGACTAGACTTGTATTCCCCCGAGTATAGAAGATTAAGGGGTGATCTAATGAAGGTGTTTAATATGATTAAAGGTGTTGATAAGGTAGATAGAGAGAAACTATTTCCTCTGCTGGGGGAGTCCACAACAAGGGGGCATAAAATTAGAGCTAGGCCGTCCAAGGGTGATGTCAGGAAACACTTCTTCACACAAAATGTAGTGGAATCTGGAACTATCTCTCCCAAAAAACTGATGAGGCGAGGGGTCAAATGAAAATTTTAAAAACTGAGATTAATAGATTCTTGTTAGGCAGGGTATTAAGGTTTACGGAACCAAGACATACCTGGATTTAAGATACAGATCAGCCATGATCTGATTGAATAGCAGAATAAGCTTGAGGGGCTGAATGGCCTACTCTTGTTCCTATGTTCAGTAATCTTCAAATGTTGCAGCTGAAGGAGTGGTTACACAGTGACAGACATCTTTCCAAACTGCATCCCATCCTGTGCCTCAGTGAGTGACCATGCACCAAACAGTTAGGTTGTGTTAAAACATTTTTATCTGTTGAAACTTTTGGAAGGTACAAATGTGTCAGGACTTTCAATTGTAAGTTGCAGCTTGAATGTATGTCTTGCTGGAGTATGGGGCTGCTTGGTCAAAAATGAAACAACGATAAGGTTGCGTGAGGTTTTGACACGGGCCGGCAGCAAAGACAGAACAGGTTTACAGGCAACCACTTACGGCATACATAATTGGGCATCTACCTGGCAAATGGTACAATTGGGTAGTCTTACATAGCAGTTTCTTTTAGGGTGCCTTGTTGCTTTTAGGGTGTGCATCTGCTCCTAGCTCTTGCGGGTAGTGCACACAATACCGAGCCCGGCTGCCACCTCCTGTCAGGTATGCAGCCCTGCTGTCCTCTAGGGAGGGCGCCCTGAAATGCCAAACAGGCATCCATCTCACACAACAGCACATCCACTTCACCAGCAGTCAAACCAGGAGGTCCACTACTGAACCACTCAATCCACATTGCAACACTCATTTAATTTGGCTGCCACTAATTTATCCTAAACAGCCTCTCTGAAAGCTAAAAAAATTACTTTTTGTAAATGTACACCCTTCCGAAAGGATAAAATTTCACTTTGTATACATCCAAAGGCTTTGCAAAGGCTGGAACAATGTTGCTTTGCCCCAGATTTGCAACCACTTCCCTTTAAGTGGCTGTGTCCTTTTAAATTTTGCCAGCAGATCTTTAAGGGCTGCTGACACACAAGCTCCAGCTCACCCCAGCTACCCTCCCTGCCCCCCGCCTTTCCTTTGGTGAGTTCCCAGGGCCAGGCCCAATGTGAGGCAAGCGCTCACCTTGAATGCCCGTGGAAAATTACAGAAAGGTGGCCTGGCAAGAAATCAGAGTGCAGGAGTGCTCTCCCTCTCTCTACACACATTATATGTGTGCGTGTTTGTGTATTTCTATTTATAAAATGGGTGGAGGTAATACTGTAACAACAACCCTGTCTTTAATTTACTGAAATTAATTTCAATTAAAGAATCTAAACTGTTGAAAGACCATTGAAGTGCATTACAATAACAAACAAAAGATAATCTCAGAGATGTAATCCACCAGAGCTGAAGTAATTGAAAAAACCCAGCCGGTGTACCCAATGGTTGCATCAGCTATTTTGGCATTACTGGTTTCTATAAATACCATGTGTGGTTATTGGGCTATCTGTTAAATCAGTGTTGTCCATTAGTAATTGTTGACTAGACTCCATTTTAGCCGCATGCACTATTTTTAGTAGAACGCGCCTTATGTAATACAGGCAATGTAATTCACGTCTCTATATTTACTTAAACATCTACCACCATACAGTAACCAAGGAAGTAAAGCACTCAATGAACAAAGAACGCTCGTACACGCTGCTTTTCTCTTACCATTTTACTGGGTCTGGCCACGTTGGACGAGCAGATGCAGGACGTCCCATTTAGCTGGACCGTACCCCACCACCTGTCTCAGGTGGAGAAGCTCTTGAGGAGGAACACCATCGACCACAAGGTCATCAGACGGTGGTCGGCATGGAACATTCTGGGAGTCCTGGAGGGAAAGGAGAGGGTGGATCCGATCGGGCTGTTCCTCGACCAGATGGTCGATGCCATTTGGCAGAACGTCTCGTCGCCAGAACTGACCAACAGGCACCATGATGTAGCCTGGATGGTGGTGAGAAAGGCCCTCCCAGTGCGGTCCTTCCAACACAGACGGAATCTGAGCGCCACCACGAGCTTCCCTCGAGGCTGCGGCAGGGATGAGATCGTCATCCACCTCCTGATGGACTACCTCTTTGCTCAGAAGATGTGGATCCCCAACAGTCCGGTAATGCAGGATGCTGTGCTCTACGGGCAATTCCCAGGGATGCACACCGAGACAGATATCAACTGCTGCTGGAAGACCATCAACTCGGTGGTCGGCCCGAAACCTGTTGGTCTTCTAGCTGAAGGAGCTGTCCACGACCGAGTGTTGCCGACTGGCACACTCCAATGTCCAGGAGTACGTGCTGTGGGACGCACTGAAGCGAGGTGCGGCCTACGCAAAGGCTCTCCGGGGAAAGGCCACCGTGTAAGGCCATCCCACTTTGTATTGTACAAAATGTATTAGAAGATATGTAGTGTGTTTTAAATTGTAATAATGGGATCATAGTGTGTACGATCTGCATTGTATTGGCTTGAAATTGTGTCCTTTTACATTGAACTGTGTGTATCTTTAAATTTTATGAAATAAAGTATATTTTGAAATATAAAAATTTTTGACCAACAAACGCACATAAAGGTTAAAGTTCACACACATACGCCATGTGAATATGAGTATTGGGATCACAGCCCAATGACAGTGTCTATTACTCATTTTTTTATTTATTAATCAGAAATTCAATTAGCCACATGTGGATTTCCAATTTGGCGCATGAGTCTAGTGGCCAATGTTTTGGAAAACACTGTTAAATTCTGGCACCATGCATCTCATGCCATAGTCATTGATTCTTTCTATTGTGAAACACTTTGCAAAACCTATTTACTTCATGGAGATAGTTTGGTTTAATACATATGCTTCAATACATTTAATACATTTGGTTTATTTGGTTTAATACATTGTGCGTTACATGATACAACTTTTCTGTCATAAAACAACACGTCATCTGACTCACTCTGAGCAAAGCCATGGGATAGTCGGGACAGAACAGGAGGAGGCCATTCTGCCCACCGTGCCTGTGCTGGCTCTTTGAAGAGCTATCCAATTAATCCCATTCCCCTGTTCTTTCCCCATAGCCCTGTAAAATTTTTCCCTTCAAGTATTTATCGCAAGTATTTACTTGCTGTGTAAAAAAATGTTTTCTCATGTTGCCTCTGGCTCTTTTGCCGATCACCTTAAATCTGTGTCCTTTGGTTACCGACCCTTCTGCCACTGGAAACAGTTTCTCCTTATTTAATCTGTCAAAACTGTTCATGATCTTGAACACCTATCAAATCTCCCCTTAATCTTCTCTGGTAAACCCCAGTTTCTCCAGTCTCTCCACATAACTGAAGTCCCTCATCCCTGGTACCATTCTAGTAAATCTCTTCTGCACCCTCTCTAAGGCCTTGACATCCTTCCTAAAATGTGGTGCCCAGAATTGAACACAATACTCCAGCTGAGAATTAACCAGTGTTTTATAAAGGCTTAGCATAACTTCCTTGCTTTTGTACTCTGTGCCTCTATTAATAAATGTAAGGAATCTTACAACACCAGGTTATAGTCCAACAAATTTATTTTAAAATCACAAGCTTTCAGAGATTATCCCCTTCGTCAGGTGAATGAGTGAAAAGGTTCTCAAATCGCATATCTTATACTAGGCTGGGACAGCATCACACCAATCAAAAGGTGTCGTTGTTGTTCAAACAGGCCAGTCACGGAGAACAGCACGTCCCAGTACACTGGATATACATTGTGTCAATTACACAGACAGACAGAAAGAAACCCAAATGGCAGAGAGAGAGAGAGAGAGAATATTAAAAACATAACTTTTTTTTCCCTTTTTGCTGGTGGGGTTACGTGTAACGTGACATGAACCCAAGATCCCAGTTGAGGCCGTCCTCATGGGTGCGGAACTTGGCTATCAACTTCTGCTCGACGATTTTGCGTTGTCGTGTGTCTCGAAGGCCGCCTGTCTGTCTGTGTAATTGACACAATGTATATCCAGTGTACTGGGATGTGCTGTTCTCCGTGACTGGCCTGTTTGAACAACAACGACACCTTTTGATTGGTGTGATGCTGTCCCAGCCTAGTATAAGATATGCGATTTGAGAACCTTTTCACTCATTCACCTGACGAAGGGGATAATCTCCGAAAGCTTGTGATTTTAAAATAAATTTGTTGGACTATAGCCTGGTGTTGTAAGATTCCTTACATTTGTCCACCCCAGTCCATCACCGGCATCTCCACATCATGTCTATTAATAAAGCCCAGGATCTCATATGCTTTTTTAACAGCCTTCTTAACTTGTCCTGCCACCTTCAAAAATTTTTGTATGTGCACCCCCAAGGTGTCTCTGTTCCTGTACCCCCTTTAAATTTGTACCATTTAATTTTTATTGCCTCTCCTCATTCTTCCTGCCAACATGCATCACTTCATACTTCTCTGCGTTAAATTTCATCTGCCAGGTGTCTGCCCATTTCACCAGTCTGTCTATGTCCTCCTGAAGTCTGTTACTATCCTTCACACCGTTAACAACATTTCCGAGTTTCACGTCATCTGCAAACTTTGAAAGTATAGTATATTATATACACAAAACATATCAACATTGAACGAAGACTGTGGGGGGCTATTGTGATGTTATCACTACAGGATAATACCGTCACAAGAGTGTAATAAAGATATAATCCTGCACTTTTAAAGCAGGATGCTAATGAATTTAAAAGCCTGGCATATGTTATAATTTGCTCAGTCCGAGATTGTATGGTCTGACCCATGGCATGAAGTTGAACAGCATATGATGCAACAAGTAGAAAATTTCCAGCTGTACTGTAAATAGGGCTTTGATTCACTTTGATTTTCTGTAACATTCAATAACAAGAATTACAATTCAGGGCAAACCAAGGAAGCAGCTTTGAACTTAATTTCCCCCTTCATCTTTCAGAGGCAAATTATGTTTTCAGGAGTTCTGAATTTCCACAGATCCCTAGTATTTGGAGACAGATAATGGGTATCAAATTCTTGGTGTGATCCATTCTGCCTTATCCAATTGTTCTGTTGATTTAATTCATTCCAGCTTCCTTCATTAAAGAAAACAATTTGATCATTTTTAAAGTGGAGCAAGGGCCCAGCAGAAATCAAATGCAATATCCTGTCAATTCATTACACAGAAGCCAGACTCCAAGTAATAGATTTTAAACATTAGCTGTTTATATGAAATTAGAGGGTAAGGTATCCATCAAAAATCGTGCAGGAATGAAGAGCTATTTTACAAGCAGCCTGCCCTAACCCCCATGGCTAATGATCACATGAGCCCCATGACTGATTAATATTGCATATTTTCCTGTTATGGAAAAGTTAAGGGCTATTCTTTTTGTTTTAAATCTTAGATTACATATTGGTTGGTTGGAAAAGTCTAAAAATGAAGTCTTACTCATGACCTCTCCTTCAGTGGTTTCTCTCGAAGGATAATATCAGTTGAATGGGACAAGTAAAGCTAAATTAGATCTGTGGTTAGTTGAACTTATCTTAATTATCAGGACATTTTTGAGGGAGGTTTTGTTAAATGGTAAATGAAAACTTAAATCTTCTGTAAATACACCAACGTCTGTGTTATTAGGGCTTCTTTCAGAGTTAACCCCATTCTGTCTGAAGATTTACATTCAAAGGTCTGGAAGTGATTCAGCTTTTGGCTTGCCTTGTGTCTGTTAATTGAAAGCAGGTCAAGCAACGGAATCTTGTACACTGCCATGAATTAATGAACAGGTAAGCTGGAACTCTGAATATAAAATATGCCCATCGAATGCTTGGCCCCCTTTATCCACACAGACTTGAAGTTTAGAATCAGTAATAAGCCCGAAGATGGCTCTTTGCCTATTTGCCTTCCTTCCATTTACTGCATGCCTTGGAATGAACCCCCAGAATTCACTCGGGAACGTACCTGCTTCTACATCATGGCACCTTCCAATCTGATAGCATTGCTTTTCTTTTCCATGTAAAACTTCATTAGGAAATGGGCAAGATAAGAGTTTCTCCACAATGCTGATGTTCAGCATTCCTTTTCTTTTCAGATGCACGTTGCAGGTCACCACCAAGATTGAAAAGGAAAAAGAACTTGTACTTATATAGCACCTTTCATGACCTCTGGACATCCATAAGTCCTTTACAGCCAATTAAATATTTTTTGAAGTATAGTAACTGTTGTAATGTAGGGAGACACCACAGCTAATTTGTGCACAGCAGGGTCCCACAATCAGTAATGAGATAATGTCCAGATCATCTGTTATAGTCATGTTGGTGCAGGGATAAATATTGGCCAGGACACCAAGGAGAACTCCCCTACTCTTCTTCGAAATAGTGCCATGGGATCTTTTATGTCCACCTGAGAAGGTGGACCCTTGGTTTAACGTCTCGTCTGAAAGAAGGCACCACTGACAGTGCAGCACTCCCTTGGTACTGCACTGGGAGTGTCAGCTAGATTATGTGCTCGAGTCTCACAAGTGGGACTTGAATCCATGATCTCCTGACTCAAAGATGAGAGTGCTACTACTGAGCCAAGTCTGACATTTTTGTCAATATGAGAGAATATGAAGTAAATCAAGATGTCATGGTTAGGTGGCACCAAGCGGGTAACTTTAATCTAACCCGCTCGGAGGGAAACTGATGGGATTGGGTGGATCGCAGGTTTTACACCCTGTCCGATTTTACATTGAAGTCAACGGAGAGTCAATTGGGCGGGGGTGTAAAATGGGCGGCCAACCCAAACCCACCCATTTCCCGCCCGGTGTGTTAGGTTAAAATTACCCCCCCAAGTTTCATTCTTAAACACTTATAGTTATAGGAGCAAGGGAAGACTGAGGGAGATAGGAGTTACAAGGAATGGAGTCGAGCAGGAGACAGAATGATGGGTGTTAATTTCAGTGAGGATGCAAGAAGGAAGAAGAGCGTACATTGTGAGGCCTAGCAGGAAAAAGAGAGGAAAGCTCGGAGGAGCAATGATTACAGTAATGTAGATAAAATGGAGAGGAAGAAAGGTTGTGAGAGAGAGAAAGAGTGGAAGTCCAGCATTTAGAGAAAGATCCCCAATCAGCAGATCTGACTTTGTCCTTTTGTTGTTTAGTTACATTTTTGGTCTTTTACCTGAAAACTATTAAACCATTTTTGCCACCTGTGCAGATTCTGGCAACAGTAAATGGAAATTCCTCTTTTCAACAAGTGGCCTCATTGACAGGACTGATAGTGACTGGCCACTAACCAAGCATGCTAAATGTGGGACTTAAAAGAAAGTCCACAATATTTACGTTTTAAAGAGAATTAGTTCGTTATGTGAAAAAGAGGAACATTAAAGGGAGGGGGGAGAGCAGGATTAGACTAGGTGGCTCAAGTGGAGTAAAACACCAGCACAGATTTGATGGGTCGAACGGTCTCTTTCTGTACCATAATTCTATATAATAGCTTGCTTGAGCTGTTTGTAATTTCCATGTGAACCCTGTGATTGGATTCCTTCTGTAAACCTCACTTGAACATAGCTACCTCTTGTCATTTATAATCTATACCAGATAGCGAATCTTAGCATAAAAGTTTACTTTGATTTGGATTTGAAAGTCGTGCAATTTGGCATAGGACAAAGCCCAATACTTTATTTCAAGGGAAAGCATGGTCGCAGTGGAGCATGTGACTGAGAGTTAAAAAGTGCATTACAAATTAATTCACAAGACAATATCATTTTTTTTTGTATTCGTTCATAGGATGTGGGTGTCGCCGGCAAGGCCAGCATTTATTGACCATCCCTAATTGCCCTTGAGAAGGTGGTGGTGAGCCGCCTTCTTGAACTGCTGCAGTCCGTGTGGTGAAGGTTCTCTCACAGTGCTGTTAGGAAGGGAGTTCCAGGATTTTGACCCAGCAACGATGAAGGAATGGCAATATATTTCCGAAGTCGGGATGGTGTGTTACTTGGAGGGGAACGTGCAGGTGGTGTTGTTCCCATGTGCCTGCTGCCCATGTGCCTGCTGCCCGTGTCCTTCTAAGTGGTAGAGGTCGCGGGTTTGGGAGGTGCTGTCGAAGAAGCCTTGGCGAGTTGCTGCAGTGCATCCTGTGGATGGTACACACTGCATACACGGTGCGCCGGTGGTGAAGGGAGTGAATGTTAGGGTGGTGGATGGGGTGCCAATCAAGCGGGCTGCTTTGTCTTGGATGGTGTCGAGCTTCTTGAGTGTTGTTGGAGCTGCACTCATCCAGGCAAGTGGAGAGTATTCCATCACACTCCTGACTTGTGCCTTTTAGATGGTGGAAAGGCTTTGGGGAGTCAGGAGATGAGTCACTCGCCGCAGAATACCCAGCCTCTGACCTGCTCTTGTAGTCACATTATTTTTGTGGCTTGTCCAGTTAAGTTTCTGGTCAATGGCGACCCCCAGGAAGTTGATGGTGGGGGATTCAGTGATGGTAATGCCATTGAATGTCAAGGGGAGGTGGTTAGACTCTCTCTTGTTGGAGATGGTCATTGCCTGGCACTTGTCTGGTGCGAATGTTACTTGCCACTTATCAGCCCAAGCTTGGATGTTGTCCAGGTCTTGCTGCATGCTCCTTGCATGCTATGATAGTCCCTTGAATCTTCCAGCGGAAAAATAATCCCAGTATTACTGATGTTCACTGAGATGCAATAAATATCCCCATATCCATGAGAATTCTTGTATTTTACAAGAAGATTGACTGGTATACAGATAGGATTGGGAAAACAAGGGGAGCGCAGAGTCTCTGGGAGTAAAAGAGACCAGGTAAAGAGAGAAACGAGGAAAAGGCAGAGGAACCGAGGGTGATTTGACTTGCAATAGTTCACTTCACAGACTGCAGGTGGGTCCTGATGGCTCAGCAGCAATGGTTGAAAAAAATCTACAGAATGTTGAGTGCGTACAGGCAACATCAGACACAAGGTCCAGCTGCAAAATCAGTGGCATGAGAGCTTATAAATGGGAATTTACTGGGTGTGAAAGGAAATGGGCAGGATAAATGCATAATCCCACAGGAAGAATCCAAGCATCACAGAGTTCTCAATAAATAGGGCCCTTTTCAGCAGCAACACTTACAGGTTAGCAAGGCACGCCAGTCAAAATACCACTGTATTTATTGCTTCCTTACCATTCGTGGTACGTTTTGGCTCGTGTATATGTGCTGGGAAACTGAGAGAAACGCAAGAAAAGTGCTGGGTAAATAATTCTGACATACGGGAGACGTCTGCACATGATGTTGACGTGGGAAAGCTGTACAACCTCCCGGTGATTGAACTCGGAGGTGCAAAATTACAGGAAAATAAGTTGTACGCTCTGACCCAAGAATGTGCAGATTGCCAGGAAACGTGGGAGATGGAGGAGCTGGTATGTATTGTAGGCCCATGAGGAGGAGCTCTGAAACCGTAAGCCAGCAGCATCCGAAAATACTTTTCCCACAGATACATTCACCAGAGATGAGGTTACTTGGTCTGTAAGTGACTCTTCCACAACTGGAAACACTTACACTCCATTCATCTTGACCCATAGAAAGTAAAGCAGCCCTCCCATCAGCTCAGCTGTACGCTGTGGAGACTGAGACACTAGTGCATTTGAGCTTCATTCTGAGGTTGTACTTTCCACATATTACAATTTCCCTATCTTTACTCTCTTCCAATGTTGCAATTAAGTTCCCCCAACCCTCAACGGCCAGAAAGAATATTTACATTACAATTTATGAAGGATACCTACTTATCCTGAAATGAAACCACAAAGAAAAGTGAATCAGCAATAGGTCAAACTGCAAAACCAGTTCAATGAATTAATAACAATAAATAAAACCAACAGAATGAATTATATAATTCTTGGTTATTAATTGTTCCCAAATAATTTTATTAGAATTGGTTTTGATATCAAAATTTCAACTAGTGTTTTAATTTTCCCCCCAATAGTTGTTCCTTTCTTCCCTGAAGACATTAACTCGTGATGCACTGTGGGTTTCATGGGTGCTGGCAGTTCTCTGATACCTCCCTCAAGTAACTAATCTTCATGGATGAGACCTGACATTAATTGGCAGCAGACTGTTCTATCACCGGAGGGGTATCATAGTCGAGCCTGAATCCGTTCTCAAGGGCTAGTGGATAACAGGAGCAGAAACTCATTTCATTCTCTACCCCCCTCCCCAAAAGCCAAGGGGTGCCTTGGCCAATTATAGTGACACTACGTCTGCACTGGTTAGGATCGCCTAACTCAACATAGATTAGGATCAGACCTGCTGGTCTCTATGGCTGAGCACAAAACCAGCAAAACCAGGTATAGCTATAACCCCATCTAGTCATTTTGGGCACTGCTTTATTTACATTTTAACTATTTGCACAAATGGCTGTTACTCTTCCCACTTAGGATAATAAAACCATTTGGTCAGACAAGAGACAATCACAGCATCTCAATTAAAAGCAAGGCTGGATCTTGAAGGGAAAACAAAATTATACTTGAAAATAATAGAGGACTCGATCAGTGAATCACTAATCCTTTTGAAATTTAGACGAGTGACGTATTGTACCCATCATGGGAATAATTTTAGTCTAACTCGCCAGGCGAGAAGCCCACAGTATCGGGTGGAATGTCCGATTTGCACCACGCCCAATAAAATCGGACCGGGTGTAAAACCAGCCTTGTACCCGACGGGCGGGTTAGGTTAAAATTGTCCCCCCCCCATATCTCAAAGCAAACCTGCTTGGGGAACGTTAATCCTACTTACCTCAGTGATGACTAAATCTAATCAATATGTATCCATGATCCTTTCTTCATAATCAGCACTTTACATGTTGACAACCACTTTAGACATAGTCCAGCAGGTTTCCTCGCTGGAGGAATTCCTTCTCTGCTGTGTACATTCCCTGCAGATTCATGCGAGTATTCTCCAGATTGTAAAAAAAAACAGTAATTTTCTGACAAGTATAATTTATTCACTATGAAAATCTCTACTGCAAGCCCCTGGGGTAATATCCTTCCTTACAACATTCAAAGGTGAGGTACAGTTTCATCAGAATTATTAGATTGTAAGTCAATGTATTTACATTTTGAATAAAATGATTAACGAGATAAATTCTATGCAATGTTGAAATAATTTTCCTTCATTTTAGGGACACCAGAGAGTTCCTGTAGGTTAATCCATGCTCTTGTACAGTATATAAGGAACTGGAAACTCTGCCAATTAGCTACACTTGTGGCCTTTATGCTTTCTTTGTCTACAGAATAGTTCATGATATTTAATGTTGTTGAGGGTCCTTAGTTCAAAAGAAGTGCAACAAACGTGGGGCTGTTTTATTAAATAATATATTTCGAGTCAATTGAAAGATTAGCTCTGGCAAAAAAGTTCAGTTGAATTAAAAACTTTTTTTTAAACCTCTTGGCTTGTAAAATATGGAAAGATTTAGTGAGAAGCTTAATAGTAGAAAAACAAACAGCTTTTAAATGTGATAATCATTAAAATATAATTTGAAGGTACAAAATCAAACAGTCAACCAAAAATTTCACAAAGAGTTAACAAGATTTAATTAACAGCATTACTTTCATCATGGTTCAAGGAAATTGGTATTTTTCTAATGTTAGTTTTTTCCTAACGGATCTGATAATCTTTCATAATAAAGGGATATGAGAAACAAGAGACGGATTGTATAAATGAGAGAATCTGTCTGGATTAGACAGTTAGCTCTCCTCCATAACTGATCAATAAACCTGCGTCTGCTTTTACATTATTCTCTTCCTGATGGTGTACACTGATATGAAAGGAAGTCATCAAAACGCACAACAAAACTCTTTATTGCTGTAGTTTTTCTCCCAATGTATGTTCTCTCCCCAGCCTCTTGTTTCCCTGTATTACAACAGTGACTGCACTTCAAAAATCCTTCATTGGCTTTGGGACGTCCTGAGGTTGTGAAAGGCACCATATAAATGCAAGGTCTTTCTCTTTTTCTTTCTAGTCTGCTTTGGAGAGGTGTGAATTCAGTGTATGTGCAGCTCATCAGAAGGTGAGCTTGAGTAATTCAGGAATGAATCCTTTCTCAGACAATTTTCTTCCCCGCCCTCCCGATAATCCAGCTGATCAGAAAACTCCTGCACTCCCTCTTGAGCCCATGTGCAAAGACCCAGTCAGAACTCAGATCAAGACTCATTTGTCCACATTGTTTGTTCAACAAGATTGAGAGAGGACCAGGTTTAAAAATGCAAAGGGGAGTGTCTAATGGGGTGCAAGCAGATTATTCAAATTAGACAGAAAGTGTAGAACACGAACGTAACATTAACAAACCTCCAGCAAGACTTCTGATTGGAATGAGTTATTTTTTTCCACAGAGTCGAGGATTTTGGAATGGACTCCCAGCTAAGCAGTCAATGCTGCATTGGTTAATAGCAGTGAAGAAAAAGAATGAGTACATATGGATTGAAGATTAAATGCTATGTGGAATATTTTGGTTCCTGAGGGGCTAGGGCCATGGAAATGTGATGTTAAGGTGGTAGGAATTCTGCAATTCCACATGATCTACCTTCCAGGGCAGGGACAACCTTTTCCCGGGCACATTTACATACCAATTCTAGTGATACAGCAATTCATTTTCAGTTCTTAGTTCACAATGTAAATGCACTCTTAGGATCTTTCCTCAGGAGATGAAGCTAATTGGGTATAGTACATGATAGAGCAGCTTACACATACATAGGGCCCTTAATATAATAAAACATCACAAAGCGTTTCACAAAGACATAAAATAACTGGTGATCGAGAAATGGTTTAGGGGTGGTGAACAAAAGCAAGATTGAAATAGGTTTGGAGGAGGCTTTTGTAAGAGGGTAGAGAAATAACATAAGGGGAGGGCCTCGGTAGAATGCGACAGAGTATGGGACTGAAACAACTGAAGGCCCTACGATCAAAAGTGGAGTGAAGAGAAAGGGGGGTGCAACGGAGGCCAGAAGTCGGAAGAATACACCAAATGGATTTTTCCTGCTCAATGCATTATTGTGCTCGGAGCGGGGGTGGTCGAATGTTTTGAACACCATGACAAATACATTTGACTCCAGTGATGCGGCGTCATGTGGGGCATCTCCACTTTCTCTGTTGAATTTTGAGAACGAAGAGGTCCATTTTTGGTGCAGCTCAGTGAATCTGGACATCAGCCATTGCTGTGACCTGAACCAGCAGCCAGAGCAATGTGAGGCAATCATCTTAACTGCTACACTGCTCAGAAACTCAGGAAATGAAAACTCAACGCTGATAATTTATGAATTATCAAGATGCCGAATTGAATTTGTAAACATACGAAACCCTCAATTGAGTGGTTTCTTTCAATTCAGCGTCTTCATTCTCCAGGGTTTCAAAAGTTTTTCTCAAGAACTATTTCAATTTTTGTACAATAAATCTTTGCTTCAAATTGCATTTAAATGGTTACAGACAGACAATTTATAACAAGACAATTTGCGGATAAAATGCAGCCAGATGGGCTGGCAGCTTAACGCTCACTCTGAGCCAAAGCTGCTCTTTATTTCCTTGCAGTCCTTGTACCAGAGAGACAGTTTTTCTAATAACAGGATGGAAATAATACGCTGCTCTTTAGATGAGCAATCCCAAACTGTATCCACGACGGCCGCTGAGACGTGAGGCTGGCATTGGGCCTCCTCTGATCCTGTTCTAAATGGTCGGAGGTGAGGACAGCCTGGCTGACCTACCAATGTTACGTCCCCACTCCTTCTCAACAACGACAACAACAACTTGCATTTATATAGCGCCTTTAACTTAAAAAACGTCCCAAAGCGTTTCACAGGAGCGATTATCAAACAGAATTTGACACCGAGCCACATAAGGAGATATTAGGACTGGTGACCAAAAGCTTGGTCAAAGAAGTAGCTTTTAAGGAGCATCTTAAAGGAGGAGAGAGAGATAGAGAGGCGGAGAGGTTTCGAGAGGGAATTCCAGAGCTTAGGGCCTCGGCAGCAGAAGGCACGGCCGCCAATGGTGGAGTGATTAAAATCGGGGATACGCAAGGGGCCAGAATTGGAGGAGCGCAGCGATCTTAGAGGGTGGCATGGCTGCAGCAGGTTCCAGAGAGAGTTCTCAATGAGAAAGCACTGAGATTCTGCTTGGCAGCCCCTCATGGTGACTGAAAATGGTAACGGAACGGAGAGTGGGATTGAACCTGTACCTCATCATTGGTATGTCTCCTCCTACTGAATTCCAATGAATTGCAAAACCCAAACGGCATACGTGCACTTACCATAAAATCCAATGTACAGGACTTGGCTTCACAAAGGGTTTTTAGGACATGCAGTTTTTTGAGATGTGACTTACGCACCAATATAATCATGGGTAGCTAACTCAGTTCAGACCAGGGATCAAATCTGTGACCCTTCAAGTCTGTGTAGCTTATTACCGCATCGTGCAGTCCATATTATAGCTAAGTTCATCAGTTAGATCATGTCTGTATCTTTACAGGCAGTTCAGGATAAACTGTCTTCCCCTGAGTGTTAAGGCTGCTGTCTGTTGAAAACATTAGATGAAGGATAAAGAGCATTTGCTTCTTTTTTTTTGCATTTTGTAGAAACAGAAAATGTTTCTGAGAGATTGGACTTTATTTTGAAATCATTGCACTTCACAAAAAATCCATACATGAATGAAATACAAGCATTTTGTTAATCTGGGCAGAATCACGGCTGAGAATGAAGGTCTACCAGAAACCAGTATTCTGACTTGACCTGACCTGTATTTCCCTCCCCCCCTCCTGGCATGTCCGCCGGTGGATTCTCCTTCTTCCTCCGCTGCATTTAAATGGCAGTAGGGCCCATGTCCCAGGGGGATTTCCCTCCTATCCATCTGAGTAAATCGCGCTTCATGGGGCCGCAATGAGGAAAGTAGCAGTAGGCCTTGGAAGCAGAGATAACAGCCCTGAGGTTCCCCACACGCCCTTCTCCCTCCAGGCTGGCTATCAACATTGCTGCTGAAGGCCCCAGTCTCGGCTGAAGCCTTCAGTGGGACACGCACTCTGATATTTGGGGTTCCTCTGCCTCTTTAAGGTCCCTCGCTGGCTCTTCTGGGGCTGCAGCCCTGTCAATATTCCCTTCTTCACACTGGCGGGATCCCTTTTGGTGGCAGGAATCCCATCAGAAGCCCACCGCGCACCACTAATGATCCCCAACCCAGGGAAATGGGTTGGGGTTGGGGCGGATTTGGAAGGGTTGGTGGAAGTCATGCCCTGCCGGAACTCCACCCGAAGAGGAGATTTGCAACCAAAGAGATTAAAGATGACAATAAAGGTAGAGAGGATTTTACCACTATCCCTAATTTTGCCACCCACTTATTGCCATTCTGAAATGGCACTGTAGCGGAACTGCCGCACTACATTTTCCAATGTTGATTCAACACAGTGGTAAATGACTACCAATAGACAACTAAAAGTACCAATGTAACCAAATAATCACATGGATCTATCCGCCATTTTTAAGTATTTAATCATTATTCTTGCTGGTACTAAGCTCTGGTCTTCATCTTGGATCATTGTTGGTCACAGCACGTATGGAAGATGTGGAACAAGGTAGGTGCATTCCTACCCGTAATTCCAACACATCCTTGGAGTTCCAACATTCCTCCTATGGAGCCCACTGAAGTGTGGTTTGTCTGACGCAGATCTCAGAGGCACAGTCTTATGGAAGAAATGTTGGTCAATTATGGTCATGTGTTACCTTATTTCCCCCTGCCAGTCCTTAGTAAGTTGAAGTATTTCAACAGAATCCAGGGGGCATCTCAATCCAAATAATCAGAAGGCAACTGTTCCTACTGATGATTTTCACTGGAACACCATTTTATCTTGGTCAGTTGTGTATTTAACATGTGCAGAAACCCAGGACCATGATCAAGAGTCTCCAATTCAAGCTATTGGAAAATCCACACAGGTGGAATTACTGTTTGGCCAATATGGAGTGCGCACTCTCCTTGTAGGGACACATCCCTACTTATGTAAGTCCAGAGAGCTGAGGCACAAGTTGGCAACAGCCAAGGATTAGTGTGTACAAGCGTACTTCTGGAGTTTGAACAGCTGAAACCAATACAGAATCAGCTAGGCCAAGCATGTCCAATAGGGCATTATCTTCGGCAAAATGTGAAGAATCCCAACCCTCCATTGAGAGATCTAACCTAGTCTTGTTAATGAGCCAGGCTGGCTGGCCATTTTTAAGGATTACCTGGTGTCCCGAGGGCCTATCTGGCTCAGCTATTGGATTACTAAGTGTAGTACAAAAGGTTGACTGGGTTCCAATCTTTCATCACCAGATGTGCCACCTTGGAGCTGACAATACCCAAAGAGACTCTACTTACATCATCCCAATGGAGGACAGTCATTAGTTTGTCATTAAACAGCTGACAAGTACAGGTTTGCACCCTCACCCGGTGGAACTGGAACACTATCATATCACATAGGGTTCCCAGATTCTCACTGTGACAAGGGACAACTGAGAGACACCAATAACATTACAGATCTCTACTTCACATTAAGGATTATGAAGCAATTCCCTTTTAAAAGACAACCTTAGCCATCCTGTCAATCATAGTGATGTTTGTCCGGTGATATTGTTTTCTTTTGAAAAAATAAATGACCAAACATGGTGAGTGTGCCAAAATCGGCTTATGAATAACTACTGTTTCTGTGTTTGAGATGTAAACAAATTTTCCTGCAGAATGGAAACAAACATTAAGATCACTTCCAGATTATTTTAAAGTTATTTCTTCGGAAATGGAATCATTTAAAACTGAACAAATTACTTGAACTACTTAAAAAGAGTTTTTCGCATTTTCAGCAGATTGAGCAGCAAGGCAGGTTTAACTGTTTCCAGCGATGTCCAGTAAAGACTGAGCGAAGAGCTCCCAAAATCATATTGCTTGTCCTTAACTATGAAGGGATTTTTCAACCAGCCTTTCCCAGCTGAGTTCCTACCCAAGTCCCCGGGGAGGGTGGGGGGGGTGGGAGTAATGTGTTTGAACCCAGTGGTCATGCAAGCCTAGTATTTGCAATCGTTTATTATAAGCACCCCAAATACGAGCTAGTATTTGGTTTGCTCTTCATCAAGAATCACAAATACTGCTTTAGAAACAGAATCGTGTGTGAATGATCTCACCTATCCTAAATTGGTTAATAATGAGAAGCAGGAAGTGATTAGAAGGTTAGAATCAAATCAAAGGGGTGGAGATATCATCACAAATGCCAAGAGTAAAGCTTGAGTGATTCTTACGAGGATAATTTTCAGGAGGGGGAAAGGGAGGGGAGGAAGGGATGGGGAAGGGGAAGGAGGAGGTGGAAGGGAGGGGGAACTTTGCCTGCTACCAGCATATACTTGGAAAATTACATATTCATTATCCGCCATCCTGAGGTTAGGAATCACTCCCTGATAAATGATCGAGTGATTTGGTTAGGCGAATTGCATTTTCTCATTACGGTCATGTGTTACTTTGCTTCCAATATTTTGTCTTCACCTGCTGAAATCTGGCTCATACTGTGGGGCAGTTCTATGGGAGCTGTCACCTAAATGACCATTTTTCATGTGTGAGTCTAACATGAATGTTAATAGGCTACATCACAATAGACATTGATCCTGTCCTCACCAGGCA
This sequence comes from Heptranchias perlo, assembly GCF_035084215.1. Classification (NCBI taxonomy): domain Eukaryota; kingdom Metazoa; phylum Chordata; class Chondrichthyes; order Hexanchiformes; family Hexanchidae; genus Heptranchias; species Heptranchias perlo. The sequence continues at coordinate 13,883,705 of NC_090360.1, forward strand.
TGCATACATATAAATTTTTGATTTACTAAGTCATTTTCAATAGTTACAGAATTTTGCACTTCAGTACAGTGTCCATTTTGTCCAGAACGAAAACAGCTCTAGCACATGATGTAATAATTGCTCCATCTCTACGGACATGGAACAATTTTCTACTAAATTTTCTCCCCTCCTCCCCGTGAAGCTGTTGACTCCATGTTGAGGTACAGTTCCATGGGCTCCAGTTGCCCTCTGGTATCTCACCCAAATGTGAGCCTGACCGTTAGTTGGTTATTCATTCCCAGAGGGCATCGCAGTCAAGCCCAATCCTATTCTGAGCTGGCATCCACGTTCACACATTTTCAGTGGAGGTTGCCATATAGGAATCCGGAGCAGAAACATTAACCTATTTCCCATTCCTTAACCCTACCGCTGTTCTTTCTGTGATCAGCTAACACCATAGGCCAGCAATCGAACCTGGGACCTTCCTGGTTTGTATGGTGCAGCTACTCACTGCTGATCCTTTGTGAAGACTCGTTTCCTTTGTCTTAATGAAGATGAACAGCTCAAGCAACGTTGTAACTGCCCCATAAGTTGGTTAACACCATCTCTTTTTCATACCCCTGCTTCACCTTCTGGACCCTGAAAGTTGCATCAACCCAACACAGGCCTCTTCCATTGCTCCTGTTCTCTCAGTGCTCCTGCACTGCTCTGCTTCCTGCACCATGCTGGTTCTCTGTCATCCAGACACCACCTGAGGCTTGTGCAATGCATGATATGTCACCATGACAACACATGAACTCAGTGTTCTCCAATTCAGATAATTCCATTCAAAAATAGGATTATTAATAACAATGATGGAAATATTTGAGGTGGAACACCTCATGGAGTATCATCTGATGGATATTTCCACTTGTACGGCTGCTCAATAATTCACTTGAGGATGATTTTCAAGAGTTATTAGACCAGTCCCTTCATGGAAACATATATCCTATTACCCTGCCCCTCATACACTATCCCCTATTTACACTGTGGTAGGAATTTTACAGTTAAAATCATTACCATTTTTTTGTGAGAGTTCCAGGATTTCTTTGGGAGGACATTCCTGGTTCAGGCTTCGTTATTGCAAGAAAATAACTTGGAAAAGTTTACACAGAGCATTGGAATAGAATCATAGAATCATGAAGCACTGAAAGAGGCCATTCGGCCCATCATGCCTGTGTCGGCTCTTTAAACGAGCTATCCAATTAGTCCCACTCCCCTGCTCTTTCCCCAAAGCCCTGCAACGTGAATAGGATTTTTTTTACCAAATACACAAGTACTTTGTCAGAATCAGCGGCAAGGAACTAAACTTTAAATGTCAACTGAGTAATCAAGACATTTCTAACTTTTATCCCCATCTAATGGCAGCTCTGTCTCTTGGGAAGATACTAACAGGATGTTGTATCATTTTGAAAGGATTACTTGCCTAGCAGCCATTTTTTTTGCTTCCAATTTTCTCCCCTCCTCTCTTCACTCTCCCCCCCCACTCCCTTTGCCCCATGATTGGCAGCCATGCCTTCAGCCATATAGGCCTTACACTCTGGAATTCCCTCCCTAAACCTGTCTGCCTCTCCATCTCCCTTTCCTCCTTTAAGAACCTCCTTAAAACCCACCTCTTTTATCAAGCTTTCAGTCACTCCTCCTAATATCTTTCTCTTTGCCTCGGAGATGATTTTTGTCTGATTGCGCTTCTGTGAAGCACCTTGGGACTTTTTCAACGTTAAAGGAGCTATACAAATGCAAGTTGTTGTTGAAAAATTCGACTCCTTCCCTTGCTTGACACTATTTGGTACTTCATTCGAGTGGCTATTTTTCCTATATGCCTTGGAGGCATAACAGCTTAGTCCAGTTTGGTTTTCACTCAACACACACAAGTGCACATACTGTACGCAAATATACTGGATAGCAAACATACTGTAACAGGAACCCCATCTAATTTCCCCTCTAGGATGTTGAAGTCAATTGTCACGCCCCTAGTGTTAGCTGAGATCAGAGAGCAGACCAGGGATCGAACCTGGGACCTTCCTTATCTTCCTTATCTGCAACTGGATGTTCTCCATTAGCTATTGAGGGAGCTCTAGTGGCTAGTTCTTCGAGGCGACATCTTGATCTAAAGGCAGTGAGTGTCTGACCGTGGGGCGCATTAATAATCATTAAAGTCGATAGGACTTCTTCTCCCCAATGGCTCAGCAAACAAATACACTTTGAAGAGAATTCCCGAGCACTAGGAAGACCCCAGTTTTAATCCCCAGTCTGTGCTGAGATAACTAATCTAAACCAGGGTGACATTGGGAATGTTGCAAATGATCTCAGCATCTTGACTAGGGAACGGCAAATAAAAAGTCAACCATGGTTCCCAATCCTGGTTAGTATCCATTGACCTGCTGCTGGAAGGTGTGTAGATGTTAGATGAGATGTGATTGGTCCCCCTGCTGTAAGGTGTGTAGATGTTAGATGAGATGTGATTGGTCCCCCTGCTGTAAGGTGTGTAGATGTTAGATGAGATGTGATTGGTCCCCCTGCTGGAAGGTGTGTAGATGTTAGATGAGATGTGATTGGTCCCCCTGCTGTAAGGTGTGTAGATGTTAGATGAGATGTGATTGGTCCCCCTGCTGTAAGGTGTGTAGATGTTAGATGAGATGTGATTGGTCCTGACTGTCATACCCTGTCATGCACTCCCCAGTCAAGTATCTCATCAACAATCACAAAGGTCACACACGAAGAATGAGGTGCCCAAGGGATTCAAACCAACCATGTGGAGCTGCATCCCAGCAAGAGTCATAAAACTGGCTATAATTCCCCTCAAATTGTCAGTAAATAAGTCATCTCCAACAGCGAGGAAATAAGGTTGGCCAATGTAGGAAGATTAGGAGGTGCTCTAAGGTTGGGTTTACTGTTGGGTTAGAATAGAGGGAACATTATCCTGCATCTAATTTATATTATGGCAGCACTTGATATGGATTGTACTTGTCTGCCACCATAAATTTATTACTTTAATAAAAACTAACATTTAAAAAAAAGTTTGGCTTTTTTCTGCATATCTTTTCCTTTTTTCTGTAATTATTGTCCCACTTTTTCCTTTGGCTGGCTGGTCTAATACTTTGCATTTAAGAGAGAGTGGGTGCATTGAGGTGCCCGCTGTAACCCACCAGTAGGAGATGCCAGGGACTGCCCAAGCATGACTCTACTTTTTTATTTAACCTCATCTATGATGGGAAATGCTGTTCTGCTCAATGACTTGCTCCAGCTCAGTTTGGGCTCAAGCCTGTGTCCAAAACCATGGCCCCACTCAACAGCTTAAAAGCAATTTGTGAATTTTGACGCAACAAATTGACCTCACTGTAAGTGACCAACAGGGTGGTACAATAGTGGAGTTTACGGAGCAGGCATGTCCTGGATGTTACAGGAATGGAACCAGCCTGAAGCTTCTGATACCGTTTAGCATCACTGAGCAGGATCAGTGTTGTTGTAAGTTTGGCCCTACTTAACGCTGTCTGTATATATTTTCATTATTCTTTATCAACAAATCTACACAAGAGTGAAAGAAATGCTCTATACATTGCTCAAGGGATAAAGCAGAACAAATCTGAACATTTGTTTTTACTTTTACACACGTATGTATGTGTTTGTATGTGTGTTGTATGTGTTTACGTCTGTGTTTGTGTCTGTGTGTGCGTTGTGTGTGTACAGCCTCCAGATGCACTACATTCTAAAGCATGAGATCATGATTGTCAAAACCTATAGACACTGCACTTTACCAAGAGTAATGTTCAACAATTTATCATCTTATATAGAATCAGTTGTTGAGTTTAATGTGAACCATAGCAACAGAATGTTACAATTTATCTGCGCTACATTTCTAGATTGAATAAGCATGCATCGTTTATTCCTACAAGCTCTCTGTAGTATTTTAATTCACATCTGTGCGACTGTGTATGAAGATCAAAGACGATGCCTGACTGATACCTGGATCTGTGATGCATAAGAGTTTTCACGTGGAGTACGATTAATAATGCACAGCGGTTGCTAACTGTTACCCACTCCACAGGAACTGCTTCTGAGATGTGAAGCTATCAGCATCAGCCAACACTTACATAATCTACTGATCCCATTAATGCAGGATTTCTATGTGTACAATTTTTATTAAACAGAGAATTATAACTCATGGCTAATGGAAGTATCATTTTTCAGCACGGTAGCTAAGGACCAGTAAATCTGGTATCATCAAAGCACACAACAAAGGCAGAGAAGGTAGCTGCAGAACAAATAGATTAAGCACACCTATCAACCCTATACTTGCCAAGCTCCATTGGCTTCCTGTCCGCAGTGTATCAACTTCAATGTTTCCTTCCCATTTTCAAATTCCTCCACATGGTCCCTCTTCACCTTACCTCAAGGGTTCCTCTCCAGCTGTAGGCCCCAGCTTGTAACTTCCATTCCTCCAATTCTATTATTGCTAGTCCCCTGCTGTACTATCAGAGGACAATCTTTCAATCCCCCTGCTCCCCCTCCCTGCGCTTTGGACCTCTTCCCAAATCAACTTTGCTTTGCTGTTTCTCTCTTTTCCTAAAGACCTATTTTTCCGACCATGCTGTGAGTTCCCCCTTCCTCGCCTTCCTTAATCCGTCCCACCCCAGTGTCCTCCTTTCATCTTTTGTAATGAGCTCTCGGATGTGTGGAGCGTTATATAAACGCAGGCTGTTTTTGTCATTGTCCAGGTGCAGCTGTGACTGGCCCATAAAGCCTTGTGATCTGTGCATAAAATTTGTTTATCGGATCACCCATCTCTGGGAGAGAGCTTTCCTGCGAACCAGTCACAATTCTCCCTGTAAATCCAGCTTGTGTGATTTTTCTCTTTCATATTTGAAAGGACTAACACGCTAGGGCAGATTTTTCAAGTGCTTGCATTGGCCCAGTGATTTTCCAATGCACACTCGTCACGTACAAGGACTCAATGTCCACCCTGAGAATGTGGAACTTGCTGCCACATGGAGTGGTTGAGGGGACTAGCGTAGACGCATTGAAGGGGAAGCTAGATAAGTACACGAGGAAGAAAGGAATAGAAGGATATGCTAAATAGGGTGAGATGAAAGAGGGTGGGAGGAGGCTCGTGTGGGACATAGACACCGGCATAGACTTGTTGGGCCAAATGGCCTGTTTCTGTGCTGTAAATTCTATGTAATATCCAACTGGTTATGATTTTTACGTGTTGCTTTCCACAGACATGTATCTGTGTTAAATGTGTTCCCTCTGCGTGACTGCGCCATCATATACTGCAAATGAGAGTCAGTTCTTTCATTCCCACCCTAGCTCCCTTGAGTCCGTGTCTGCAGTCCACAGCCAGCTGGTGTTGTAAGTAGCTGGCTGCTCATGAGATTCTTGAAATACAAAATATTGAAATGAGACAGGAAATAACAGAAGCCAAAAATCCAGTGTTTCTGCTTCAGACCTGTCGTCCCTCTGTAATATAGGAATACCTGTAGATACAGCAGTGTGCTGCTTTTAAGAAATCCAAATATTGTGAATATTAGATGTTTGGTACAAGTGTATGAGCTGCCGAGGCAGTTCTTATTTCCACTTTGATAATGTAGGAACAAGAGTAGGTCATTTAGCCCCTTGAGCCTCTTCCGCCATTCAATTAGATCATGACTGATCTGCATCTCAACTCCAAGTATCCGTCAAGATTCTGTCCAGCACTATAAGACTGCGAGGTGCCAGCTGATATTTCCCTATGGCAGGAAGAACCATCAAACACAAATTCTGTGAGCAAAGGGCAGAACTTAATGTGTCCAATCTGCTCTCTTCCATCCTCCAAACATTGACTCCTGGTCGGAGTACAATTCCACGGGCGCTGGTTGCCCTAGAGTCCCTCCCCCAATTGGCTATTGTGCAGGTGAGAGCCTAATCGGGGAGTGTCGACAGATTAGAAAAAACTGCAGTCTCCATAATTCTGCCCAAGTCCCCTATGATTTGAATCTTACAATGCTTTACATTCCAGGAGTGGGAATAATGAGTCACAGAATTAACAATTACTCCTTTGATCAAGATATTTTGTCAACAGAGATTGCATGGGTTGGCCACCATCTCTCCAATAAGTGGAAAAACATTATGATTTCAGACCACATCATTTATTTGGAAAAATTAGGATTATGCAACACAAAAGAATACAACAAGAATAATCATAAAACCACAAAGATAGAATATATCCATAAAAGTTCAAAAAAATTATGGCCGACTTTCCTCTCTGAGCCCCTGCTAGGCCCCAGTGGGCACAGAACCTGTGGCACCATTCCAGCATACTGTTGGTACATGCCAGTCTCCATCTCCATTTCCTTCTTACTGCAGCTGGGAACTGAGTGCTCCTCAGGTGCAACAAAGAGAAAATCTCCTCTTTCTTCTTCAGAGCATAATTCTTACATAGTTGTAGGAACATAGGAACAGGAGTAGGCCATTCAGCCCCTCGAGCCTGTTCCGCCATTCAATTAAATCACGGCTCATCTATATCTCAACTTAATTTACCCACCATGGTTCCATAACCCTTAATACCATTGCCTAAAATAAATCTATCAATTTTCAATTGACCTAGCCTCAACTGCTTTTTGTGGGAGAGAGTTCCAGATTTCCATTATCCTTTGTGTGAAGAAGTGCTTCCTGACATCACCCCTGAATGGCCTAGCTCTAATTTTAAGGTTATGTCCCCTTGTTTTGGACTCCCCCCACCAGAGGAAATAGTTTCTCTCTATTTGCCCTATCAAATCCTTTCAACATCTTAAATACCTCAATTAGATCACCCCTTAATCTTCGACACTCAAGGGAATACAAGCCTAGACTATGCAACCTGGCCTCATAATTTAACCCTTTTAGCCCCGGTATTATCCGAGCAAATCTGTGCTGCACCCCCTCCAAGACCAATATATCCTTCCGGAGGCCCAGAACTGAACACAGTATCTCGGGATGTGATATAACCAGAGCTTTATACAACTGTAGCATAACTTCCACCCCTTTCAGCCACCTTGGGATAAAGTCGAATAAACTGCAAGATTTTCTGGAATAAGGATTATACATCGACAAGCTTGAATGTTCCTGCCTTGCATGCGGACACCAGATATTGGCTTTAGACGTAATCAAAACTGAATTGAAATTATAGTGAACATTTTGTTGTATTGCCCCATCAATTCCTCTGGACAAACAGCAGCTATCAAACCGGATCACAAACACAATGATGGGAGATGCTCATGTTAATGAGCGACAGACACCCATCATCTGCTGTATTCAGGAATTTATAATGCTTTAAAAATACACAACCTGAACAAAACTCATTTTCATGTCTCAGTAGAGTTAATGAACATCTGTAAGCTCACATTCTTTAACACCCGTCAGCAATGGAAACCATTACCCTGTCTGTTTGAACATAGTCGTTCAAAGGAACCATTGAGCTTTCCCTAGAGAAACTGCTGGCTGAAGTCCATTTTAAATTTGCAATATATTGGCCCATCTAAATTTTCGTAGGAAAAGGGGAAGGCTTCCCAATCCACCTTGGCAATTCCCAACATTGTTTTAAACAACTCAATCAGATCATTCCTTAACCTCCTAATCAAAGAATATAGTCCAAGTTGATAATAGCTAACTGATTTTCAAAGATTGTGTGGTTTAGCTGGTGTAAGTTGAAGGCTCAGCCGGACTACAATTATGATGTTAGCAGCTTGGGAGCAAGTGAGTAGCATGTGACACATTTCAGAATTTTAATTTTCTTTTCTTGCCAGAGAGGATTTTGGAATTGAGTTAAGTTTAAGTGTTGTGTTTTAAAATGAAGTGAATTTGCACAGTTTTAAAAAATTAAGGCCACAGGCTGTAAGCATTGACACATGTGTATTGAAACCAGATGAACCAGTTTGAGGGATGTTATAACTCACAGTCTATTTCAAACTGATACAATGAGGATCTGTTGCCTCATCCCAGGCCCATTAGCTCAGGTGTCCAAGGACCTTAGCAATTCATCATCTCGTTGCAGGTGGCTGACTAATATTCACATCCACTGTGGTGAGGATGACGCTATTCACATGGGCACAGCATATGGTTACCAACACTCCAGGATTGTCCTGGAGTCTCCAGGAATTAAAGACCAACTTACTGCTGCAAGTTACCCAGGAGAAAAACCATAGGGGACATTAAAAAAATGGTGGTTTTTAAAAAATTTTCTTTGAACACATTCATTTATTAGTTATAAAAATATTGGAAATGGGGAAAAATGGCTGTTTGATTGGGCAGGGCAGTTGGAGGTGGGAGGTCATGTGATGAAACCTCCAGGAATACGTCCAAACCAGAGTTGGCAACCCTATCACAGCATGAGGTGTCTGCAAAGAGTATACTCCTGGAAATGGGGCTAATTAGTTTGGTTGACGGGCTACCAGAAACATTGGGCCCGATTTTACCAGGGGTGCGGGTTGTCGGCGGATGGGCAAGCGGGCGCGTGTGAAATTAGTGGGTTTCCCGCGCGATCGTAGCAGGCAAACCACTAATTGGATTCACTTACCTGCTCCTCCGGGTTCCCCGCTGCTGATCTGCGCGCCGGGCGGGCTGCTCATGCGCAGTAAGATCTGTCAGCTGGAGGCGCTCTATTTAAAGGGGCAGTCCTCCACTGACAGATGCTGCAACCAATAGCAAAGATGACTGCATGGAGCAGCCCATGGGGAAGGTTGCTCCCAGTTTAATGATGCCTCACCCCAGGTATCAATACATGGGGTGAGGAGGAGGGGGAGGACAGAGATCTTCCCCCAGGCGGGCGGGAGGAAGCGGCCCGCCTCCGCCACCAGGAAGGCCTGGCTCGAGGTGGCAGAGGGGGTCACCTGCGCCACCAACATATCGCCCACCTGCACACAGTGCAGGAGGCGGTCCAATGACCTCAGTAGGTCAGCCACAGTGAGTACACGTAGTCCTTCCCCTACACTCCGTCTGCCACATCACCGCCCCCACCCCACATCTCCTTCGGCACTGCCAACACTACTCTGTCACATCACCCCTCATAACCACTCAAACCCCATCCTCATCTTACCTGCACCTACTCACCTCGCCAGTACTCACCCCGCCAATACCACGCAACCCAATCCTCATACAATCTCATGGCTCTGTCCCATACTCACCCTCTCGTGCATCTCTCTCACGGCCAGCCTCACTCAACCTGCCACCACCTGTGCTGCAGCCACAGGGCATGCATCACATATGGGCAGTAGGCAGCGTAAGGCAAACGTGTCGTGAGCATGAAGGGGATGCACAAGGGTGTTTGAGGGTTTGTCATGGGTGTTACTTACATTGAATTTCAGAACAACTCACATCACACATTATATTGGCACCACTACTGCCATGTCTTCGCGAATCCTGTCCGGTTTGTGCAATAATGCCCGCTCCTGGGTATCACTATGAGGACCCACCACTGATGCCACCCATTGTGTCACTGCAGAGTGGGTGTAGGTGTATTTGCAGGGCTCTTCTGCGCAGACGACTGAGACACATTGGCGATGTCCCCGGTTGCACCCTGGAAGGCTGTGGAGGAGAAGTTCGGGAGGGCAGTGGTGACTTTGACAGCGACAGGTAGGAAGATGGTGCACGGGCCAGCCAGGAGTAGCTCGACATGAAAGAGGCTGCAGATGTCCACGGCTACATGTCGAGTGACTCTGAGCCTCCGTGTGCACTGCTGCTCAGAGAGGTCCAGGAGGCTGAGCCTCGGTCTGTGGACCCTGTGACGAGGGTAGTGCCCTCTGCGACGCATCTCTCTCTGCGGTTGCCCTCCCTCCTGCTGTACAGGTGGATGTGTAACAGCACTCTGTTGTGGAGCTCCACGTGTCAGAGGTGGACGGCGTGGATGGCGAGGCTGGTGATGCTGTTCGCCCTCCGAGGAGGTCATGACTGCAGCTACGGCGGCCCCCATCCGCAAGATGTACATCTGAGGGGGTCCACAAGGTAGGTATATGTCTCCGGACCCCGGGGTAAGTGTGCAGGTTGGTGACTTTGACTGTCAGGAGGAGGGTGGTGGAGGCCAAACTTTGTCCCAAGTGACAGAGTGGCCTCCTGCAATGGCTGAGGGTCTCCCCCCACCCCACCTGTCAAATGGACCTTTGCAGCTGCCACAGGCTGACGGCTGCAACACGTCCATTCGATCTGGGAGTGTTTCCCCCAGTGTGTGAAACAGTCCCATGTTGATCCAAAATCACACACAGTCCCTTAATCAGGTCAGTTAATGACCTGAAATAGCTAAATAAATACTCTCAAGTGGCATCCCGCTGGCTTTAATTGCCTGCGGGATTCCCACCAGCGGGGGCTGCGCGCGCACGCCGGCGCGTCAGCGGGGAACCCGGAAGTGGGCGGGATCGAGGCGGGATCCGGTCGGGATCCTGCATTTCATGATTTTCGAGGCCCCCCCCCCCCGCCGAGAACGCACCCGATAGCGGGTGCTAAAATCGGGCCCATTGTCTCTCTGCTTCCTGGGGTCAGAATTTACATAAAAGAAAGGAAATATTCACCTTTGCGGGAGGAGGAGCAGTACACAAGGACTTTGAGACACTGCTCTTGGCCCAGAGTTGGAATCTGGCAGATTATTATAAAAATCCAACTGGCTCAGTCAAGTCCTTCAGGGAAAGGAGCCTGTCATCCCTACCTGGTCTGGCCTACACGTGATTCCAATCCCACACAATGTGGGTGACTCTTAATATCCTCAAGTCAACTAGGGATGGGCATTAAATGTGACCTTGCTAGCATCGCCCACATCCCAAGAACAAATAAAATTAAACTCTTTTATTGATATTTATCTCAGAACCCAGAGACAATTACCAAAACAAAATGGTTAATATAAATAGAAGAAATTCTTGAATGACTGAAAAATTCTCCATGTTTGAAGAGAGAATTCTGAATTTAAATTTGTTTATTTGAACAGAATCTTTCAGTAACATTACGCACTGTGTAGAGATCCTGGGAAAAATGTAAATTCGTTAAAATTTTTCCAAAAGTTTGTTATTTTTGTTGCAGATTACTTTAAAACCCAAAGCATAAACAGATGGATAGCAAAGATTAAGGCCTGCACCCCTATCTTGCATAGGGAGATTTATCCATTTAAGTTTCTGCAGTGGGTAAGCAAAATACAATTTATTTTCAAGGTGCCAATCAAAAAAACATTACTGCACTGTCACAGAGGAGGGCTCTTACAAGCATCTTTCCAAATTCTTTCAATGACGATGTGCAACCTTTGTCTTCTTCTACACTCCAGCAGCCTCCCTTGCAATATTGGCCCAGATTTTGCAGGAGCGGGGCATCTCACAACATGCCCTGTTGGTTAGGCTTCTTCCTGCATGTTTAGGTTCTAACATTTTTTTGCCCACAAAGTTGCTGGAAGTGGGAGCTGATGACAGCACAGCGAGGGCAACAGGACATCTGGGACCCTGGCGAAAAACGGGGCAAACAGTGTATTCCCTAATCAATGCGATGTAAGGATTGAGAAATGAACAGAGGAAGGGCTGAGTTGTGAGGAAGGAGGGAGGGTGAATTAGAGTGGGTGAATTCAATGTGAAATCAGAGAGAAAGAGAAATAAAGAGAGGGAAAGAAGGATTGGATTGAGAGAGAGAAAAGGAAAAGTAAGAACTTTTAAAAAAAAATTAAATTTGACATTTTTTAAATCTCGTAAAACAATTCACAATCTGAAGGAATTAAACTCCACACCTATAATTGTTTACTTTCTGGGCAAGAGAGGTTGATTGGTCGTCATTAACAATTATCACATTGTTAAAAGTGTATTTACGCTGTTAATTACTTGACTTCATTTTCTGTGGTAAGTTTAATGGGCGATTAATGTGCAAATGCAGCAACATCGTGAGAAACACGGGGAGGTTAAGGGTGAGCTGCCGTTTTCGCAAAGCTAGTGGTGGAGAGACGCAAATTGGTCAGCAACTTGTGGCAATTCGCAATTCCTGGGGTATCTCTTCCTCACCACAAATTGCTGGCTGATTTGTGCATTAGTAACAATGTGCATCGTTCAGGTGCAGTTATTTTTTTCAGCAAAATCTGAGCCAATATAATTGTTCCGAGACCGCCACAGGAGATCTGCTTGTTTCTATAAATTGTACAGAACACACAGCCTGAAGTGTGTTTCAATACATGTTGGATAAATATTCAAGCTACACCCTCATGCTTTATGTTGTTCATTCATTAATTACTGCTCAGCTCCATTACCTCCTCAACATCCCAATGTCTTCTAAGTCTCTTTGTTTAAAGCAACATTCTATGTCTCAGGTATTAGAATGAATAACAAATATGCAGGTCTGTGTTTCAAGATATAAATCAAGGGTTCATACAACGATCAGAAACTCCTTGTACTTTGCTCTTGCAGTTTATCTTATCACCTGCGTCTTCCTCCTATATCATATGTGTGTAACACAATGGGGATCTCTATGTAATAATCCAAGTGACAATACCTGCCTATGCTGTAACCAGGGAATCAGAGAGGCACTTTAACCTGAACGCACTACAGATGCACTTCACTCTCAGTCCATTATTACTCTTTTATTACATCTCCTGTTGCTATCTGAGTCACCGCCTTGTTTTCCTGCTCATTCTGTCAATGACTGCCCAATCCTCAAACAGTAACAGGGAGCTTCCATCGATGCTGTATGCCCAGACAGTCACAGGGAGCTTTTATTGATGGTGATTACTTTCAAACACTGGTCAAATAAATGGGCAAAACTCAATTGTGCAGAAGTCCTTTCATAAACAGTACAAAGTACACACATGTGTTGCAACGGGCATTGTTTCCACTAACTATATTATCAGATAATTACAGCCCTCAAAGTCACTGAAGTCCGAGGTTTTTTTAAAAATCTGAGCATGTATTCCTGAAGTTCCCTCAAATATAATCAGCTCTGCTCTTTGATAGTTCCTTTAAGTCTGCTGATTTCAATTACATCACTCATTTTTCATCTGTTAATGGTTATCTTTATATCATCGACCATCTGGTTTATTTTTACTACTTTATTAGAATTATTGTAAACATTTACTTATTACTGATTGGGATTCGGTTTGAAAATACCATAAATCAGTTATCAGAACCATTCTTATGATTTCCGCATTCACTCACAGTGGACTCTGCTGTGTGTGATCTGTTGAGTGAAACATGCTGTGCAGTTTCTTGAACTAAGACAGGGTTCCTGCTCCTGATCGCTATTTAACGATCCCTCGGGAAAGTATGCATGGATGCCTGGTGAGAATAGGTCCGTGTACATCCGTGATATTCCCACAGTCGAATAGCTTGCTGATATACCAGAAGGAATATGGGGCCCTTATAGCAGATACTTTGATTCCATCAGTCTGGGCTGGATTTGGTCCCAGGTTCCTGAGATGAAAGGCCATTGCTAAACCTTATGTACCACCTACTCTCCCATTCTTTAATCTGATGAAGGACACACATTAATTATGGTACTTCACAAGCCTCACACATAAGTGCTCCTCGTGGATTTTTCTTCTTGCTAATCTCAAGTGAGTTCTCACTCTTCTGAACAGTGAATATATACAGAATAATGGACACCAGGGAATCAGTTACAGGGCTGTCATATAATTGAGGGGTTTGGTACAAGGTGGCTGAGCGGTTAAGAAGATGGACTACTAATCCACATGAGTTCAAATCCCATCCTTGTCAATGGTTTTTTTAAGGTGATTGGCAAAAGAACCAGATGCGGCATGAGGAAAAACAATTTATGTAGCGAGTTGTGATGATCTGGAACGCACTGCCTGAAAGGGTGGTGGAAGCAGATTCAATAATAACTTTCAAAAGGGAATTGGATACTTGTAGGAGAAAAAAATGCAGGGCTATGGTGGAAAGAGCAAGAGAGTAGGACTAATTGGATAGCTCTTTCAAAGAGCTGGCTCAAGCTCGATGGGCCAAATGCCCTCCTTCTGTGCTGTATCATTCTATGATTCTAAATGTCATAAACCATGAGAATGAATCTTTATTGTTGGCATCTGAATCTCATTAAATTGGCCTTAAATTATTCTGTTTTATCTGTTTATTTATAATGTTTTCCTACTCCGTGATAGCATGCGTTCCTTGGCATTAAATCTGCAGATTTACAGTGCTGACAAAGCACTAGCTGGAAACATTTCAATTCTGATAAAGCAGAACTTGTACTCACTAAATTCAAGATGTAATGATGCTATAAATGAGACACTTGACCTTTGCAAAGAATTGAAACACTCTGCCCTTTAGGATCAACCTATAGAAAAGCTCAAGTGAGTAGGAAACAAAGGAACATTTCGGTTTTTTTAGTGGACAATGTTGTAAAATGACGTGAAGTTGTAAGAGAATCCATTAGATGTACATTAAACTTATGAATATTATAGTGTTTGAGCAGAGATTGTGAAATTATTGATGGTGCCTCAGATGTGATCAAGGTGCCTGATGTATGAAAAGCCCCAGAAAATGGGAACCACATCCCCAGCAGTAGTGGGAGTGCAACAATTGTGCATTGTGGTTTTGGGCTATGTAGGAGATCAACCAGGGGTTCATTGTCCAGTGAGCCTTGCTGGAAAGTGCATTTGTGTGGGCATTGGGCCCAAGCTCAATTTCCCTGGTAACACTCACCATCCAGACCTGGATAAGGCCCATGAAGAAATAATGTGGCAATATTCACCATTTGGCCTGGATAAGGCCCAGGGTCAAATACCCTGGTAACACTCACCATTAAAGCTCACGCATGAAGAATGGTCACTTAGGCAAGGTACCAGAAGGTCGAACATTGGGGATTGATAAAATAACTATCATTTGGAATAAAGGTATTGGTAATTAACTTTGAATATAAGTTGATTTAGATCATTTTTAAATAATTTATCTTCTGCCATACATTTGCACTACTTTGTTGTATTAAAAACAAGGTCATTGAGATGAGTGAATTAGTGATAATATATGGACTCTGTGAACATCTGCTTGCTGTAGCTTCATGCTGTGCACAGGGTTTGGGCATCAACATTTGTTTTGGTACAAACTGACGGCCAATTTTTAATTTTTTTTTTGTTAAATTGACTGACAAGTACTTTTGAGTGAGTGAGTGCCAAGTTTTCTTTTTAACAGACTAACTGGTGTTTTTTGTTAATGAACTGACTGCCAACTCATTTATTTTTAATAACACGGAAAATTTGTGAACAAAGTGAAAAACAAATTGGACGCAGATAGACGGATAGATACAGAGAAAGATAGTAAAAGAGGGACAAAGATACATATTAAGAAGGAAGGTTTACTTACTAACGCTCATTAGTTTTACTGATTTTGGCCATAAGCCTGTATCTGGTAGCTGTGGGTGTGTTTTACGTCACCAATTGGCAATTGTACTCTTTTTAAAAAGAAAGTATTATGCTTCTCGTGTCAGTGAATAAATTGCCTCTATGCTAGTCACTGATGGTGATAAAAGCTAGAAGCTGAGGTATTTGCGATGCTAAAATGTTCTAGATACCGTTGTTCCAGCACCTTTCATGATCTGTGGTGAACAAATGCTGGGTCAATTGAAATTTTCAAATCGGAGATCGATAGATTTTTGTTAGGTAAGGGTATCAAGGGACATGGAACAAGGGCGGGTAAATTTGAGGTACAGATCAGTCACCATCTAACTGAATGGTGCAGCAGGCTCGAGGGGCTGAATGGCCTACTCCTGTTCCTATGTTGTTATGTAACAGAGGATAGTGCAGGAGGAGGGTCTCGGAGGGGTGTTTCTGATGTTATTACTGCAGGCTTACAAAGAAATTATCTGCAGTTCATTAGTTGGGAAATTGTAAATCCCATGTACATGACAAATTATTATACAGGGATACTTTCAGTTAGAGGTTAACGCTCCAAACACCTCGGAATGTGAAGGGTTTGTTGTAGTTCTATAGGGTTAATACAATAATGGTATCCCTGACAGCTTTATTACTGTGATATTAAGGTTCAGATTTCTTACTGCTGGTGGGGAGCCTCGTTTGCCAGCTGTGTATATCAGGAATTCTCGGGTTCACTGCCCATGAGCTCAGAAAATTCCCACCCTTAGTTTTCATTTCAGTATCACAGTGTGTGAACTGAAAACTTGTGACTGCCTGTAACCCTGGGAGAAAACATTTCCCTGGACTTGCCAGAATTGTACTCATTAAAGTTTTTTGCTTTTAGTAGGAAGATTGTGTGGGTACAGTCTTCTTGATAATTCAGTTATTTTTTGCACTAAAAAAATTATGTTGTCTAATAATTTGATTTAAGCAACACGATGACCTACCCTCAGAGGACTCCTCAGAGCAAAATGATAATTTAGTGCTAAAATGTGAAATAAGCAACTCTGAATTAAGAGGAGTAGACTATATTTTGATAGGGTGTAGAGTCTTGGGGATCTGTAAGTATCATTTTTCTCATGGCCTCTTAAAAACACTTAGCTCCTTGGTGGGAATGTCTTCTTTTCTCCTACTGTACTCTTAGAAATTGTAAGGCTGGAGGAAGTGTCAGACAGGGATTCACAACACAGGTCACTGGGAACAGCCGTCAATACATTCTCAGAAAATCTTTATATTCGTAGGCCAATCCCTGAATGTGCAGATTGTGTATGACAACATGCAGAGGATCCTCCATGTCAACATCTGATACCTTCATCCTTTGAAATTCAGCCATCCTTAACATCTTCAGGGAAGAAAATCAGGTCAACGGATGGATTCTGGGTGACAAAGACTACTCTCTGCTCCCATGGATAATGACCCCAGTAAGAGTGGCCTGAACAGCGGGAGAGGAATGCTACAGTGACGCACATGCTCTACACGATTGATCATCAAGAGGACCATGAGGTCCTAAAGACACATTTTCACTGCCTGGACAGTCAGGAGGAGCTCTGCAGTATGCTTCAGATCTTGTGTTATGAGTAGTTATAGCCTGTTGTCCCCTTCACAACTTTGCTATTCAGAAAGGGCTGGACTTTGAAATTGCTGGTGAGGAGGTCGTGGCTCCATTTGAACCAGAACTAAATGGAAGAGGGCACCACGATGACCTACCCTCAGAGGACTCCTCAGTGACTGCTGCAAGGGGGGTCAAAGCACGTTCTCAACACTAAAGTCTTCTCTTCTGTGTAACACAGTTCCCTACCCTTGACACCATTGTCTTACCTCATTTTCCTCCATTTTCAAATAAAGGGACATTCCCTCAATCCACTAACCACCCTAAAACATGACAACACATAAGCCCTCTTTGCCCCTACATGAGCATGCCAATAATCGCCACCTAAGCAAATAAGTCGTTACCAAGTAAGTGCGTCCTTTCCTTTATGACTCTAACCTCCATGAAAAACAATGGTCAATGTCAGTGCACATTCTCTTCTATTTCCACTCCAATGTGTATGCAATGAGCTGAGCCAGGAAATCCTCGCGTAAATACCTTCCCTTACCACCAGCGGACGCAAATCTTTTTCCATTGTTGAAACAGCGGGGCAACTCACCGGGTGGAAATTCTCCCACTACAAGTTCAGTGGCTGAGCAAAACCATTTTCCCCTCACACCGATGCTGAGCTTGCGTAGTGCCAATCCAGAATTGAAGCTTGACCTGACTTTGGAGGAAGTGGCATGAGATTCCCTCCTCCAGGAAGTTGCACTTTGCTGCAATCTGGTGTCGAGTTGGGCTCTGATCCGAGATTCAGGCTATAAACAGTAGCATCAGTGTGAAGCAAAACCACTTTCTGCCAATGCTACAATTGCAGTGTAAACACACCTTAGATCATACGCTCAGTTTTTGGTGTGGGGGTCAAACTGCAACCTTCTGACCCGGTAGGCGAGAGTGCAATCAACTGAGCCAAGCTTATGCAGTTGACTGGAAAAGCTAATAGCAGAGCAGGAATCCATCAAAAAAACCTTCCTTATCAATGTTGGCTAATCTCTGTGTTCTACAAAAAACCTACATCTGCTTAACTCAGAGTCGCAAACAACAGACAGAAGGAAAAAACTGAGGTAAGAAAATGAAGAACATTTTTTGAATCATTGTAATGGTGCTCACTGCCCTCAAGAATTTTATTTAATGTTTGTAAAAGGAAGCAACAATGGGATTCTATTGGTTTTCTTGTGTTGAAAGTAACCAGCCCCAATCCATTAAGAGCTTCTAATGACACCACTTACCTATATTTTTAGAGGTCAGAGATAATCTGAAGCTTCAAATCTCATTACAAACACACCAACATCTTTGAAAAAAAAAGACAGGATTTAGCTCAGCATTTTAGTTGCCCTTGGGCTTCACAAAATCCCTGGCTACAAGAAACTCCCATTACTGACCTCTTCATGCTCCCAGCCCATGGGAATGCCACTATATCTAAAAGGCTTCAATTTTTTTTTTGTTATAACCAAAAAAAGCATCACCCAAAATGCTCAGCTATTCGACCTGTGGTTATTTTCTTTTCACTGCAAAAAGCCCAGTTGTATCCATAGAAACTGCCAAATTTAACAATAAGAAACATAAGTTACAAGTGAAAGAGAGCTTAGGAACGCTAATCCCTATGTCCCACTTGTATCCCATCCATCAGCCCTCTTGGAGTGGTTCAGCCTATTGTTTAGCTATTTAAGTATCAGTTTTTAAACAAAACCAGATCCTGACTGGCTGGGCGACAGAACTCGAAATAGTCAATTTTTACTGGTGTTTCCTTATTATTAAAATGACTTTGAAGCGATGCCATATTTTTTTCCAGTTCCAATCACAAGAACATCCTTGGCCCTCTGATTTAAAGGGAAACACTTAAACCCACCAAAAGCCCCCCAAGGATTGAAATCTGAAGAATAGATACTGACAGCAGCACAGTGAGGGATAAGAATCAGCACTGCTGCCTTTTGAAGGCTATGAAAACTCCATCAAGCCAGTGGTTGCTGCAGGCGCCTCAGGAGGCAGTGCTGTCCCTGACAACAACATAAACCGAATTGGACATGCTGGTGGATTGTTGGTGCCTGGCGCACTTCAACAGGTCAGTAGTTTGTATGTACTTCCCACTGCCCCACCGTATAAACAGGCCAGGTGTATACCACCAGGAACTCAGCATCTACTGTAGCATCACCTCCTAACATCCCATTTTATATTAGCCAACATTACACGCGGTTGATATTGTTATAATAAACGACAGAATAAAATTTACAGCGTTAAAAATACACTAGAATCCGAGGACTCAGTGAATGTACTCTGGCCAAATACTTTTTTTTTGGTGGGACAACTTCACCCTTGCCCTTCCTTCACACACCTCCATCATGGGCTGCCTTTACTCCTCCCACCCATCTGAGGTTATTGAGCCACTTATCCCAGTATCTCGTATTCCTCCTTATTTTTAAAATTTAAATGTATTTTTGGGCATTTTTAGCATATGAATTTCTTTATCTAGTTGCTGCCTGAGCCCCAAATTTCCTTTGTTTTTTCCCAGCAAAATGTGTCTCTCAAGCTCTTTGAGGCATGGCTTCTACTTAAAGAGTTGATTTTTTTTTCAACTGTCATAAACACAGAAGTAAATCAATCATTAACAAAGCCAAGGTACTATTTTGATCTGGTACTTGAAAAGTAACCATGAGAGCAGCTGGATTGCTGTAAAAACCCAACTGGTTCATTAACTCCCTTCAGGGCACCCCTACCTGGTCTGGCCTACACATGATTCCAGTCCCACTACAAGGTTGACTCTCAGTGGCCTAACAAGCCATTTAGTTGTAAAAACAATTGCTCAAGCAGAAAGCCCATCACCTGGGGCAACTAGAGATGGACAATAAATGCAAGCCTTGTCGTCATTGCCCACATCCTGAGAACAAATAAAAAAATAATAAACACCCTCTAAAAATCCAAATCAAGAGGACAGCCTGAGGAGATCCGTTCCAGGTAACATTCCAAAACTGAATTAACCTCTCCCCATGGTTTTCCCAAATTACTGTCCACAGCTGTTAATAAGACCATTAGAGTACATTGGAACGTACATAACTATGACAAGCTGAAAATAGCAGTGTGTCACTGTTGTCATGGTGATTAGAACAATTATAACTGAATATGCCCTCATAATGATCTCTAAGCCTGAGGGTAGTCAACTATTAGAGACTTTTAAAATTTAAAATGTTTTATTTTTTCTTACTTTTCCTTTATGTC
Organism: Heptranchias perlo; assembly: GCF_035084215.1. Lineage (NCBI taxonomy): Eukaryota > Metazoa > Chordata > Chondrichthyes > Hexanchiformes > Hexanchidae > Heptranchias > Heptranchias perlo. Next base: position 13,903,849 of record NC_090360.1, read on the forward strand.
TCTTTTTTTTTCTCTCTTAATCCAATCTTTCTTTCCTTTTCTTTATTTCTCTTTCTGTACCAGATTTGATTCTAATTCACCCTATTTCCTTCTCCCTCGTTCCTCTGTTTCTTTCTCAATCCTTAAATCTCATTGATTATGGGGATAGACTTGGTCCCGTCGTTCACCAAAGCCCCAGATGCCCTGTTGCCCTCGCATCGCTGTTGTCAGCTCGCACTCCCAGCAACTTGCAGTGCAAAAAATGTTCGAGCTGAAGGGTGAGGGGGAAGGTCTGAATAACGAGGCACACCGCGTGATATCCCACTCCAGCAAATTTTGGGCCATTGTGTTAGTATACAATATCTCTAAACTGCCATTAGCTGCATTTAAATACATAAACGTTAGTCACAATTTCTTAAACCAGTACATGGGGGTGATTTTAAACCCCAAGAACGGGTGGGTTGGAGATGGGTTGTTGTTTTTTGGGTCGCGACCACAACCCGGCTTTATTTCCAGGATTAACTTCGGCGCAGAAAAGTACAGGCTTCGCACTGGGAATGCAAAGTCCATAAATTTTGCGGTTGCGACCCAAAAAACAACTATTTTGAACTCTCACCCGCCACAAACTCACCCGTTCTTGGGGTTTAAAGTCACCCCCCATGATGTTTACAAAGCTGCTTCCCTCTCATCCATCCCCTCCTCCTCAATCTTTGTCCGCACTCAGCGTGACAATACACTAACTCAGTGGTGTCACCAGAAGGAGCACAACTGTCCTTATCTCTCTTTTGGGACCAGGTAGCCAAGAACTTAAAGCAAAGCTACAGAACTCTGAAGTCATTATTGGCACTAAATGATAGGAATGCTTTCAATTTTAGTTGAGGTTCTGAGCCGTGCACAGGATTAAATTGTCACATATTGGTTTGCCAAATAGCAGAAATTCTTTTTAACATGCATCAGTCCTGTCATTTCTTTCTCTTCATTTTCTCTTCTGCCACACACATATTGGGGGTGATTTTAAACCCCAAGAACGGGCGGGTGGGAATTGAAAATAGTTGTTTTTTTGGGTCGCAACCGCAAAATGTTCGGACTTTGCATTCCCAGTGGGAAGCCTGTACTTTAACGCGCTGATGTTAAACCCAGAAATAAAGCCAGGCTGCGGTCGCAACCCAAAAAACAGCTATTTTCAACTCCCATCCGCCCCCAACCCACCCGTTCTTGGGGTTTAAAATCACCCCCCATTATATTCTCTTCCATTCAAAAGCAAAAAGTAGCTTTGCCTGCTGGCATCTCCAACAATGAAGTCAGTAGCCCTCTCTGGTTCAGTCACCAATGGGTCTAACTCAGTGATGTGACAATTTCCCTACCTTCCTCCTTTCCTCCCTCACTCAGAAGATCCAGTGAGATTAGCTAATCCGTTCTTCTGGGACTGGAACTCCAATCTCCTGACCTAAAGTCCATTGCCGTAACATGGCACTTGCCGGATCTCCTAATAGATATTTTCAAGTGTTTTGATGTTTCATCTTCTCTCTGAATTTCACTTACTATAATAAAAGAAAACTAATTTTGTAGCAACAGCAACACACATTTCTTTCTTTTTTTCCCTCGTTGCATTCATCAGCAAGGGGGTCAGCAAAGACAGGGGTGACTGTGATAAAGGGTGAGCTTGGTGGGCGATTGTATATGGGCAGCAGAAGAGTTTTGGATGAGCTGAGGTTTATGGAGGATGAAGGTGGGAGGCTGGCCATTAGAATAGTCGAGTCTGGCACTGACAACGGCGTTGGATGAGGACTTCAGTGGGAGAAAGGCTGAGGTACTAGAAGAGGCAGGCAACGTTACAGAGTTGGAAGTAGGTGGTCTTTGCGATGGAGAGGATATGGAGTCAAAAGCACAGCTCAGGTTTGAACAGTCTGGTGCAGCCTGAGACAGTGGCTGGGAAGGGGGGGGGTGATGCAAACAGTGGCAAGGTTACAGAGCTTGTAACGGGGGCCGAAGACAATAGTTTTAGTCTTCCCAATGTTTCATTGCAGGAAATTGCTTCTCATCCAAGACTGGATGTTAGACAGTCTGACAACACAGAAGCGGTGGAGGGGTCAAGAGAGGCGGTGGAGAGGTAGAGCTGGGTCTTATCAGTGTACATGTGGAACTTGGTGTCATGTCTTTGGATGATGTCGCCGAGGGGCAGCATGTAGGTGAGGATGAGGAGAGAGCCAAGAATAGGTCCCCGGGGGACTCCAGAGGTGTGGGGATGAGAAGAAAAGTCATGCTCTGGCTATGACATCCATCAATTAGTTTGGGACTGCCCAAAAGAATTTCATGTACACTCTTACAGCCAACAGAGAGTCATATTAGTGCGGTATACTACAGGCCCTCCAATTGTGGGAGAGAAATTGAAGAGGAAATCTGTAGATAGAACAAGGAAATGAGTAGGAATTACAAAATTATTGTTCTAAGATATTTTAATTAGCCACTTATTGATTGGGACAGGGAGGGAGTAAATGGAGAAAAAGGAATTGAATTCTGAAAATGCAGAAATGCTTCTTCAAACATTAGGTTCATACGCCTGCAAGGAGAGAGGCATCGCTAGATCTAGTTAGGAATAACGAAATAAATCAAGAAGCTGAGCTAGATGTGGGTGAGCACCTTGAGAGTAGTGATTACAATATGATAAGGTTTAAGGTCCTAATAGAAAGGGAAAAAGTTAGTACAAAAACAAGGGCACCAGACTTGAACAGGACAGATTTTATAAGGTTGAGCTGGCTGAGGTGAGGTAGAAAAAGAAATTTACACACAGGAATGTAGATCAGCAATGGGACCTTTTGAAAAAGGAGATTGCAAAGCTGCGGAATAAATATATACCATTAAAAAGACTACTTCAAGTTTCAGAATGCTTTAGATTAATAAAGAGGCTAACAAATTGAAGAAGAGGACATATAGGGCCTGTGGATATAAAAGTATACAAGGTAATGAAATAATAAAGATAATAAAAACAAAGGAAAATGGTTAAGAAAAGATAAGGAGGGAGCCTGAGGAGAGAATCTCAAAAAAAAAATTAAACAGAATAGTGGAGTGTTCTACAAATATATCAGCATGGACTTGAACACACAAAGCTACGTTGACACTTCAGTGCAGTAATTGAGGGAGTGTCGCATTGTTGGAGGTGCTGCCTTTCTGATGAGACGTTAAACTGAGGCTCCATCTGCTTATTCAGACAGATGTGAAAGATCCCATGGCACTGTTCAAAGAAGAGCAGGGAAGTTCTCCCGGTGTCCTGGCCAACATTTATCCCTCAACCATCACCACCAAAAAATAGATTACCTGGTCATTTATCTCATTGCTGTTTGTGGGACTTTGCTGTGTGCAAATTGGCTGCCATGTTTGCCTACAAAACAACAGTGACTACAGTTCAAAAGTAATTAATTGCCTGTGAAGTGCTTTGGGATGTCCTGAGGACGTTAACGCACTATGTAAATGCAATTTTCCTCTTTCTGAAAGATAATTTTAGCTGAAGGTTCAGCTCATTTGCTACAGGTTTCATTGGGAACTAATTTCTAAAGACTTGTATGCACCCTGAACAGTTGAAATGACACCATTTTGAGTTCTCCTAGGACCATAGTGCAGACAACAACAAGCGGATAGTCTGCATCATTCTGTGATGGGTTGTAAACTTGAGGAAAATGCCTCATGATATCAATTGAAAGGGATAAGGTGTAGTAAATGTCATTTGTAACAGTTTTAGAAAAACAACACATGGTGACTGAACACAGCCATTGCTGTTTCTTCAATAAAGCCATCAGGCTCCATCTTAGTCACACAAGTATTCTTGCCCTATTTAACAGGTCATAAATGATCACAGAGAGCCATGTGGTGTTTTTGTATCAGAATTTTTGAACCAATGTGTCTGTAGTGGCAGATATGTACAGTATATGATGTGCTGTTTGTTAAAGTAAATTTGATTTGTTAACAAGGTTGTTAACAAGGTGCCTGGTTGCAAAATTCTTTTGTGTTTCATTTCTTTTCCAACACTGCTCCATGATCGTTGCTGAGCCGCAGTGTAGACTATGGCAGCACTGATAGCGGGGCAGTTCTCGGGAGTCCTCATTCAGCATACAGACACACGCGCACACACACGCTTAGGAACAGAGACTATTGGATAGCAGTCAGCCTAGAGGCACTGAAGCCATTTGTTGCTGTACAATTGTTGCTCCCACTTGCTGCTCCAGCTGAGATCAGTTTCCTCAGCAGATCAAATCTGGGGACCTTCCTAGTTTGTATGCTCAGTTCCTTTACCAACAGAGCCCTCTGACAAAGCGCCATCACCACAAGGACTGCAGCGGTTCGAGAAGAAGGCCCACCAGCTCCTTCTCAGGGACAACCAGTTAATGTCCAATAAATGCAATCTTCCCAATATTACCCACATCCTACGAACAAATGAAGAAAAACCCGTCCTAACATTATTTGCATCAGTGATGATGGTTAAAAATATAAAATGATGATAAACCAACATGGCCTTTCACAAAGGACGGAGAATGATTGTGCATTGCTATGTCTAAATCAAATTACGCGGACATTATCTGTAAAATGCCAGTACCGTGTATACATGTGTACAATGTACACCTCAGTGCTTAAAACTATTGGGCCCTGAATTTCCATACGCTTCTCCCAATCTTCTGCTATAACTTTGGTGAAAGATTAGCAGAACGTAAAGAGCCATTTACACCATTGCTCCAGGAGTTCCACTGTTCTCCTGCAGGGAAATTCCTGAGGGAAATTCCAGGTGTTAGTCTTTTGGATTTTGTTTTGGATCTACAGGAATTGGTGGAAGCTTGAAATGTGTCATTTGTTTTTCACACTTCTCAGAGGGATCAGTAAATTTTTGTATTTTGATGATTTACAAAATTTTAAACTACGTGCCAGCAAAATGCAATAAAGCATTAATTTCACTGATTGAGAAGTATGAAGAAAAGCAAAGTGTATATTTCAGAGCATAGAAATCAGGAACACTGCTTCAAACTGAACTGTGACAATGGAACAAGGGGACACAGGTTCAAGTTAGTGAAAGACACTAAATAATTTCAAGTTCATTCTTTCTTCTCCAAGGTACAACCTGAGGGCCAGTATCACCAGATGTGGTTGGCTGCTCATGCTCTTCAAAAGGGTCATGGGACTGAGGTGGCCGTCACCTCATGACAGCTTGCTCCCGGCAGGAAGCAGCTGCTGGCTGCATCTCTGGAGCTTGCTCCTGGGCAGCCTGGTGTTGCCCCCAACTGGTGTGGTACTCTGAAGGGAAAGGTTGGAGGCCCGTCTATATGCTGCAGTCCTGACAGACAGCAGTATCAGACAGGTTGACTCCAGCAGTCCCCATTCCACTGGACTCTGGATCTGTGACCCCATTGATCAGCGGGCTGTCTGGTGTAATGACATTAACAAGATCCTGAGAGACAACAGTGTGTAGTGCAGCCGCCATGGTCTAGAGGCTGCTGGGCAGGACGTTCCCTCTTTTCTCTCCTACTGCCACCAGAGTTGCAGTCGGTGCTTCCTTGGGTCTATTTTGATGGACCAATAAGTATGACAGTGGGTTGCCCCACGGTCACCAAACAAGAATCAGCACAAGTGCCCCTTTTGGGGCACCACTAATATAAGAAAAAAAAATATGGTCCAGTATAAAATAGGCTCAGCATAAGTAAAAAAGTCCCAACGAAAGCAAAGGGAACCTTCCAAACTAAATCATAATGTTGTTATTAGCATCTACAAGACACTCCACAGTGCTTTATAAAACTGTAAATTGCACCTCTGCGATCTGGGTGTCAATAGAGCCGAGGGCTAGTTGCTGGTGAGATAAAAGTCACTTCCCTTATAATGATATCTTGGGCAGCCTGAACTCATTTCACAGAGGTCAGAAGCACAAAACTGCCCTTAAGTCGCTACTAACTAGTAACTCACTGAGCAAAGAAGAAGGCTGGCTGCTGCAGGAAATGCAAGATTCGCTCTAGTGCAGTAGGGAGTGCTCTTCTGAAGCTTGGGTTGAAGTTCTTCAGTCTAAATTAGGGTTTGCAATCCTGAACTACTTTGATCCCAGAATAATAAGTGGGAACACTATTTACTTTCAAAGGACAAAAATACTGGGCTAAGAACCTGCTAAAACTTGGGGGGAAACAAAGGCACAATAAATTACAATCTTCAAAATAGATCAAAATGCACTTATTTTCACACTCAGCTTGTACTTGTACTTTTTAAACATAGGATTCCTCTCTGGACAGATCTGCATTACTTGCCTTCAGATCCAGCAAGCATCATTCAGGCTCATTCAAGAAACAACTAGTGTCAGACTGGGACTAAGTGACAAGTGTCTATTGTCGTCTTCTTCCATTCCATTTCCACAACATATAATGACAGTACACCCAGTAAACAGAACACCACCATCATGTTGGTAACAGTCTATTAAAAAAATCCATCATCAATCATCAACAACAAATATAATTCACTCAGTCAGCAACACAACCAAGAAACAACATCCCACCTTTCAAATTTAACAGTCTATAAAACTAAGAACCATTCAAAAAAATGTAACAAAGGATATGTGAATTGTAGCTGTTCATTTTGCAATAGTAAAGAGTTATTGAGGAAACAGTGTCCAGAGTGAATCACTAAGATGAGTTTTTTTACAAAGTATTCCAGCTGCTGAAATTACCGAGCCAACCTCTACAGAAGTGGGCCATCAATGCTGGTCTCCTGATCCTCACCGCATTCGCTATTGTCAGAGCCGTCCCCTTTGGTTTCCTCTTCACATCTTGAGTTGGACTCGTTGGGGAATTTAGGAGAGGGACAGGGACCAGCTACTTGTTGTACAGAATGTCCAGCACAGCCAGTAACACTGCACGCACGTAACTGAGCTGCTATCCAACTTTTATAAGTCTCCCAACTTTTACCATCACACTGCAGCCGTCAGCGGTGATGAGAGACTCTATAATTTATGCTTCACTTTACATTTTTTGGCTGGCATAGAACCATGGGCCCCAAAACTTTGAACCATGGGCATCGATGTTCATAGATCATCTGTTTCGTGTTGAAGTCCGTTCATCTAAAATCAAGGTGCAATTTCTACCGTACTCTCTGTGAGCCAGAACATTACTCATTACAAAAGATCTTACTGTCCTTCCACGATCCATCTCCATTTTCATTAGACTATTTACCAACTTTTGGGAAAGTGAATCGTTTTGCTTGCAAAGGCCAGGTGAGGAACAAAACACCCTGAATGACAAACCATCTCTTTCGGGCATGCATGCAGGTGTTGTTTAAAGACTCCTTTTATCAGTCCAAAGAAAGCAGTTATGTGTTTTGACTTTCTAATCATAGCCATAGGTAGATGCTTTGGAGCTGTTGTTGTTGGGCCAGTGCAGCAAGTGGTGGGAGGTTTGTTATTCTTATGCTTCGATCAATGTTGTGCTTTGCCTCAAGATTGTGTACAAACCATTGGTAGAGTCTTTAATATTTGTTTGCACGTTTCTCTTTGAACAACTTCCAGAAGACTGAATAAGAGGGGAAAAATAGTGTATGAGAGTAAACTTGCAAAGAACATAAAAGTGGACTGTAAAAGCTTCTACAAGTATGTAAAAAGAAAAAGATTAGTGAAGACAAATGTAGGTCCCTTACAGTTAGCAACAGGATAATTTATAATGGGGAACAGGGAAATGGCAGAGCAATTAAACAAATACTTTGGTTCTGTCTTCACGGAAGAGGACGCAAATAACTTCCCAGAAATGCTAGGAAACCAAGGGACTAGTGAGAAGGAGGAATTAAAGGAAATTAGTATTAGTAAAAAAATAGTGCTGGAAAAATTAATGGGACTGAAAGCCGATAAATCCCCAGGGCCCTGGTAATCTGCATCCCAGAGTACTAAAAGAGGTAGCCATGGAAATAGTGGATGCATTAGTTGTCATCTTCCAAAGCTCTATAAATTATGGAACAGTTCCTGCAGATTGGAGGGTGGCAAATGTAACCCCACTATTTAAAAAAGGAGGGAGAGAGAAAACAGGGAACTACAGACCGGTTAGCCTAATATCAGTAGTAGGAAAAATGCTGGAGTCTATTATAAAGGATGTGATAACAGGACATTTAGAAATTATCAATGGGATTAGACAAAGTCAACGTGGATTTATGAAAGGGAAATCGTGTTTGACAAACCTACTGGAGTTTCCGAGGATGTAATTGGTAGAATAGATAAGGGAGAAGCCTTAGTGGAAGTGGTTTATTTGGATTTTCAGAAGGCCTTTGATAAAGTCCCACATAAGAGGTTAGTTTGCAAAATTAAAGCACATAGGATTGGGGTTAATATACTGGCATGGATTGAAAATTGGTTAACAGACAAGAAAAAGAGAACAGGAATAAATGGATTTTTTTTGGGTTGGCAGGCGGGTGACTAGTGGGGTACTGCAGGGATCAGTGCTTGGGCCCCAGCTATTCACAATATATATCAATGATTTGGATGAGGGAACCGAACCAAATGTAATATTTCCAAGTTTGCTGATGACACAAAACTAAGTGAGATTGTGAGTTGTGAGGAGGATGCAAAGAGGCTTCAAGTCGATTTAGACAAGTTGAGTGAGTAAGCAGATACATGGCAGATGCAGTATAATGTGGATAAATGTGAAGTTATCCACTTCGGAAGGAAAAGCAGAAAGGCAGAGTATTATTTAAATGGTGATAGATTGGGGAATGTTGATGTACAAAGGGACCTGGGTGTCCTTGTACATCAGTCACTGAAAGTAAACATGCAGGTGCAGCAAGCAGTTAGGAAGGCAAATGGTATGTTGGCCTTCATTGCAAGAGGATTTGAGTACAGGAGCAAGGATGTCTTACTGCAGTTATACAGGGCTTTGGTGAGACCACACCTGGAGTATTGTGTGCAGTTTTGGTCTCCTTACCTAAGAAAGGATATACTTGCCGTAGAGGGAGTGCAGCGAAGATTCACCAAACTGATTCCTGGGATGGCAGGACTGTCGTATGAGGAGAGATTGGGTCGACTCGGCCTGTATTCACTCGAGTTTAGAAGAATGAGAGGGGATCTCATTGAAACATATAAAATTCTGACAGGGCTAGACAGACTGGATGCAGGGAGGATGTTTCCTCTGGCTGGGGGGTCCAGAACGAGGGGTCACAGTCTCAGGATAGGGGGTAGGACATTTAGGACTGAGATGAGGAGAAATTTCTTCACTCAGAGGGTGGTGAACCTGTGGAATTCTCTACCACAGAAGGCTGTGGAGGCCAAGACACTGAATATATTTAAGATGGAGCTAGATAGGTTTCTAGACACAAAAGGCATCAAGGAGTATGGGGAGAGAGCGGGAATATGGTATTGAGATAGAGGATCAGCCATGAACATATTGAATGGTGGAGCAGGCTCGAAAGGCTGAATGGCCTACTGCTGCTCCTATTTTCTATGTCTATATCTATGTTTAGCCATCTATTCTTCCCTCTTTAAAAGAACCTCCTCATTGACGTTATTTAAATGAAGCAGATACAACCATCAGAAAACCCTATAATTTTTTTAAGATGTATTCATTGGATGTGGGCACTGCTGGCAAGGCCACGTTTTATTGCCCATCTCTTAGTTCCCTTGAGAAAGTGGTGGTGGGCACTCTATTCATTGCAATTGTCTGTACAACTGAATGGCTTGCTAGGTGACTTCAGAGGCATTGAGAGTCAGCCATGTAGCATAGACTAGTCACGTGTAGGCTAGACCAGGTAGGTGTGACTACAGGGAACCAGTTGGGTTTTTAGGACAGTCCACCAGCTTTTATGGCCATTTTTTTTGGTGCTAGTCCACAAGTTACCAGATTTATTGAATTCAATTTTACAACTTGCCATTGTGGGATATCTGTACTTTAATTACCTCCAGCTCCGCTCCTTCAGTTTTTCACACGTAACAGTTTTCCATCATCACTAATCTTCTAAATATCTGCACTCGCTGCACGTTTTCTTCCTCAGTCGCTTCAATTTTCCGTGAGTGCAGTCAGCAATAGTCAGTGAATGAGAAAATCACACGGGGAGAGGGTGCTTCACAAGAATGAATTCCACCAATTCCTAAGTCCATGTCGGTTAGTTTGGTGAACTTGGGGCGTTTTACTACGTTAAAGGTGCTATATAAATGCAAGTTGTTGTTGATACTGCGTTACCTCCTTAATCCCAAAAATACCCGGGATTTTGGGACTAATAATCGGCCCGGGTCCCCGGATGGCAAATTCTACTCTAAATCCAATCCATTGGGAACCTAGATAAACACATGAGGGAGAAAGGAGTAGAAGGTCAGATGAAGAGGGGTGGAAGGAGGGTCATGTGGAGCATAATCACCAGTTGGCACGGACCAGTTGGGCCGATTGGCTTGTTCCTGTGCTGGTACGTTCCATGTAATTCTATTTCATCCACCTAGGAGTACATGGTTCTGGCACAGGGTGCAAGAATTAGAAAAAACATTTAATGCCCCAACAGTTTCCCATCCCTCTGAGAATTAATGAATTTATATAACGAGTGGTGGAGCATGCACCGCTGTAATTAGCTGCAGATAGACAAAACAATCATGAATCTACTGGATCTTGTAACATTAAAAGCAAGAATGAAATACAAAATTCTAAAATAAATATAATATAATTATAAATAAAAATAAATGTAATACCAGAGCTCAATTGAAAACAGCACGTTCAAACCATGTGCTATTTGTAAACCTCTTGTTCTGAAATACAGACCATCATGGGAGTTGTAGTATATCCAACTGGCTGGTTCTTCTGCTTTCACATAGAGAAAAGGAGGGGGGGATCTCTGGCCAGCTGTAATTTTGCGGTGATCCATGATTTTAAAGGGATTTATTGCAACCACTAGGTGGAAGCATTGACACCGAGAGCCAAGCAGCTCCAGATACAACAAACTGCTGCCCCTCCATATGGATTTCATATTTCAAAGCCCTGATATTTCTAGACGATCTGGAGCCATCCTTTATAACTTAAAGGAAGCAGTTTGTGTGCTTGTCTGCCACTGTTTTCCATTTACACCAGACGGTTTTGGCCCCAGTCCAGAAAGAGCTGTGCAGATTTTGTCACGAGGGCCTGAAATGATTTGTTACAAAACTTTAGGAGAGAGAAGAAAACAGCCTCATGCCCAAGTAGAGTTCTATTCGGGAATTCTTTTTTTTTGAACAAATTCAGCTGGCTATTCACTCCGTGCTTAAACACCATTAGAAATCACACAAATACTTGGAACATGATTGAAATATTAAACCTCTGAAAAAGAGGCGCAGAGAGAAATGCAACAGAATTGCCTGCAAATATTAAAAGGGGTTATGGAGGTGCACCCACCCCCCCTTTCCCAGACATGAAGCTATTCCCAGGTATACTGGAGTTCACTATCATTTCGCATTGTTTATTAGGAATGGCATTGTAGAGGCGACGTCAAACGTGATAACTATTCATTGCCAGGAATTTGCAAGATGGAAAAATGCAAAGAATGACAGTTTTTAAAACTGCTGAGATGGTTTTATTTTCCAAAGAGGGTAAATAGAAATGACATGTTAAACTCAGTTGCAATTTTCTGCGAAGCGTTTTCTTTTTAAAAAGCTGTAATTCTTTTTAATAAAGGAGATCACCTGCAGAGCTGGGAACAGGGCTGCTGGGGAGGAGGCGCTTGGTGCAGTTTAAGTTGCAGTTCTCTCAGTCGGAATGTTTTTACACTGACTCAGCCCCTCTAATACAAAACAGAAGACGCTCGATCTGATAAACAATGAACTGCAATGTTGCTTTTTATTCCGTCTGGGGACAGCGACCGTTACAATTACTAATTGTCAGGCTTGATGGAAAAAAAAGTTGGAATGAATATTGTTTCTGTAACTTTAATACCCCTTATCAGGAATTAAATCATTTTTGAATGTCTTGCAATTATGACAAACTTAATATACTTAATGTATAGTAAACATTCTGTACAATTCACATTTACGTGCTTTTTAAAAAGTTACACCCAAATAACTGACTTCAATTGTCTTTCAGTTTACTAAATTCTTTAATATGATCCAGATCGAGCTTGCTTTTTAATGCATTTTTGATCTCTTCGTTAAGATCTAGTTTACATCAAGAAAATGCTGATGAACCCGACCCTTAAACAAGGAAATATTAAGATTTATAAGAGGTTTTTTTATGTTCTAAATTGAAAATCTTAACTTCTCAACCATATCTCATAAAGTCGGGAAGTAGCAATGTGTATTGTCTGATTTGGGAGGAGGAGTTGGGAGGTGGGGTGCAACTGTTAATAAAGCGACTGTCCGAGAGGCTGGTTGGATTCTGGTAATGTTTAAAAGGAACGGGCCCTGTGGCGCCAGCCTTACTGAAGCCCAGCTGAGTGCAGGTAGCCAGGCTGATGGTATAGAGGGGTTCAAAGAACCAGGGGTCAGACCGTGACTGCAACGCGCCCTTCTGTTGCTCGGAGTCGGCAGACATGCAATCCTTGCTATAATCACATGCAGGTGGCCAGGTACTGAGAGCAGAGAGACATAAAGATTGCAAGCCCCAGATAACAATCATTTTATTGCAGCAAATTTCAGTCACTAAACAAAAAAAAAGTAAGGTGAGCACACTGTCTCTTTTTAAAATTAAAAAAAAAATTAAATTAAAAAGTCACCACAAAATATGCAAAATTGTAATTTAAGTTTTATTTTAAAAAGCCTAATGTTTTGTTATTGTAGCTTCTGAATCCACTGTCTCCAATATCCCCACAGAGATAAATATCATTTAAACACCTGCTTATCGCCCCACCATTGGCGGCCGTGCCTTCTGCTGCCTAGGCCCTAAACTTTGCAATTCCCTCCATAAACCTCTCCCCCTCTCCACCTCTCCTCCTTTAAGACGCTCATTAAAACCTACCTCTTTGACCAAGCTTTTGGTCACCTGTCCTAATATCTCCTTATGTGGCTCAGTGTCAAATTTTGTTGGATAACGCTCGTGTGAAGTGCCTTGGGACATTCCACTACGTTAAAGTTGCTATATAAATGCAAGTTGTTGTAGTGCAATTTTTTTAAACTTAAAAAAAAATAGAAAGAACTGACTTGGATTTATACCATGCTTTTCATGTCCTCAGCACATCCCGAACCACTTCACAGCCAAGAATTACTCTTCAAGTGCTTTCAATGTAGATACATGCAACATCTAGTTTGTGAACAGCAAAATTCCACAGTTAATCTGTTTTTGGTAGTTGAGAGTTTGCCGGGACACCGGAGGAACTCCCCTGCTCTTTTTAAATAGTATAATGAGATCTTTTTTGTCCTCCTGAAGGGACTCAGTTTAATGTCCGACCTGAAAGACAGCACCTCTAACAATGCAGCACACCCTCAGTACTGTACTAAAGTATCAGCCCAGATTATTATGTGTCTTAGGTCCTGAAGTGGGGCCTGAACCCACAACCAAGAGTTAAGAGTGCTACCACTGAGCCGAGCTGACTTTATAAAAATAAGATTTCCTTCTGCTCTGCTGGCCTTTCCTTTCTGAATTCTCATTCTCGCTCCCCTTTTACTTGAATTTCACCTTATTTCTAATTAATATTCTATACTGTAACTTTTTTCTTCTTTTCCATTTAACTTTTACATATTTTATGAATCTGTTTTATACTGAACCCCTGCCATCTGTTCCAGCCAGTTGATACTCGGGGCATTGAAGACTGACTCAGTCACAATGATCTCCTGATGCTTTTTTGTTGGAGCTATGTAGCCGTATCTCTTGTCTACAGCACCCCAGGGGTTAATATGCAGAATAATGTAATAATTATACAAAAAAGGCTTTGCTGAAATAATTGCATGTTATTCTAAGTGCAGCAGTATCACGAAACTATTAAATATAATCAACAAACTTGCAGATAACAGGCTAAGCTGTGGATACAGAGCTGATATAACTAATTATTTTTTGTAACAACCACCTTGTAAATGATAGTAAGTAAATAGTGAAGTTAGGAACATTTTCATCTGTTTGGTATAAAAGCTTTTACAGGCCTATTTATATTGCATTGTAAAGTTTAGCATACTTCAAATGTTGTCATCTTTCAAAGTTAACAGTAAAAAAATATTTAGTTTTAAATAGATTATCTATTCATGAGTCTGAGAAAAATCTGGATTAAAATAGAGTGGAACGTCACCTCACAAGAAAATCAAATTCCAACTGGTTTGTGATAGACGGCAGTCAACACATTGAAAATTTTAAAGATGTGATAATCCATAACTTAAATTACTATAAGCAATGCCATCTGTAGAAACCATATTGATATTTCTAAAGTACATATAGGGATGACGTTAAGCAATCGCAAAGTTAAACAAACCAATGTACCCCTTCTATGTAATCAAACACAGTGGAGCTCTGCTGTGTCCAAACCCTAGAATGGACAAAAAGTTGTTGCTTGCCAGGGCTGTCTATAAAAGGGCTATTTAAAATCACAACATTTTTACAGAACGGAAACAGGCCCATCAAGTCTGTGCTGGTGGCCTGATTTTAACTGCAGGCCAGTTTTAGACGGGTGAGCAGAGGTGTGAGTTGCAATCTCACCTGCTACTCCAAAACTGAGACCCGAGGTATTTTAACTCTCGGGCCTCGTATAAATCCTGCCAGCTGATTTCCCACCCATTCTGGCCGAGAAGTAGGCAGGAAGTGGCGGAAGTTCCTGCGGCCTGGAGGCTGCCCGCTGACGGCAGGTAAGTGACAGGATCGGCTGCTGAGCCATCCTGTGGGGACCCTCGATTTTGGGGAGGGGGGTGAGCGAGATTGTGGCCGGGGAAGCCTAAGCTTTCCTTGGGGTGCCCAAAGAACGCTCCTACTCCTCCTGATGCCACGAGGAAAGTGGGGGGAAAAAACCCCACCCTTTTGGGCCTCATCCGGTCCTGATCCGCTTCCTCACTGGACGTGCCTGGCCAGAGACTCACTGCCGCTTCTTGCTCAGGCCGCTGAGTTAAAATTGCAGTCGGGTCATTGGGCTCCATCGGGTCCCGACATGCATATGTTAAAAAGGACCCTGCCAGCCTTGGGTAGGCGTCTTTGTCGCCTGCTCAGTTGAGCAGATTAAAATCGCAGGAGGTCTGCTTCAGGGTGGGTAAGTGACCTGGGTGATTTTAACCGCTCACCTGCTCAGTTTCAATTGGTGGGGGGGGGACAAGGGGGAGGTGGGGTTGATATTAAAATTTGTCCCGGTGTTTCTCTTCACATGAGCTACCTAATCTGATCCCGCTCTCTTTCTTGCTCCTCATATTCTTTAATATTCCTCTTTATAGCAACTATCTAATTCCTTTTTAAAAGGATTTATGGATTCTGCTCCAATAACAATTTGCCAGACAGAATTCCATATCCCAACCACCCTCTGGTGTCATCCATAGTTGGACCGAACATTTGAAAAGAAATACTCCCAATAAATGATATGTAAGTGTAGAGTGGTAGAATATGGTAATGTCATGGGTGACATTTCAGGTATCGCACGATGTCATACATGCAAATGTCTGTGTTTTAAAAAAGACAACAAAAAAAAAGTAACTTCCTGTTGACTTCTTCTGATCTCCAGTTAACCTCATGATCTGCCTAAAATGGATCCAACTCCAATTGATTTTAGGATGACACAACAACTAGGCTGTATGGCCTTAAAAAGACACCCAGCTACACCTTCCAGCAGAATAGATGTTATGTGTTCCAATGTAAAATGCTCCTGACCTTTTCACAGGTGTGGACACAGGTGTGGGAGATTTGCTAGTATTTACAAATGTTATCAGTGGGCAACATGCAGACACCTCAATTTGTGCATGTTGGGAATAGTTTGGTGCCTATCCCAAACCACACATTAAGAATTGCGAGAAATGAAAGCCTAGATCAATAAATTGAAAGACAATGACATTTTCAAAGAGCCCGAAGCAAAATTACTGATATTTGAAGCATTCAAAAGAAAAAAACCAAACAAACGAAAATAAGTAGACATTGCCTGTATAAAGCAGACTGAACACAAACAATATGAGAGTTGCTGGAATAATTAACAACTGACAAAAAGTCATATTACGGAGATATAATTATGCCACCCAGATACAGTAATCTCTCATTAACAAAGAGCTGAAATTATCTTCATGGCCAACAGTGAAATCAAACTCAGTATTTGTTGTCACAATACCATGCGATGAAAAGAAGTATTGAAAGATAGAAATTTGGAAATGAATATTGATTTATTTTGTTTTACCTTCAAAAGAACAATCTGAAAACAAAGTAGAGTATTGCCAAGAAAGTTACTTTGAAACTGTGGGACTTGCTCCAGGGGTGTTTTTACAGGCATTGTCATAAGGTGACGTGATTTGCCTTCTGGCAAAGCACTGTTTTAAGAGCACCACTTTATTAATGAACCCTCTGTTAAATGCTAGCATTTATTTCAGCACCAAGCAGTTTCTAGTTCTGGCATAAACATTACACATTTTGTCATGCAAAGGTTATTCATTTAAAGGCGATTTCAACTAGACTCAGGTACGCAAACAGCTTTACTTTGAAAGACAGTGATTAGTTTGGGGGTCGGGGGGTGTGTTGGGAATGTCAGTAGGCTATCTGACTTAGCAGGGAATCACCTGACCCTGTTTTCAACGGACATCTGCTATGCTCACTATGTAGCAGGGGTCCCCCAGATAGTGATCAGGAGTGGCAACCCTGGTTATTCTTTTGCCTCACTCCCTAACCCAGGGGCACGGAGGCCAGTTGTAGCCTCCCAACCACTGCCCTGGCTGAGCTCAGTTAAGTCGCCGCATACCAGAGGACTGTGGATGCTCAGTTGTTGTGTATATTCAAGATCAATAGATTTTTGGAAACTAAGGGAATCAAGGGATACGGAGATAGGGTGGGAAAGTGGAGTTGAGGTAGAAGATAAGCCATGATCATATTGAATGGCGGAGCAGGCTCGAGGGGCCATATGGCCTTCTCTTCCTATTTCTTATGTACTTATGTCCTTACCAGGGCTCTTAGCTCTGAACTGCTGGCCTGAATAGCTCAGTACCACAGTGGCCAATGTCTTTACCCAATAATGTGGAGATGCCGGTGATGGACTGGGGTGGACAAATGTAAGGAATCTTACAACACCAGGTTATAGTCCAACAGTTTTATTTGAAAATCACAAGCTTTCGGAGGCTTTCTCCTCCGTCAGGTGAGTGTGGGATTCCATGAAGATTACCGCATCTATAGTCAGAGAACAATGCCTGGTGATTACAGATCATGGGCTCGAATTTAGCAGGCCTGCGGGTTCCCAGCGGGTGGTCCTCCGGGAGCGTGGTCAACACGCTCGGCGAAATTAGTGGGTTGCCCGCGCGATCGTAGCAGGCAACCCACTAATAGGAATCAATTACCTGCTCCTCCGGGGTCCACGGCGCTGGCCTGCGCGTCGGTCGGGCTGCGCATGCGCAGTACGATCTGTCAGCTGGAGGCTCTCTAGTTAAAGGGGCAGTCCTCCACTGACAGATGCTGCAACCAATGGAACAAATTGCAGCATGGAGCAGCCCAGGGGGAAGGCTGCTCCCAGTTTAATGATGCCTCACCCCAGGTATCATCAGATGGGGTGAGGAGGAGGGGGAGGACACAAATCTTCTACCCGGCGGGCGGGAGGAAGCGGCCTGCCTCTGCCACCAAGAAGGCCTGGCTCGAGGTGGCAGAGGGGGTCACCTGCACCACCAACATATGGCCCACCTGCTTACAGTGCAGGAGGCGCTGTAATGACCGCAGTAGGTCAGCCGCAGTGAGAACACGAAGTCTTTCCCCTACACTCCGTCTGCCACAACACTGCCCCCACCCCACATCTCCTTCGGCACCGCCAACACTATTCTGTCACATCACCCTTCATACCCACTCAAACCCCATCCTCATCTTACCTCCACCTACTCACCTCGCCAGTACTCATCCTGCCACTAACACGCAACCCAATCCTCATACAATCTCATTGCTCCATCCCATACTCACCCTCTCGTGCATCTCCCTCACGGCCAGCCTCACTCAACCTGCCACCACGTGTGCTGCAGCCACAGGGCATGCATCACACATGTGCAGTAGGCAGCGTAAGGCAAACGTGTCGTGAGCATGAAGGGGGTGCACAAGGGTGTCTGTGGGTTTGTCATGGGTGTTACCTATATTGAATTTCAGAGCAACAAACAGCACACATTATATTGACACCACCACTGCCATGTCTCCGCGAATCCTGTCCGTTGTGTCCAATAATGCCCGCTCCTGGGTATCACTATGAGGACCCACCACTGATGCCACCCATCGTGTTACTGCAGAGTAGGTGCAGGTGTATTTGCAGGGCTCGTCCGCGCAGACGACTGAGAGACATCGGCGGTGTAGCCGGCTGCACCCTGGCAGGATGCGGAGGAGAAGTTGTGGAGGGCAGTGGTGACTTTGACAGCGACAGGTAAGCAGCTGGTGCTGGGGCCAGCCAGGAGCAGCTCGGCATGAAGGAGGCTGCAGATCTCCACGACTACATGTCGAGCGAATCTGCGCCTCCCTGTGCACTGCTGCTCGGAGAGGTCCGGGGAGCTGCGCCTCGGTCTGTGGACCCTGTGGCGAGGGTAGTGCCCTCTGCGATGCGTCTCTCTCTGCGGTAGCCCTCCCTCCTGCTGTGCAGGTGGGCGTGCAACAACACCGTGTTGGGGGGATCCACGTCTCTGCGGCGGACGGCGTGGACTGCGAGGCTGCCGGGGCTGGTCATGCTCTTCGTCCTCCGAGGGTGTCCACACACCACCCATCTGGCAGGTGTTGGTCTGAGGGGTTGTGCAGGGTAGGTGGGTGGTTCCTCGGACTGGGGCTGCGGTTTCGTGTCGGTCTGTCCTCTGGCTTGGCGGGGGGTGGTGGGGGGCAGGGGTTGCCCTATGTCCTGCGTGGGTGAGGGCTGTCCCCCGTGGAGTGAACCTTGGCACCTGCCACAGGCTGCTGGCTGCAACACGCCTGGTTGGAGAGAGACTGTTTCCCCCAGTGTGTGAAGCTCACTGCCTTGAACCTAAAATCCCACACTTCCTCTTTTGACAGCTGATTCAGCTCATTAACTGACCTCAACAAGCAAGGTAATTACTCTCAAGTGGAACCCCGCTGGCTTTAATTGCCTGCGGGATTCCCACCAGCGGGGCTTGCGCGCGCAGCCCCGCACGTCAGCGCGGTACCCGGAAGTGGCCGAGATTTCGTCGCGATCCGGTCACGTGACCGGATATCGGGATTTTCCGGGCCCCCCCGCTGGAAACCCGCCGGAAACCCGACGCCAAAATCGAGCCCAATCTTTCCAACTGCCCGTTGTCAAGGCAATCAAAGGAGTCGAATAGTGTTCAGACAGAGAGAGCATGGTACATTGGCGAGACCATGCAGACACTGCGACAACGGATGAACGGACACCGTGCAACAATCGCCAGACAGGAGGGTTCCCTCCCAGTCGGGGAACACTTCAGCAGTCAAGGACATTCAGCCACCAATCTTCGGGTAAGCGTTCTCCAAGGCGGCCTTCGAGACACACAACAACGCAAAATCGTTGAGCAGAAATTGATAGCCAAGTTCTGCACCCATGAGGACGGCCTCAACCGGGATCTTGGGTTCATGTCACACTACACGTAACCCCACCAGCGAAAAAAGAGTTATCTGTTTTTAATACAACGGGTCATTCTTCTTTATTGCGCGCTCCCGATTATCGGCTGCGGTTTATCGCGCGCTCCCGATTATCGGCTGCGGTTTATCGCGCGCTCCCGATTATCGGCTGCGGTTTATCGCGCGCTCCCGATTATCGGCTGCGGTTTATCGCGCGCTCCCGATTATCGGCTGTGGTTAATTGCGCGCTCTCGATTATCGGCTGCGGTTTATCGCGCGCTCTCGATAATCGGCTGCGGTTTATCGCGCGCTCTCGATTATCGGCTGCGGTTTATCGCGCGCTCTCAATTATCGGCTGCGGTTTATCGCGCGCTCTCGATTATCGGCTGCGGTTTATCGCGCGCTCTCGATTATCGGCTGCGGTTTATCGCGCGCTCTCGATTATCGGCTGCGGTTTATTGCGCGCTCCTGATTATCGCCTGTAGTTTATCGCATTCCCGATTATCGGCTGTGGTTTATCGGCGCTCCCGATTATCGGCTGTGGTTTATTGCATTCCCGATTATCGGCTGTGGTTTAATCGCATTCCCGATTATCGGCTGTAGTTTATCGCATTCCCGATTATCGGCTGCAGTTTATCGCGCGCTCCCGATTATTGGCTGTGGTTTATTGAAAATACTGGGATTGTGAGGGGGAAATACTGGGAATGTGAGGAGGAAGATACTGTGAATGTGAAGTAAATTGGGAATGTGAGGGGGAAATGGGGAATGTGAGGTGGAAATGCGGAATGTGAGGGGGAAACAGATATGATAGGAAAATAGAGGATTTGTGGGGAAAAATGAAAATGTGAGGGCAATAGAACAAGGAATTTGAGGGCAAAATGGGGAAGGTGAGGGGAAAATCCGGAAATGTGTGGGACAAACAGGAATATGACGGGAAGCAGTCAATGTGAAGGGAAAATAGGGTATTAGAGGGAAAAAACTGTGAATGTAAGGACAAAACAGGGAATTTGAGGGGGAACTGTAAAGGAAAAAACTGGAATGCGAGGGGAAAAGAGGGAATGTGAGGGGGAAAACTGTGAAAGTGAGAGAAAAACAGAATGTTAAGGGAAAACTGGAAATATGACAGGAAAACAGACAATTTGATTAAAATAGGTAACGTGAGAGGAAAATAAAGGGATTGGGGAAGAAAATAAGGAATGTGAGGGAAAAGCAAGGAATGGAAGGAAGAATTTAGGGAATGTGAGGGAAAAACAGGAATTATGATGAGGAAACTGGGAATCTGCATAAGAAAAAAAACGTATGTGAGTAGGAAAAATGGAATGTGAGAGAAAAGGCTGAGATTTAAGGGGAAAATGACGTGAGAGCAACACGGAACGTGAGCAGTGCATTGGGAACTCGAGAAAATAGGAAATGTGAGAGCAAAACAGGGAAAGTGAGGGGGGAAATAGAGATTCTTATGGAAAAATAGGGAATGTGGAAATAATAGGGAATCTGAAGGAAAAAATGTGAGCAAAAGTTTGCAGATGACACAAAACTTGGAAGCGCAGTGAACAGTGTGGGGGATAGTGATAGACTTCAAGAGGACATAGACAGGCTGATGGGATGGGAGGAGACGTAGCAGATGAAAATTAACACAGAGAAGTGCAAAGTGATATATTTTGGTAGGAAGAACGAGGAGAGGCAATATATACTAAAGGGTACAATTCTAAAGGGGGTGCAGGAACAGAGAGACCTGGGGCTATATGTGCACAAATCATTGAAGGTGGCAGGGCGGATTGAGAAAGCAGTTAAAAAAGCATACGGTATCCTGGGCTTTATAAATAGAGGCATAGAGTACAAAAGCAAGGAAGTTATGATGAACCTTTATAAAACACTGGTTCGGCCACAGCTGGAACATTGTGTCCAATTCTGGGCACCGCACTTTAGGAAGGATGTGAAGGCCTTAGAGAGGGTGCAGAAAAGATTTACTAGAATGGTTCCAGGGATGAGCGACTTCAGTTACGTGGATAGACTGGAGAAGTTGGGATTGTTCTCCTTAGAGCAGAGAAGGTTGAGAGGAGATTTGATAGATGTATTCAAAATCATGAGGGGTCTAGACAGAGTAGATAGAGAGAAACTGTTCCCATTGGCGGAAGGGTCGAGAACCAGAGGACACAGATTTAAGGTGATTGGCAAAATAACCAAAGGCGACATGAGAATACTTTTTTGTGCAGTGAGTGGTTAGGATCTGGACTGCACTGCCTGAGGGGATGGTGGAGGCAGATTCAATCGTGGCTTTCAAAAGGGAATTGGATAAGTACTTGAAAGGAAAAAATTTGCAGGGCTACAGGGAAACGGCGGGGGAGTGGGATTAGCTGGATTGCTCTTGCAGAGAGCCAACACGGGCTCGACGGGCCGAGTGGCCTCTTTCTGTGCTGTAACCGTTCTGTGATTCTATGTTGTTATCGAGGGTGTCATTGAGATATTGAAAATTTTCAGGCAGAATTAATTTCTGGCCAGACATAGGCTATGAGGAAAGAGCAGAGGAATGGGACTAATTCGTTAGCTCTTTTTAAGAGCCGGCACCGACATGATGGGCCGAATGGCCTCCTTCTGTGCTGTATGATTCCACTGCAAAAATTCTACCGTAATTTCCATCTGAGAACATTTGTGTTGCAGCATGTTATATCTGCGGAAATACAAATTATCACGATGCAGTTCTTTGTAGTTTGAGCATAATTACATTTTAGCGATGCTCATAGTTAATGGTTAATGTTGTAATAGTTCCCTGATGTAACTAGCCATGACATTGCAAATTTCTCTCTTTGCAATCTTAGTGACATGATTTGCATGTGCTTTGCCAGGATGGGAGTGCCCTTTAACCCTCTCAGCAATATTTTGTTGCAAAATAAATGGAGACATATGTATTGGGAAATATGAGCTGCTTGTATGAAGAGCACCATGTGGGCTTCCATTCAGGATAAAACAGAAAATGCCGGAAATATACACTAGATCCATCAGCATCCGTTATGGATGTTTAGAACTTCTTGTCCCATTGAAGGATCGCTACCTGGGAAGTTAGGCCCATTTTCTGTTTTTAAGTCAGATTTCAATTTCTTTTTTTAACTCTACTGTTGGATTTGCCCGGGGAGATGTGGTGTGCGGTGGAGCTTGATGTTCACCAATAAAATCGGGCTTGGGTTTTCCGATGCTGTGCCCACCAGCCTCCAATCTTCCGCTCGTTCACTTTAATGGGAGGAAATTCCCGAGATGCCGAGCGCAGAAGTGGAAAGCCCAGACCCATCGTGGCCGAGAAATTGGACCCCCTTTTGTCCCATTTTTTGGGCGTAAAACGATGTCAAAAATGACCAATTTCGTGGGGCTGTGTCCCGCCACCCAAGGATGACTGAAATATGTCTGCCACCATATTGGCCTTATTGAGCCTACCCCAGCTGGCCACCTTGAATAGGTATTAGGCACCTTTCATATGTTAATGAGGGACCCAAAGCCTGCTTAAGGACCCCTCAGCAGAATTGGTCAGCGCTGACCGGATCACTCATCGGTCAAGCTTCGCTCGGGCTTTCCAGCGCTAACCGCGGCCTAACCATCGGCCACCAACTAAAACGTAAGTTTTTCCTTTGCTTTTTCTTTCATGTGGTGCATAGAGGAGGAGCAGCAGTGCCCCTCCCAGCTCCTCAGCGCCCTTGAGAGCCACCGCCTGCTCGCGATCATCCTCCCCTCCCTTCCTTCCCCACCCCCCCCCCCCACCCCCGATGTACCAGTGATGCAGCCGGCCCAAATTATCCCTGGTTGGCGCCCGTAGCCTGCCAGAAATATGCTGATGAGGCCCAAGGCCCAATTTCGGGTGAGCCTCCCACTTCTGGTGAGCGCTCCCAGTGTGTCGTCAATTCTGTTCCCAAAAACGGGCCTAGGTGAATTTTTATCCCAGTGTATTAACCCTGTAATTGGTTAACCAAACATTTTAAACCTCTCACAGATACTCAAAGTGTGGCATTAGAATCTTTCATTCATGTTGTGTGCTTCTCTATTATACAGTCCAGTGCTCGGCAATCAAATCTGGGACTATATGGCTTAGCTGCACACTGCTTAGTTCCTTCAGCAGTTGAGTCATTGGGAAAATCCTGCTTTGGGCGTCTTAATTTCTATTCATGTAACAAAAGAAATCACTTACGGAAAATGGACTTAAATCATAAATACATAGAAAATCTCAAGGTTGGAAAAGACCATTGGTTCCTTCAGTTCTGTTTTCCCATTGTCCCAGTAGTTGTAATCAATATTCTTTGCTTCAAGATCAAATTAAACAAGTACCTTGAAGAGATTTAAGCTACTTGCCCCTATAATCTCCCTTGATAAAAACCAACCGACCTCTCAGTGAAGAAATGCTTTATTATTGTCTGATCTATCCCTTTCCAGCTTATTTTCACGTCCTCGTGTTCTGCTTTCCTGTACCAAATTAAATATCCCTGACTGATTTTCTATATTCTTGAGCCTTATTGATTTTAATTCCTCCATCATGTCCCCCCCTCAGTCTTCTCTCCAATGAGATGAGCCCCAGTTCTATGATTTTATCCTTGTGTTTGATTCTCCAATGCCTATTCATTCTGGAAGTTCTTCTCTGAGCCTTTTCCAGCTCAGCTGCATACTTCCTGTTGTGAAGGGAGTGAGTGTTTAGGGTGGTGGATGGGGTGCCAATCAAGCGGGCTGCTTTGTCCTGGATGGTGTCGAGCTTCTTGAGTGTTGTTGGAGCTGCACTCATCCAGGCAAGTGGAGAGTATTCCATCACACTCCTGACTTGTGCCTTGTAGATGGTGGAAAGGCTTTGAGGAGTCAGGAGGTGAGTCACTCGCCGCAGAATACACAGCCTCTGACCTGCTCTTGTAGTCACAGTATTTATATGGCTGGTCCAGTTAAGTTTCTGGTCAATGGTGACCCCCAGGATGTTGATGGTGGGGGATTCGGCGATGGTAATGCCGTTGAATGTCAAGGGGAGGTGGTTAGACTCTCTCTTGTTGGAGATAGTCATTGCCTGGCACTTGTCTGGTGCGAATGTTACTTGCCACTCATGAATCCAAGCCTGGATGTTGTCCAGGTCTTGCTGCATGTGGGCTCGGACTGCTTCCTTATCTGAAGGGTTGCGAATGGAACTGAACACAGTGCAATCATCAGCGAACATCCCCATTTCTGACCTTATGATGGAGGGAAGGTCATTGATGAAGCAGCTGAAGATGGTTGGGCCTAGGACACTGCCCTGAGGAACTCCTGCAGCAATGTTCTGGGGCTGAGATGATTGGCCTCCAACAACCACTACCATCTTCCTTTGTGCTAGGTATGACTCCAGCCACTGGAGAGTTTTCCCCCTGATTCCCATTGATTTCAATTTTACTAGGGCTCCTTGGTGCCACACTTGGTCAAATGCTGCCTTGTTGTCAAGGGCAGTCACTCTCACCTCACCTCTGGAATTCAGCTCTTTTGTCCATGTTTGGACCAAGGCTGTAATGAGGTCTGGAGTCGAGTGGTCCTGGCGGAACCCAAACTGAGCATCGGTGAGCAGGTTTTTGGTGAGTAAGTGCCGCTTGATAGCACTGTCAACGACACCTTCCATCACTTTGCTGATGATCGAGAGTAGACTGACGGGGCGGATTGAATTTGTCCTGCTTTTTGTGGACAGGACATACCTGGCCAATTTTCCACATTGTCGGGTAGATGCCAGTGGTGTTGTAGCTGTACTGGAACAGCTTTCATTGTATTGAGCACTTTTGCTATTCTAGTGACAAACATGGAGATGAAGCTACCGACACCCTCTTCGAGTCGCTTATGAAAATGTTGAAGTGCACCAGTCCCAACACTGAGCCCTGTGAGGCCCCATTTGTCGCACACCTCCACCCAGAATATAGGCCTTTATCACCCTGCTGTGCTTTACTCCAGCTCAGCACACCACTGCCAAAGCTATGCCTGATAATCTTCTCAACTAGTTTTCCACAAGACACCTTATCAAAATCTGTTTCAAAATCTGCGATAATCTTGGCTATTGATGCCGTACCTCAGTAGCTTTCATATTGGAGCAAATTTAGGTGTTGAATAAATAGAGGAAACGTCATTTACTGGGATGTAAACACATGTGTGACAGGAACATTTCTCACAAGCCTGCAGGATTGCCGGGTGAGGTAAGGCAGAATTCATATTGTGCTTTATCCTTTCCTTCATCTGAATCCCATCTTGTAACTTGTTTATATCACACGTTGTAAAAAATGTAAGCTATTTTTACAAGATTGAGACAACATCATGATTCATTCTGTGGAGCTTTATCATGGCATACTTCTGTGTATACACATCTCATGATGCATCACAAGATTTCAGGACTTAATGAAAGTGTTGGTTGCAGAAATAATCCATTGCAAATAAAACCACTGATGTTCAGATATATGGTAGAAAAAATGGAAATTGACTTTTTAAAGTATTTATTTGCAACTGTCGGAGATTGTTTCAATGCATTTTGAGAGGAAGAATGAGGAGAGGCAATATAAACTAAATGGTACCATTTTAAAGGGGGTGCAGGAATAGAGAGACATGGGGGTTCACATATACAAATCTTTGAATGTGGCAGGACAAGATGAGAAGGCTGTTTTTAAAAAAAGCATACGGGATCCTGGGCTTTATTAATAGCGGAATAGAGTACAAAAGCAACGAAGTTATGCTAAACCTTTATAAATTGCTGGAGTATTGTGTCCAGTTCTGGGCACCACACTTTAGGAAGGGTGTCATGGCCTTGGAAAGGGTTATCCCAGAATTATACCAGGGACGGCGGACTTCAGTTATGTGGAGAGACTAGAGAAACTTGGATTGTTCTCCTTAGAGCAGAGAAGGTTAAGGGGAGATTTAATGGAATATAGGAATACAGGAACATAGGAACAGGAGTAGGCCATTCAGCCCCTCGTGCCTGCTCCGCCATTTGATAAGATCATGGCTGATCTGTGATCTAACTGCATATACCTGCCTTTGGCCCATATCCCTTAATACCTTTGGTTGCCAAAAAGCTACCTATCTCACATTTAAATTTAGCAATTGAGCTAGTATCAATTGCTGTTTACGGAAGAGAGTTCCAAACTTCTACCGCCCTTTGTGTGTAGAAATGTTTTCTAATCTCGCTCCTAAATGGTCTGGCCCTAATTTTTAGACTGTGCCCCCTACTCCTAAAATCTCCAACCAGCGGAAATAGTTTCTCTCTATCCACCCTATCTGTTCCCCTTAATATCTTATAAACTTCGATCAGATCACCTCTTAACCTTCGAAACTCCAGAGAATACAACCCCAATTTGTGTAATCTCTCCTCGTAACTTAACCCTTGAAGTCTGGGTATCATTCTAGTAAACCTACGCTGCACTCCCTCCAAGGCCAATATGTCCTTCCAAAGGTGCGGTGCCCAGAACTGCTCACAGTACTCCAGGTGCGGTCTAACCAGGGTTTTGTATAGCTGCAGCATAACTTCTGCCCCCTTGTCCAAAATTATGAGGGATTTTGCGAGAGTTATTAAGGAGAAACTTTTCACTGCAGGAGGGTCGGTAACCAGAGGACACAGATTTAAGATAATTGGAAAAAGAAGAGGAGAGATGAGAATTTTTTTTTACGCAGCGAGTTGTTATGATCGGGAAAGCACTGCATGAAAGGATGGTTCAAGCAGATTCAATAGCAACTTTCAAAAGGGAATTGGATATACACTTGAAAAGAAAAGCTTTGTAGGGCTATGGGGAAAGAGCAGGGGAGTGGGACTAATTGGATAGCTCTTTCAAAAAGCCAGCACAGGCATGATGGGTTGAATTACCACCTCCTGTGCTGTACGATTCTATAATTTTAATAACTAATACAATCCATGGTACAACATTATCTGGCAAACATGTGTGATCCAGTAATGTCTCATTGACCATTAAACTGTTTTGATTCTTGCTAGAGAAGTGAGGCCTAATAAGAACATGAGAAATAGGAGCAGGAGTAGGCCATACGGCCCCTCGAGCCTGCTCCGCCATTCAGTAAGATCATGGCTGATCTTCGACCTCAACTCCACTTTCCCAGCCGATCCCAATATCCCTTGATTCCCTTAGAGTCCAAAAATCTATCAGCCTTGAATATATTCAATGACTCAGCATCCACAGCCCTCTGAGGTAGAGAATTCCAAATATTCACAAACCTCTGAGTGAAGAAATTCCTCCTCATCTCAGTCCTACCCCTTATTCTGAGACTATGAACCCTAGTTCTAGACTCTCCAGCCAGGGGAAACAACCTCTCAGCATCTACCCCGTCAAGCCCCCCTCAGAATCTTATATGTTTCAACTAGATCACCTCTCATTGAGTATAGGCCCATTCTACTCAATCTCTCCTCATAGGTCAACCCTCTCATCCCAGGAATCAATCTAGTGAAACTTTTCTGCAGAACAGAGTAGGGGTAAATTGGAAGGTGTCTCACCCCACCCACTCATAAACCTTCGAGTACATCACTGAGCAGCATTGGTAGAGGACTGAGGTACCTGTCTGCCTGGCCTCTTTGTCAGGGGTGGTGGCTGATGCAAAGTGGGAATCTAAAGATTGTTACAATTCTAAAGCACAGCTGCTGGTTGAGATCACTGGGAGTAATATTGAAATAAAACATCCAACAAAATCTGGTGTTTTAGAATTTATTCAAATACAGAAACTTACTACAGGCTTCTAAATGTCACATTCCTTCATTAGTGGTAATTTTCTCGCAATGCACCTTATAGCTAGAACAGTTACTGGTCTTTGGAACACACTAATGGAGGGTCATGCCTCTCTTCCACTGCTACTGGTGCGTGGTGTGATCAGAAACTAATCTGTCTCTATCTCTAGCTCTCTGTATTTTTATCTCTATCTTTCCTTTCCACTTGCTTTCAGGATTTCAGGACTTAATCAGAAGATTTCAGGACTGAATGAAAATGTTGGTTGCAGAAATAATCCATTGCAAATAAAACCACTGATGTTCAGATATATGGTAGAAAAAATGGAAAGTGACTTTTTAAAGTATTTATTTGCAACTGTCGGAGATTGTTTTGATGCATTTTGAGAGGAAGAATGAGGAGAGGTAATTTAAACTAAATGGTACCATTTTAAAGGGGGTGCAGGAATAGAGAGACATGGGGGTTCACATATACAAATCTTTGAATGTGGCAGGACAAGATGAGAAGGCTGTTTTTTAAAAAAGCATACGGGATCCTGGGCTTTATTAATAGCGGAATAGAGTACAAAAGTCAGGAGTTCAACTTTAATTTTTCTTCCACAAACTCCTACAGTGTGTGTGGACAATAGCTGGGGCGTGGAGCTGCTTTTTGATGCTCAGGTTGGGCCTTAGCTGAGTAGAGTTACGAAGTATGAGTGCGGGGACTGGGGGTTGGGCGTGTGGGCTACCCAAGGCCTCGGATGTTCATGCGGCCTACTGGTGCTGCATCAAGCTGTTGGAAGAATGGAAGGGTACATTTGTGATTTGTTTACTTCTGAATTGATTTTAATAATGAATTTATGATGTTATAAATGTTATCTTCAGGACTGTGTAGTGGGATGGATAATGAAGTGTCTCGCCAGCTGTATACAGAATGTTTTTTCTTAAATTGTGTAGATGTATTTTGGTGGAACGCCAATGAGGAGAATTGAAATTGCGCAGAAAGATTTAGGGTAATACAATTAGTTAATTCTACTTTTGTTCATGAATCAGAAAGACAAAAAAAGACAAATGTATATAATCAATGAGGAAGAAAAAGTGATAGCTCAGTGGTCACATTGTAGGTGACACTGAATGACCCACACAAGAAATTTCAAGATTAAAAATAATTCCAAGTTGCGTGAGTTCATTTCAGATCACAAGCCTTTGACTTCACCATTGTTTACGATAACCTGGTATTCAGTGATCTGTGTAATTCAACCTCTTGTTAGAAGCATCTAGTGCAGAACAAATGAGGCACAATTGATTTCTTAGCAAAAATCCTGTTTACTGTAAACAGCAAGCTACTTTTTTTGCTGTGAGTTGATGGAATGAATTATCTGGCAAACGGCGTAACGCCTGTGCTGTGAAATACCATTACCAGTTGTTTTTGATCCTTAAATGGTTGCCATTCAGCATTTAGCACAGCTCCCCAACAGCAATATGAGATCATTAAAACCAAATATCACAAGGTTTTAAAGCCTGAATGGATATTGACGGCAGCTTCTTGGGGGCGACTTTCATGGTCCAATTCCCAGTCTTGTTCACAACACACGGATGTGTAGTTGTGAAATGAGCTCAAGCCACCAATTATGGACAATTTCTTCCACAAACATATGGGCAATTTGCTGTATCATGGATACATCCCAAATTATTTAATCTTTTGGGTCAGTAACCACAGGTAACATTTTCAAGCTAAAACTTCTCCCGGTGCCAGCTGGAAAAATTTGCATATCGGCCAGTCAACAGCAAGAAGCTGGGATATAAATAATAAGCATATGAAAGCTGTGGCCATAAGGTATCTGGAGCAAGATACAACACCGAGGAGGTCAGGGGAATTAAGTCAGGCGGGTTCGATAAAGGACAGGCGATCCATTCCACCAGATTACCGCTCAGCCAGTGAAGACAAAATCGACCCCTTGGTTTACGCTGCACAGCTGGGAACAGCATTCCTATAAATATCAAATTCTGAATATTAAAAAGCCAAAGCTGAGAAAATCACTAGCATCGTAGAACATTTCTCTTTTCGCGGTGCCTATAGTTTATTAAATGTATAATCTTTTTCATTTCTATTTCTGTTTTGCTTTTACCACAGTCTTCAGGATTACAGGCTGTGCAATCCATTCCTCTTTGCCCCTGGTGCTGGTTCACCTCTTTTTGTACAGTGGAAATAAGTAAGCTTTCCTTCCAAACCCCTCCCAATAAGGGCCCCCCAGCTCCATCCCCTTAAATCCCACTCCCGTCTGCTCGCTGAGCTCCCACTGATGTCCATTTTGCACATCTGAGATTGACTCTATTTTTGCCTGTCGCTTCCTACTCACCACTGTAGTTACCGAGTAGCTGGGACTACAGTTCCCAGTAGGCAACGTGCCAATTCAACATAAAGTGCTCTGAAGCAGCATGGGACCTGAAATTTAGTGAGAGACAACGGCCAGTAAGTGCCTGTCCAGAGCCTCTGAGAGGGGGTGTGGTAAACATCACAGCACTTGTGGTTCAGGCCATGGAATACCTATGAGCAACACCATTAACGATCTATTAGTCTACAAAAAAATCTCCTGAACCTGATCTATGCTGGTTATGTGTATGTTCACACAAAATGATTCAACTCTAACATAATCCTATTAAAATAAAGTGTTACGACTTATCAGTAAGTTTTCAATATGTGGCCAGGATATTTCTGGCTCCCCTGATTTTTACGGCACTGCTAGACCTTCATACTCTGAATGCTAGATTTTCGTGCTCGAAGGTGTGAACTTTGTTCTGGCAGATTGGAGTCAGAAAGGTTAATACTGCAATGGTTACTAGTTCTTCAAAGTGGATGGCTTGTGACATTTTCTAAACTTGTATCATTATAACAAACATAAGAAAGAAAGAAAGACTTGCATTTATATGGCGCCTTTCACAGCTTCAGGACGTCCCGAAGTGCTTTACAGCAAACAAAGTACTTTTGAAGCATAGTCGCTGTTGTAATGTAGGAAACACGGCAGCTAATTTGCGCACAGCAAGGACTCACTAGCAGCAGTGTAGATTGAAAATGTAAAGTAAATCTGGGATCTCACTGGCACTATCTGCAAGTAATGACTGTAATTGCACAGATTCTGCAGGACATGATAGTGCTCTCAGGCGTGAGTATAAACTAACAGAGTACAGAGATGGCTTGGTGTGTATCTTTGGATTGGCTGCTAATGGCCTCTGGTGTGTAGTGCTGAGGTGATCTTTAATCCTTTCTTCCTAAATAACTGTCTAAATAACTGTTCTGTACACATTTTTACAGACAAGGAATTTCACTGGTCTTTTTCTTTCCTTTCTGAGTTTGCTTAGTTTAAATTTGCTTGTAATTATTCTACTATAATTCCACAGCCGCTTCCCTTCTCCCATCACAAGATAACCAATTTGGACAAGAAAAGGCCATTTAGCCCATCCAAGCCCTACAAAACAGTGGGGAGCCAGTTTGATAACATTGTTGCTGATGTCATCACAACATCTAGTCAAGCGTTGATTTAATTCCCATTTCCCCCCTCACTTCCCCCCCTCCCCCATCCCAAACACAGACACAGACTCCAATGTCTCTGAACAACCCATAGATCGTGCATTGATTGTCAGCTGTGCCTCAATGGTAGCACTCTCGCCTCTGAGTCAGAAGGTCGTGGGTTCACGTCGCATTCCAGAGACTTGAGCACAAAATCCAGGCCGACACTCCAGTGCAGTACTGAGGGAGTGCTGCACTGTCGGAGGTGCTGTCTTTTGTTTGCCTTCTCAGGTGGACGTAAAAGATCCCATGGCACTATTTCGAAGAAGAGCAGGGGAGTTCTCCCCAGTGTCCTGGCCAATATTTATCCCCTCAACCAAGTCATTAAAACAGATTATCTGGTCATTATCATATTGCACCGTGCTGAGCGCAAATTGGCTGCCCCGTTTCCTACATTACAACAGTGACTACACTCGAAAAGTACTTCGTTGGCTGTAAAGCGCTTTGGGGCGTCCTGAGGCCGTGAAAAGCCCTATAAAAATACAAGTCTTTCTTTTTTCTTTTCAGTGCAACAGTCAGAAAGGAATCCCCCTTTCAATGGTTTTTAATCTGATGGAATGCAAGTGTGATGCCTCTGTGTCCTACCAATAACTGGAGAACTGGCACGCTGATATTTTGAGCACTGGTGGCAACACTATATAAATCACTTACACTTACAGTCCTTTTCTGAACCGTTCCAAATACTTGTTGAGCAACGAACGATATTCCAAGCAATCATCCAATCTTGAAGAAGATTACATACCATGCTGCCCCTGTGGTGTAGTATGTAATTTTAGTTCTCCAGTTAAGGTTTTATTTTCTTTGTGATGGTAACTGATATGTATTTTGCCAATGTAACGCCCTCTCAGAAACACAAAGCCCAAGAGTAACCAAATTTTTACACCACTAATGACCGTCACTGATAGAGTTCCACATCTCTAATTGAATTTTGTCATGTACTTTTTCACTAAAGTAGTTTGCACCAGATCAATGCTTTTTTAGGAAGGGCATCATTGTCTTTCCATTCTGATTGGAACTTTCGTGCTAGTTTTCCATTCCAGATGAACAATTTTTCTTACCATTACGACCAACTGGTACCAATGATGGAAGCTCCATTTAAAGCATAGGCTTCCATCATTGGTACCAGTTGGTCCTAATGGTAAGAAAAATTTGCAAGGCTGTTTTCTACTGCTATCAATGAGGCAGAAAACTGGGACAACAGTGATAGCAGATACTGTTGGGCTTTGTAGCGCTATCACTAGTTGCCCATCCTTTATTAGCACGAAGGTTCTGTCGTTAGTTCATTGTCCGCCACTAATTGATGCCAATATTCAGGATTACTTAATGCCAGTTGGATTTTCCTCTGGGTAAAATACATTTTCCAACGATGCAGCTGTACTACAGTTATTTATCACTAGTAAAGGTGCCTGCGGTGAGTACAGCTGCTGCAATTACCGCTGCTCTACATCTTGATAATAATGGTCACTAATCAGAATATGCTGATATCAATCGGTCTGTAAAGAACAGGCAGACAGCCTTTTTCAATTAGCAGCATCATTTATTGTGTAATAACGGTGCCTTATCATGCAGAATCTGGATATCCCTGTGGCTGCTGTAACTATTATGATTACAGAGCATATGTGTAGAATGGTGCTGATGTTAAAGGATTTATTTTTGTGCCAATATTTCTGTGAGAGATTTTGGAAATGGATTCCACCAATGAACAGTTGTGTGCGTGTGTCTGAGAGGGATGCTGTGATCTGCTGTCGCTTTCTCAAACTTGTATGACCTAAACTTTGTATTCCCCAGGGATTTACTAGAGGCTGGTGGCTGTCATTTGCTACATTTAATGTCTAGGAATATGGGGGTCCCTCATCCTCCAGTCACAAAAATCTCTGATGTAACAACATCGGTCCCTCGGAGGACCCTGAGATATGGTCATCGCAATATCCAGGTTTTCATTGACACTCATGATAAGTTTTGATGTTCTGCCACACATTGGGTTGCTGGGAGTTCTGGCCTCATGAGGTGCATTGATCTTTTGCAGGACAGAATGATGCAGCTGTAGCAGCTCCTGGAATCCTTCCATAATGGTGTTCTGCTGTGTAGGTACTAGCATGGGTACTGACAATTGGAAGCCTACCCTCAAAGCAGTCTGCATTCATGATGCCCAAGGCTTCCATAGTTGCAGCGTAAGCTTACATGTAAAATGCTTATGGTCTTGTTCGCTGAACTGCACACTACAAGGTAGCCTATGGGATTTACTGCATTGCCGATCTCAGGCAGGAGTTGCCTTACCCATGTTGTTCTGGATCCTCAAGATCTCGGACAGATCTGAAATGTGCTGGTCGAGAAAGCTCATCTGCTCACTCCTGGCCATTCTGAATTTCTGCCAAAAGATAAAGAAAAGCTGTGGGTTTGGTGATTAGGAATCCACACCCAGATCTGTGTAGTCATGAAGGAACAGTTGACTGCTCTGCCGTCTGCAATAGAGGTATCAATGACACAGGCCGTGGACACTGTGGGAGCATCTTTCTTGAATCCTCCGGTGGTTGCCCAAGGACTTGAGGCCCAAATTCCAAGTTTCAATCTTTTCCCTGCCTTCAATTCACTTGGACAACGGCTACAAAAAATCATTATGAAGGGATTCACCGGTCACTGAGATGCTCAGCGTCTACACGCAAGACAGTTTAGTGGGAAGATTGAGGAGGTGCCCTCCCAGCAGGGGTACACAAATCCAGTATTCAGAAGAACACTGGACATAGCTGACTTCAGAATCAAGGCCCTCTGGGTCCATGGAGGACTCCCGTATTTGAAGTTCCAATGCCATTATTTTCTTGCTTACCAGATAGCACAACAAGTCATGCCGTTAATGAATCACACAGGAGTAACAGGCTAAGAGTACCAAGGTACAAGACTGCAGCACATCATAATATTTTACAAATACAGCCAATATACTTCAACAGGAAGAATACTGAGCAATTATTTTATTGTGCACACCAGAAATCCAGACCAAATCACTAGCAATGGTAAAGGCAGCATCTAGACAGAAAATAATAGTGAAGGTAAAGCTAGAATGCCAAAGGGAAACAGGCACTTAGTTCTGCAATTAAGTCCATTTTAAAGGCCATCTGCAGGACATAATGGAAGGCTTTGGCGATGAAGGCCTACCCCTTTAATCTACCTTCCTGCTCCGATTGTTCTGCAGCTGATTCCTCATCCTTATTCTTTGCCCCCTGCTCTGTCACGGCTTGTGGATACTGCTCACCAAGAAAGACAGTGAAGTGTGACATTGTGCAGCATATATCAATAATTCTAGGTGCTTTGTGTAGTTGTACTGTAATGACTCCCTCCCCAGGCATGAGCCTAGTTTCTAGTCGAATTGTGCTGTATATATGGATATGCAAAGGTGTCATTAGCAATGATTATGGTGGTTATCCATGCAGATGATCTTCTTTCCTTTTGAAACAAAATGGCATGCTTGATTGTCTTAAAGTAAAGGCATTGCATGTGTTCCCAGGAAAAGCGGCTTTATTCTGCACTGGTGGTTGCATACCAAATTTGGGTGCAACATTAGCCCTCTCTGGTAGAGCCACATCATTTAAAAAGAATTATCCTGACATAACATCGGTAAGGAATGGAGTTAAATGGATGTTATGCACTGTAAACTGCCTACAGCAAATACAAGTCCTTAATTATATTGTGCAACCATAATCTTAAGCAGAACAAAGATGTGATTCTCACTAAATAAGAAATGTTCATGACAGTGAAAGAATCACAATAAAACTGTAAATAGAAAAAAATACTAAGCATTGACTTCACCATGTGAGTCTTAAAAATACCAACACACCCGTTCATCATTAACTGACTTTATTGCATGATCGTGTGTTAGCTTTTCAAGATGATTTTGTGCCATGATTTCCTTAATGTTTTGCTGGATGTGATTGCTACTATTATTTCATATTCTCTATGCCAATTGTTTTGAAAAGTGTCCTAGTGAATATGACCTGAGTTCCTCTGTGTAAGTCATTCAAATGTTATTGCTCAGCTGTTAAATTGGTGAGGAATCACTGCCACCATCCGTGAACCAGTGTAACTCCCATGGCATTGCTCACAGTAAGACAGATCATGCACTGTTTTTATGATGGGAGCATTATACTATATAACAGACAATATATTATTCTGCTGCTAAGGTGGACGTGCACTTAAACTGGTGTGTCCCTTTAAAGCCTTGTCTAATTGCTATAAGTGAGCACAGCTTGAGGTTACTTAGAATTTAATTGCTAATCGATCATGGGATCTTGCGAATTGGAATGTGCCTGTCCATTTCAGAACCATCTAGCATTTTAACATTGTTTTGCATTTATAACAAAGAGTGATTACTGGTAGGCACTAGATTATTTTTAAGTATATTAATTTTTTTTTCATTTTAGTTCTTACATAAAATAAAGATGACAACTATTAAGCCTAATTTGAGAAATTCTGACTTGTGGAATCTTTTTCCGACTTAAACATTGACAATTGAAACTACTACAAACATTTCTTTATATTGTCAAACGACATATGTGAACATTCTAGCAACAAAATACCCCCCAAATTCTAGTATTCCCATTGGTGATGAAAAATATTAAAAATAACAACCTATGAAAATGCTGCCAAATACAAATGATTAGAAATAAAAGCAGAAAATGCTGGAGAAGCTCAGCAAATCAGGCAACATCTGGAGAAAGAAACTGAGTTAACGTTTCAGGTCGAAGACCTTTCGTCAGAACTAGGCACTTTACAACTTTCCGGATTCTACATTGATTTCAATAACTTCAGATCATAACCATTTTTTCGGTCAGCTAATGCTGGTAATGGTTCTGCTGCTGCCATTTACAGCTACTCCTGATCAACCTTTTGTTTTTTAACCTGTCCCATTAGCACCTTCCTTGCCTCGCACCATCATCCCTTTTGTCATTTAATCACTCGTGCCCTCTACCCTATCACAGATCTTTCCGTTAGTTCTTTCTTCCCCCTTCCCCCTTTCCCTTGCTCAAAAACTTTAACTCTTTTAACATTCTTCCACTTCTGACGAAAGGTCTTCGACCTGAAACATTAACTCTGTTTCTTTCTCCACAGATGCTGCCTGACTTGCTTGGGTCTTCTCCAGCAATTTCTGTTTTTATTTCAGATTTCCAGCATCCGCAGTATTTAGCTTTTGACAAATGATTAGAAGGTTGCCAGATATCATTGCAAGCCAATTGCTGCATAAATGCAGGCCGCTGTAGAATTTCAAGTCTGTTATAAAGAAAAAATATAGGCTGCAAAAAGAGCAGTCAATTCTATTTGAGTAAGTACTGTTAAATGGATGGAAATAACCTTGCTAGCCTGTTAATAGCAGCTAACCTTAAAATGCAAGATATATAGTGGGATACCCATTGAATGCAAAAAGTATTCAACAAACGACATGAGTGTGACCTTTTGGTGTTTGTGGGCTGTGATGGTTGTGTCACAAATTGACTATCTGCCGTATTTAAAAGCCTCTGGTGAATATTCGAGTCCCGTTATAAAGGTGGCAGTGAACATTGCAACTTTGAATGAAAGTTTTAATTTCTACTTCCTTCTTTAGAAGTAGGGTACCTACTAACATTGAACGAATGTTGCTAGGGAACATTTCCTAGTTTCAAGTCTCATTATACTCAGTAGGTTCAGTTGCCCTTCATACTGGAGGTTAGCCAGCTGAGGTGCTCCCTAGACGGACTTAGGGTGGGAGATATCTAGCCATTTTGTGCATTTCCCAGCTGTTCTGAGAAGCACTATCTATTCAATGTGTTGCCATGGAGTTCTATTGACACCATTGTTTCCTTTCTCAAACCACTTTCCCCTTAAAGAGTACAATACAGTACTGTACATTACTGTGAAAGGCTTATGAGGAAATCAATGAAATAGTCCCTGTGTCACAAAGTGGTAACATAATCTAGGCTGACACTTCAGTGCCAGTTCTGAGGGAGTGCTGCATTGTTGGAGGTGCCGTCTTTCGGATGAGACATTAAACCGAGGACCAGTCTGCCCTCTCAGGTGGACATAAAAGATCCCATGGCACTATTTTGAAGAAGAGCAGGGAGTTCTCCCCAGTGTCCTGACCAATATTTATCCCTCAACCAACATCATTAAAACAGATTATTTGGTCATTACCACATTGCTGTTTGTGGGATCTTGCTGTGCGCAAATTGGCTGCCACGTTTCCTACATTACAACAGTGACTACACTTCAAAAGTACTTCATTGGCTGTAAAGTGCTTTGGGGCAGCCTGAGGTCGTGAAAGGCGCTATATAAATGCAAGTTTTTCTTTTCTATTACTAGCTGAGGTTATAGTGCACTACAAAAACAAAAGTGGGCTTAATGGCCACATTCACATTTGCAGGTTAAAAGACGAGCTAGCTCCCTTAAACTCATTTTCACATTATGGGTCGTTGGGCTTTTAAAAAAAAGA
This sequence comes from Heptranchias perlo, assembly GCF_035084215.1. Classification (NCBI taxonomy): domain Eukaryota; kingdom Metazoa; phylum Chordata; class Chondrichthyes; order Hexanchiformes; family Hexanchidae; genus Heptranchias; species Heptranchias perlo. Next base: position 13,942,095 of record NC_090360.1, read on the forward strand.
TGAAAATGCTTTTGGACACAACAGCCTGGCTACTACTTAAAGGACTGAAAAATGGTTCTCGCAGGCTAATTTACTAATGCAACTAAGTATGGAAACAAAACTGGATAAAATCAAGTCATGACTACAGTAGAATTAGTAAAAATAGCAGCCAATTAGTCTTTTTAAAACCACCAAAAGTTGTGGTCTTATTTTTATCAATAGTGCTGTGTGAGATGGGAATACCACAGAGTAACGAGCACCACATGATGGTATTCCAGCAACTCGTGTTGACTTCCAGAAAATGATTTGGAACACTTTCAGACAATTAAGATATTGTAACAAGATAATTAAGGAAATTTGATCTTTTGATTATATTAAACTATAGTCTAAGAAGGAATAAGGAAAATACGAGCACACGAATAATGATGGACAGGAAAAGACCCTTTGGTCCCTCCAGCCTATCCCTCACAACTGCGATGCCTTGTGCATTTTTCTCTCTCTGTCAAAGATCCAAAGTTGGAAGTTAGGTTTTCATTATTGTCTGTGTTTGACCTGACTAATCTTATCATCAGCCCCAGAACTAGCAACGGGTCATCTGCCTAAGTTATTGGCAAAGGCTGGAGATATTTCTCATAGTGGACCTGCCCGTCTCATTGGGGAGGAAGCAAAGTGTTAAATAGAGAGAGGATAGAGAAAAGGCTAACAAAAAATGAACGCACAAAGGAGAAAAGTATTCTCCAAACTGCTATATAACTGTCTAATTTCATTGGGATAAATTTATTGCATTAGTGATTTCAAAATTCTTATAGTCCGTTCCCTGGTGAATATTTGTTCTACAAATTTAGCATTACCTAGTTTTACTTTTACTCAACTGGACTGAAATGCAACAAATGTAGCCAAAATTATATTAAAGCATCAAACCCAGACAAAATTGATTAACAACACCAGCAACTAAAGTACATTTCGCACTTAAAGCAACCAAGATCTGTAACTGTGCCAATAACAAACTGAAAACACTAAAAAGTGAGAACACAAAATGCATTTGTATTGTTTTTCAGACCTTATCCACAATACTGTGCAGAGTTCTGGGCACCTCAGCTCAAAGAGGATATTGCTGTCTTTGAATGGGTACAGAGGCAACCAACTAAGATGACACTGGGTTTCTGTCATTTAAGTTGCAATGATAATGTATAGAAACTGGGCTTGTATTCTTTGGGAAGGAAACTTCACGGTGATCCAAGTGAAGATTTCAACGTAGCAAAGGGAATCAACAAAGTTGATCACGGGAAGTTGTTGACTTTTGAAGGGTTCAAATACCAATTGACACAAGTATAAAAAATTAGGAAGTTGGGTTTGAGAAAAGAGGTTGGACAGATGGGATTAATTGAGTTGTGGATTAAGTCACTGAAGCAGACAATAAAAGTGTCTCCAAGGTAATCAGATGTGTTTTTGGAGAGGGAAGAGATTGAAGGTAATGATGAGAAAGATGGTACATTAATTAAAAAGTGATGGGATAATTGGTCTTTACCTGCTCCTAAAAGTACTTTGGTTCTAAAGTAAAAACATACATTGACTTTCCAAATCTCATTAATCACACAACTTCTAGTGAAGAAATATTTATCCCAACAAGGAACAGTTAGCTTGCCAGCTCTAAGAATTACAAAACAAAATCCAGTTCTCCAAACTTGGAAACACAATTGGCTATATCCTAGAGCAGATGTTCCTGTTTGGCTGTGCTAGTAAATTGGCATTAACTGGGTAGGCGGGGGAGGCAAATCGGGTGGGGACTTTCTGCTGGAAGTGACACAGCTGTATAACACATCTGCCTGTGTGTCCCTGGCATCCAGTATTGCTAAGAACCACAGGAGGTAACATTTAAATGACCAGTCTGCTGTGCAAAGCTTCAATTGTTAAAATCTTTAAATGATTTTTTTCTCCCAATTTTCAGCTGGCACCAGCCAACTTATGCTGTGGCAAGGTGCTACGACAATCACCATCCCACCCCCCCACCATCTCAGGTGGGCATCCCTGTGCCAACATAAGTGTCCCCAACCCAGGGAAATGGGCCAAAGTCAGGGACGTAAGCAAAGGGTGGACAGAAGTGCTGCCCTGTCAGAGATCTGCTGCCATCAGAGCCAAATTAAGAATTCTTGGGGCCCTGGGCACCAAGATTATTCAAGGCCCCTCCACTCAACACCCACCCTCGCTCATTAAAACACAAACATGCAGTAAAATGTACGTGGAAATAGGCTTGTCGAATGTTTACACACTGCATTAATATTGTAAATGTTTTCACGATATACTGCACTCCACGTTCGGATAGGGCCCCTGGTCGGGGCTCCATTTTTGGCTGGGGCCACTGGGCACTGCCCCAAGCTGCCATTGTGTCTTATTGGAAATGCAAGGCTCTGCTTTACCAATCTGACAGGCAAATGAACCCCGGGGGTGCATTTGTACTACAACTTTGGTTGTGGGCTCGAACGGACTCCAGAGAGAAGTGAGGTTAAATTCCCTAGTGTTACATTGCTTCAGTTTGACATTGAATGGAGAGTAACTCCAGTGTGGCGTCAAACTGGATGTAAATTGTACATGGGGGAAGGTTCCCTCAGAGTCTGTGGACACTGTTTAAACCTATGTTTTTTTATTTGAGGCCAAAGAGTCATCCACATCGTGTGTGACTGTAGGCCAGACTGGGTAATGGTGGAAGCTGCCCTTCCTTAAAGAGCATTTGTGAACCAGTTGGGTTTCAACAATCCAGACACCTCACAAATTACTAGATTTATTGAATTCAATAAATTCGATAGTAACTTTCAAAAGGGAATTGGATATATACTTGAAAAGGAAAAAATTGCAGTGCTATGGATAAAGAGCAGGTGAGTGGGACTAATTGGATAGCCCTTTCAAAGAGCCGGCACAGGCACGATGGGCCGAATGGCCTCCTTCTGTGATTCTATGAATAACGTGTTACGGTGGGATTTGAACACTGCGGTACTGTACCCCCTTGCAATTCATTTAAATGTTTAGACAATGTGAACCCTACCTCCCGAGTTGTCCAGAAGATTTCAGCTTTGTATTACTAAGCTCTGTGGGTATATGTAACCACTTGTGCACTGAGCTTGATCCTGGGCAACAACACTGAAGCTTTAGCCAAGCAGAGTGTACAGAGTACCACCTGACTGACAGTCGAGCTGCACCTACAGATCTCCGACCGATAGCTGCACTCCCAACCTCCAGGGCCAAATTGCACGGCAGCCCATTCTACTAGTGGAAATAAGGAAGAACTTTCATTTGTACAGCGCCTTTCATGACCTCAGGACGTCCCAAAGCACTTTACAATCAATGAAGTGCTTTTGAAATGTAGTCACTGCTGTAATGTCGGAAAACGCAGCAGCCAATTTTCACACAGCAAGGTCCCACAAACAGCAATGAGATAAAAGACCAGATCATCTATTTTTAGTGATGTTGTTTGAGGGATAAATATTGGCCAGGACACCGGGGAGAACTCCACTGCTCTTCTTCGAAATAGTGCCATGAGATCTTTTATGTCCACCTGAGAGGGCAGACAGGGGCCTCGGTTTAACATCTCATCTGAAAGATGGCACCTCCCTCAGTAATGCACTGGAGTGTCAGCTTAGATTTTGTGCTCAAGTGCTCAAGTCTACACTAAGAACCCCAGGAGCTACTTGCTGCATCTGTACTTCAGTATTCTGCAGCAATCCAAAACCCTGCATGGAACATCAGTGGCAAAGCTTGGCTGGTTGTGCGTTGAAACTTTGTCTCAGATCGATGTGGCCCAGTTTTCAGGGTGTCCGTTGGGCAGGAACAGGGGTGGTAGTGCTCTGAAAACTGCAGTGCAGGTGACTTACTGTCCTGTTCTCGCTGCTGTTAAAACTGGAGAGCCAGGTGGTGAAGGATACTAGAGCCTGGTCTTTAGTTGCTTCCAACCCTTTATCCACAGAGATTCCCCTTACACATACACCACACCCTAGCTAAGCTCGCCTATAAAAATGATCCAAGAGAGTCCCCAATTAATACCCACCACCTGAATACAATTAACACTAATTGATATAAATCATACAATTAACAGCTGCTTCTCCAGCCGCCATTTATTGATTCGTCCCCAGAAATGGGCAGTCGGAGGATCCCGCCTGCTTTAGGCGGGAAGCTACTTTTAATATGCTAATCGGGGTCCTGTACGGTTTGAAGCTCCCCAACGCAATCTTCAAGTACCAGTGGACGGTGCGGGCACTGCGGACTGGTCCGAAAATGCGGCCAGAAACGCTGAGGCGCTGATATTAGGGACACACTGCCTGCTGTCATGCCCCGATTTCTCCGCAGACTTAAAATCAGCCCCATGGTGTCATTGCCTGGAACTCTGTCACCTGTATGCAAAAGCAGAGTTAGTTATCGCTTGATGAATCAGGGTTGATATAAGCTGTGAGAAATCTACATCTCGCTTGTCGATAACGTAAGAAAGAAAGAACTTTATTCAGCGCCTTTCATGACTTAAGCCTCATCTCAGATCATTTCACGACCAACCAAGTACTTTTGAAGTGTAGTCTCTGGCTTCAGCTTTTGGTCTCTAATCATAATTTCTCCATCTTTGGCTCGGCATCCAAATTTGTTCCTTGCGTCTCTGTGAAGCGCCTTGGGATTTTTTTTCCATGTTGACGGTGTTATATGAATGCAAGTTTTGTTCTTGGGTGTGTGTGTGTGTACGTAAAGTGATAAAGCAAAGTAGGATAAATATGCATTTTCTCACCGTGATATAATATTACCGTCCAGCTCTGTTAACCAGCAATTTCTTGACTATAATGTCAAATTCCATTTCTGGGGAAAAACGTCACACCCCAGTGAACTGTGCCTTTTCCTAATGAGCTTATCAAGCTTGGCCTCACCTGCCCGTCCATTGGCAGAAAGTATCAGTGAGGGAAGCGTATACTGTGCAGTCTCCTTCCTGCCAATGGATACAATTAAATTGATGGAAAGGCTAAAGCAAATGGAAGCGAAAAAAACTCTCAGCTTCTGCTAATGCACTCAAAATAAACGTGATGTATCGTTTTTAAGTTATTTTTAAAATTGTTCACCTACTGTGCAGTGGCCCGTTCTATTCATTAGTCAGCCTGCTTTCAGAACTGAATAACACTCCCAGAAACTTCGTGTCCTTTAGTGTTTTGTAGTTTCGTCCTCAAGAGAGTACTGACAAGCTTTTAGCTTTTTCCCACAAATGGGTTATATAGAGGCAAAAATACATCTTTCTTTATGATTAGTAATGTGTATTTACAGTGCTAGCTTCCAGCATCAATTGGGTTAGATACAGTTGGATAGAATACTGGGACTTTTTTTGTCTTTGTGGCTTTGAATACCAAAAGAACATTGATTTTCATGCTTCAACTACAGTGAAGTCCACTTAAATCGACTATTCACTCTGTGTGTGTTCACTTAAGTGAAAAGTCAAGGTGCACAATTCTTTCCTTAAGATTCCTCATGTTTTTTCTGATTGTTTAAATGAATCGGATAACCAATTTAAGCGAATCATAATGTGACCTACTGCTATCTCCCACCTGACTACTCCAACCTGCTGTTGCCTCCAGTCTGACGTGCCCTCTGAGCCCCTGGTACCCTTGGATGATCACAACCAACTGAACAGCCAAGATTAAATTGGAACAATGCACCTCAGCGTACCGGACTACCTCCAACTCGCCGTGTACTCTGAACCCCAAGTCAGTAGATCATTTGAGTAGCTTAGATTCAATCAGTGTGCCTCAGGCAACAGTTTGCTTCTGAACAGCTGTTCATAAATTGGAGCAGGAATTTGCCTCAGGTGATTTAAGATCAGCTGTTCGGATGATCCATTGACTCTAGGTTCAAAGGGCATGTTGGCTTTGAGCCAGTCTGACACCATCAAGCAACCTCCTGCTCTGGTTTAATCTCTGCTGTTCAGTTGGCTCTGATGTCCTTGAGTATGGTTGAGCGAAGAGTTTGGTTGGTCTCAGAGCAGGTCAGGAAAGATGGCGTAATGCAGTTGGATGTGCATTTGCAGAGCTCCATTGATCCTGAGGAGACAGTAGCACAGAAGCTGGCAGTATAACTCGTATCTGCAGCCCATCACACTGGAATGAGGCTGCCTGAATGGATCCAGGTCTGTTTGAATGTGTCTCTTATAGTCTTTTTTCTAAAATTGGCTAAGATTTTGGCTTGAAAAAACATATGAGTGTTATGCAGTCATTCTCATTATACATTATCTTTGAACAAACAGGACTGGTGTTATTTTTACTTATTCCATCCATCCTGCCAGCATTCAAGGATTTTTATTTTGTTTAAAATCATTCCTAACAAGGTCTCGGTTATATAAAAAGACAAGAATAAGAAAAATGACACCAGTGGAAGCCAGAAACAGTGCGTGAAGAGAAAACAGGAAGCAGAAATGATAACTGTTTAAATTTCTTAAGAGTTCAATCCCCTAACTAAATTGAGAGCTTGCTCTAGTATGGTAGTGTCGTGGTTATGTTGCTGGACTGGTAATCCAGAGATCCTGCACTAAAAATCCAGAGATATTGAAATCAAATCCCACCATGGCAGTTTGAGAATTTGAATTCAGTTTTTTAAAAATCTGGAAATAAAAAGTTGGCATCAGTTAAAAGTGACCATGAAGCTGTCGGATTGCCGTAAAAACCCAACTGGTTCACTAATGTCCTTTAGGGAAGGAAACCTGCCGTCCTTACCTGGTCTGGCCTATATTGCCAGTGATGCCCAAATCTTGACAATGAATTTTTTAAAAATTTAAGAGCTGGTTTTATTCTATTGTCAAGGATCTCAAACACAAACTGGAATGAATCGGTGAGAGCTCATTTTCTCCCATTTGGTTGCTACCAAAGAAAGAGCATGATGGAATGATGGAGGTTAAGAAGCACCAAGAGCCGTTCACATTGGTGTGAAAGATTTGTTGCAGCTGGAAAGCCATCCACAACTGGCCAACCACATCCGGCTCTGCTGCTTTTATTTCTCCATCTGTACTATTACCATCCAGTGAGTCTATTCTGGAGGAGGCAGAGAGGGAACAAAGATCAGCATGCAGCCCCCTGACCACAGATCCCATTGCAGATGCTTCCCTCCAGAGTGGTATATACATACCTTCTATAATTGTCCATATCCATCCAGAGAACACGAAAGAGTCTTCGACTGTATAACAGTCACATTGTAAAATCTGTTGTTTTTGTTTGCCCACTGTTTAACACTGTAGCACTAGAGGAGTTGTTGGTATTCAGTAGCAGGGTGTACCACCACTATCAGGGCATCTTCTACGTGAAGATCTCTCAAAGCAAGCCTGTTTGAAAGCTGCATGGCCACTACCAAGGCAGCATTACTGCAAATATCATCGTACAGGAAGGAGCACCCAGATCTCTGTGAGGAATCAGCACGTATCGAGGGAATGCATGAACAAGGCGAGCAAAAGCTCAGGAAAATTTGTCATTGAGAAATGAAGAGCTTAGGACTGAGAGCAAAAGTTGTCAGGACGTAGAGTGAGAGAGGTTAAGAAAGACCACCAAGGAATTAACCAGTACATTTCAGTGGTATTCAAACTTGCTGGAAATGTATTCACTCTAATCCAGCAGGTAGAATACTTCTAATGAGATCTCATGGGTTGCTGAAGGAGCAAGATCATTGATGGGATCCGTTTAAAGGAACTGATGATGCATTGAATTTTTGCGAACATTGATAACTGTGAATTAGATTTTTCCAACCTTCATGTATGAGTAATGTTACATGTATATTTTGTGTGATGGTAATTTCATCATTATTTTAAATTTATGAAGAACATGAACTTGCCCGTTGTAGTATATTTTATTTACTGCACTTCAGGATCCAGTATTTCTTCTGAATAATCTGAGTAATCTTTCTTTTTGGTCGTCTTTGTAAACAACTCATGTGGTAAAAAATTCCCATTTCTTATGTCGACAAACTATTTGTAGACCTTCTTAGGGCCATATTATGGTATGCCCCTTGTGTAATCAAAGCATCTCAAAAAGACAACTGTATACTAACTAGTTGAGGGGATATATGTGTTTTATTTAATCTCTTTTTCACCTCTTTTTTCTTGATTGTGAGTAAATAATGAACCATTGTTGCCAGACCATAACTTCTGCATCTTTGAACTGGGAATGATAACAACACAGGACTGAAAGACAAAGTCGTCACTTAGCTAACATCCAGAGTCTGATTAGTTTTCATTTGGAATATCTGGAACGATCATGTTGGTGTCACATGTGGAACTTCTTGTCACACTTAGTCTTCATCTCCTCTTATAATCCACAGGCTTTTAAAACTCAAACTTGGTGTCACTTAACCACTACTTCTTGATTAGTCTAGTCATCTCTCTGACTGTTTTTATCCTTGGTTGTGCTCTGATCTATAGGCTTTGACTCTCAACTAGGTTTTTCAATGAAAAAAATATGCCATCTATATTTTAATAGAACGAAAATAAAGAACATAGCTTTCAAAATCCTCCTAAATCCACACGGGGCATGGGCCATTTGCTTCTTGATCTAAATCTCCACAAAAGTTGAATATTAAGAGTTATGACACCTGTGAACCCAAAGGGCTGACCTTCCCTCCACAGCCAAATCTGTAGCCACCAATACCCATCCACCATTAGAAAATTTAGCTTTTAACAGAAATGACAGATATTTAGGCAGTGTGCAAGTTTAGTAAACAGTAGCAGAGAATTTAAACGTTACGTAAATGGATTATCAATTTCCATATGCACACAATGCATGACCACACAAAACAGCAGCACATTTCACCACTGTAGAATAAGTGACATTCCCAACATTAGCAATCAATACATAGGGCATCGAAGTACTCGGCACTATAAAACATAGTACATAAGTACAAGGGAATATAATTAACCCTTCATCCAAACTGAGGTACCGCCTTCAACCCACATCTCATGCTTAAAATGGATACAATTTCGATTTTTACACATGGAAGCCAAGAGTCACCAAGGGCTTTTTGGTATTTAAAGCTGCCCTGAGATATTATTTGTATGATCATATTACAAGCCTTTATCATGTAAGTGATATGCTACTGATCACATGACTCGTTGAAGGCTTTTTGTAGTGCGACGCTGTGCTATTCATCAATCTCCCAGCTTGGATAAAGGGCTAAATGTCTGTGCTATTTTTATAATGCGGAGTACTTCACGCAACATGTAGTTTGGAGAGTTGGGTTTATAGTTTATTCTATAGTTCTGAAGTGTGCTGCTGGATGTTTTGTGTATGTGTCAAAGATGAGAATCTATTAATGATGAATTGTAAATGGAAATCTCATAGAGAGAAAATATGAGACATACTGAGAGGGCCACTGAAAGTGAGAAACATGTAGAACGCACAAAGGGAATCAGAATTACACCTTGGGAGAGCAGCAGTGACAGGGGTCGATTTTAAACCCTATCCCCTCCCCCCCCCCCCCCCACCAAGGAATGGTGCTTGGGAGGGGTTAAAATCGTTCGCATCCACTTTTAAATCTAAATTTAAATCTAAATGTTACGGCCCAATTACATCATCAGCGCTGCGACCCCATTTTAACACAGATTTGGGAGGCTCGGAATGGTCCAACCCTGACAACCCTACCAATGTGGGAGTCTGCAGAGTAGCCTGAAAGAACAAACTTATGTATAAAAGTAAACTTTTTTTTAAGTGGAATCCTTGTGGGCCAGGACTGCTCTCCTGGATCTTGCAAGGAGTCCTTGGGATTCCCCAGCTCCGGCCTTGCCTTTCCCTCCCCCGCCCGCCATCGGCTCTTCAACCCAACCTCCCCCTCCCCTCCTACTCCAGCACTTACCATATGCCGGAGACCATTCCCTTAGGTCCCTGGCGGCATCCGGCTCCGGTCCCAATTCCTGCCTTGACGTCATTCCTGCCAACTTCGGGCTGGAGTCAGATTTTGAAATGAGGCCTGGCCGTTAAAATCGTCCGGGCCTCGCTTCATTCACCGCTTCCAGGTGAACTGCCCACTTCTGGCCCCTTCACACACCGACCCCGCCCCGAGTTAAAATAGACCCCACTGGTGTTTTGCTTTCTCCATGAGCAACACCATGGGAGATCAACTAGTATTTTAAAAAGATACTTTTATTTCCTTTTCAGACTATTCATCACTGTTTCATCTGGGAGGATCTACTCTTGGAGCATTTCAGTCATCAACTAGAAGGAAGTATAGTTTAAGTGCAAGACAGACAATGACAAATTTTATAAGCCAGCCATGCATATGCTTCCAGTGATAAATAATGGGATCACGAGGGCAGTTTATAAAGTTACATAGATCCTGTCATTAATAATTGGACCATGAAAGGATTGAAAAATGAATTAGACGGGACGGTTTCACATCGTTTTCAATAGGAAAATAAAACGCAGAGGTGAGATCTCTCAACCCAACCATTTTTGGCAAAAAAAAAGCTTAAAAATTCCTTAAAGTTCACACATCCTTTACCACACAAACATGAACATTACTCTCCCACTCCCCCCAACCCCTTCGCCAAAGGGACAGGCAGCTCTATCCCCAAACCTCCAGCAAAACCAGTCTTGATCTCGCTCCTAGTGCATGAACAAAATGACCTAGGGTATCCCACCCTCTATTTCTCACTCTCCTCAGAGTATCACTGATTCTCTGTTCAGCGTCTCTCTGATTAATTGGGTATCTCACTCGGGAGGACGATTTCCCCTCGGGCCGTTATGTGTTATCAGCATCGTGAACATTGCAGTGAAGATTTGCTATGTTCGCTATTTCTGGAGAAACCTTAGAAGGGCATCTAGGAAAATGGGTTTAAGCTTTTGTTGGAAGTAGTGATCGGCAGCAGGAATCTTCCCGCTATGTTTCTTATGCCAGTGACACACAGCAACCAGATGAAACCTTCCTCCCGTGGGGGAAATAGAGGTCACAAACTTGCACATCCTATCATTTTCTGACACGGTTCTCTGGTACCTAGCTCCTCCTTAATCGTGCTGTAGGGAAAATGATTTAAAATGGTGTAATCAAAGGAAGCACTCCAGGGACTCGATTTTAAACTTAAATTGCAGCTGCGTTGGGGGCAGGGGGGGCTGCGAAAATTGCAGAAATGCAGAGTGGGTTCGGAAGCCGGCTCCAACCCGCCGACTTCCGAGTTCCCCATTGATGCACCTGTGTGTGCGCAGACTTCCCAAATCTGGAAGTCCCACCGGCAATTAAAGCCGGCGGGATGATAGTTAAAGAACCAAATGTACCTCAGTGAGGTACTTAAGCACTTTACTTGTGACAGATTAGGTAGTTAGAACGATTTTTAACTTATCTGAGCCGCTTTCCCATGGCTTCCGATTCACGCCTGGTGAAACCTACCTTTTCACCCTGCTCCGATGTACGATGTCTCCCTCAGCCCCTGATGTCCCAATCTGATCTCCCCCTCTTCACCCCCCCGTGTCCCTCTGATCTTCCCCTCTCCCCCCTGATGTCCCCCTGATCTTCCCCACTCCCCCAATCTTCCCCTCTGCCCCACCCAATCTTCCCCACTCCCCCCTCGATCTTCCCCACTCCCCCCGATCTTCCCCACTCCCCCCCCGATCTTCCCCACTCCCTCCCCGATCTTCCCCACTCCCCCCCCGATCTTCCCCACTCCCCCCCCTATCTTCCCCACTCCCCCCCCGATCTTCCCCACTCCCCCCCCGATCTTCCCCACTCCCCCCCCCGATCTTCCCCACTCCCCCCCCCGATCTTCCCCACTTCCCCCCCCCCGATCTTCCCCACTCCCCCCCCCCCCGATCTTCCCCACTCCCCCCCCCCGATCTTCCCCACTCCCCCCCCCCCCCCGATCTTCCCCACTCCCCCCCCCAGATCTTCCCCACTCCCCCCCCCCCCACCCCGATCTTCCCCACTCCCCCCCGATCTTCCACTCTTCCCCACCCCCACCCCCCAATCTTCCGTTCCAGTGCCGGTTGACGTCTTGCTCTCTCTTTTTCTCTCCCCCCCACCTCGGCGTTGCAGCTCCTGTCGGCAGCCAGCCTGTCAATCAGGCTGTCTGCCGGGTGTGAAACCCGGAAAGAACTTTAATCACCATCAATTACTATGCGATCGCGTCGGTAAAGGTAAGTTTTTTTTAATTTGGGTTTGCCACGCGCACCTTCACCCCCCTCACTGCCAACTCGGCACTATTTCAAAATTGAGCCCTAGAGCTCTGCATACTTCATCTTACAACCAAAACAATGCTTTTTATTTGTTTGTGGAGAGTGTTATCCTGCATACAAAAGATCGTGATGCTTATTTAGAAAAAAACAGGCTACTGCATAACAATATTAATGAACTGTGTTGTGTTTAGAAGTTTGAACAAGGGCCTTATACTAAGTCTGTGATCGTCCCTTAGTACAATGTATGGTACCGTGGAGAACAGTAGCTTATTATTGGTGTCAGTTTGGCTTTGATTCAGAAGGTTTTGGGCTCAAGTCCTGCTCCAGGATATGACTCCTTAGTCTGGTACAAATTGAGTCCTGCATTATTGGAGGTGCTGTCCTTGGGTGGGATGCGGAACTGAGGTCCAGTCTGTCTGTTCTGGCAGATGTTAAAAGGTGTAATTGGAAGTGGTAGGATTGGCATTCTGAAAGGACGAGACTGAATGGGCCAAAGACCCTTCTTCATCTAAATGTATCTTGTGATCTTTCTCCTGCCCATAGGGACAAAGGCTAGCTACTGCATTCCATGTCACCTCATCTGATCGACACCTGGAGTGTCCTGGGCAGGAGGCTTGTCTTCCTGCATTACCTTGGTGAGCTTCTTGCTTCCTCCCCTCCCATCCAGGGTTTGCTAGACCATCTCAGAGGGCATTAAAAGTCAACTACATTGTGTGGAGTAGAGTCACTTGTCGGCCACATCAGGTAGGGTTGGCGGGTTCCCTTCTCTGAAAGATATTAGTGAACCAGTTGGGTTTTTACAACAATTCAGCAGCTTCCATTTGTGGTTTCACAAATGATCAGATTTACTAAATTTAACTTTCCAATTGACCATAATGGGATTTGTGGTTGTAAACACCTGTTAAGGATGGAATTTGCTGATCTGTATTCATTCAAAAATGTTGATGCTTTATCTGTAATTTAGTGCATACTGCATTCAACAAGTAGATAGGCATAAGCTTTGATAATAGGCCTCAACACAAAACCGAAGTCTATGGTCACGTCTGAAACAAAACACCAACACTGTATAAACTTCCTACTGATTTAACTTACCAGGAGGACTCCCCTCCCCTCTCCCCCCCCCCCCCCCCATTTCACTTACTGATCTCTAACATACCAGGGATGGATGATAATAAGACAAGCACTTTTGACCAGTTGCTTAGATGGTCAACCTAGTCAGGTTCTATTATACTAAACATACATCTCAACACGAACAACCTTACAAGAGGGCAATCAAACTGCAAGTTCCTAATTATAGACTCTCACAGGTCGAACATCCATCTAACCATCCCGCTAAGACGACAGTCCCATTTTAAAATCAGTGTTGATGGCTGCAAATTTTGTCCCACTAATTTGACCAGCTCAGGATCTGTTCACCTATTCAGGATGCCAGATGCTTATTTTTGGTCTCAGCCACTTTTTTAACTCCTCTACCTGGCGAGTAAATGGGTACGGTATTTTAAACTGAACCTCATAGAATAGTCATTACTGTGTGAGGAGCAACAGCTGTAGCTCTGGGTAGTTTCTTAGCCACAATACAGCCACAGATGTCCTTTCTAATGTGCTACAGCTGATGCAGCTGGTCCCAGCGTGCAAGTGGAGTCTGAGAAACGCATTTTTCAGAAATTGGAAATTATTTCTCCTGACATTGTGCCAGGATCATCAGCCATGTTACAGCTACATCTACAGCTAGTCTTCTTGCATGGTACACATCTGATCCCACACCTCCTCCCTTTATGCAAGTTGCTTATTCCCACTAACTGGGCTCTCTCACGAAGACAAGCACTATTGACCAGTCCCATAATGGCCAACGTGGTGAGGTTCTATTATACTCAACATACAGGCTCACATCCTGACTCTCCAAAGCCTCTGCACCACCTACAGGGCACAAGTGTGATGGAATACTCTCCACTTGCCTGGATGGGTGCAGCTGCACCAACACTCAAGAAGCACAACGCCATCCAAGACAAAGCAGTCCGCTCGATCGGCAGCCTATTCACTACCTCAAACATCCACTCCCTCCACCACCACCACAGTGTGTACTATCCACAGGTGCAGCAACTCACCAAGGCTTCCTCAGAGGCATCTCCCGGGCCTGCAACCTCCACAACCTAGAGAAACAAGAGCAGCAGGTGTAGGAGAACACCACCACCTCCAAGTTCCCCTCCAACTCACACACCATCCTGACTTAGACATATATCACCATTCTTTCGTCGTTACTGCTTTAAGGTCCTGGAGCTCCTTACTTAACAGCATTGTGGTGCACCCTCACCACACGGACAGCAGCGGTTCAAGAAGAAGGCTCACCACCACCTTCTCAAGGGCAACGAAGGATGGGCAATAAATGCCGTCCTTGCTAGTGACTCCCATATCAGAAAATGAATTAAAATAATACACCTTGTCTAATTGTCTAATAGATCAACATTATATGCAGTATAAAAACAGAAAATGCTGGAAATACTCAGCAAGTCATGATGTGGAGATGCCGGTGATGGACTGGGGTGGACAAATGTAAGGAATCTTACAACACCAGGTTATAGTCCAACAATTTTATTTTAAAATCACAAGCTTTCGGAGATTATCCCCTTCATCAGGTGAATGAGTGAAAGATTCTCAAATCGCATATCTTATATTAGGCTGGGACAGCATCACACCAATCAAAAGGTGTCGTTGTTGTTCAAACAGGCCAGTCACGGAGAACAGCACGTCCCAGTACACTGGATATACATTGTGTCAATTACACAGACAGAAAGAAAGAGACCCAAATGGCAGAGAGAGAGAGAATATTAAAACACATAACTTTTTTATCCCCTTTTTGCTGGTGGGGTTACGTGTAGCGTGACATGAACCCAAGATCCCGGTTGAGGCCGCAGCATCTATGGAGAAAGAAACAGTTAACATTTCAGATTGATAACCTTTCGTCAGAACTGGAAGAAGTTAAAGATTTAACAGTTTTTAAGCAAGTGCAGAGACAGGGAAAGTGGGGGGTGGGAGGGGAGGAAAGAACAAAAGGGAAGGTCTCTGACAGGGTGGAGGGTGGAGGGCACGAGTGATTAAATGACAAAAGGAATGATGGTGCAAGGCAAGGAAGGTGGTAACAGGACAGGTTAAGAAAGAAAAGATCGGCCTAGAGGAGCTGTAAATGGCAGAGCAGAACCATTATCAGCACCTGCTAATGAAAAAATGGGAGCAGTGATTATGATCTGAAGTTATTGAAATCAGTGTTGAATCCGAAAGGTTGTAAAGTGCCGAATCAAAAGATGAGGTGCTGTTCCTCGAACTTCCGTTGAGCTTCATTGAAACAGTGTAAGAGGCCGAGGACAGAGTGGGAGTGGGACGGGGAATTTAAATGGCAAGCGACCAGCAGGTCAGGGTCACACTTGCGGACTGAACAGATGTGCTCAGCAAAGCGATCACCCAATTTGCGTTTGGTCTCCCCAGTGTAGAGGAGACCGCATTGTGAGCAGCGGATACAATTGAAAGAAGTACAAGTAAATCGCTGTTTCACTTGGTAGGAGCGTTTGGGGCCCTGGACGATGGGAAGGGTGGAGGTGAAGGGGCAGGTGTTGCATTTCCCGCGCTCACACGAGAAGGTGCCGTGGGATGGGGAACGGGTGTTGGGGGTGATGGAAGGGTAGACCAACAACTTCAGATCATAACCCATTTTTTTGGACAGCATGTGCTGGTTTTGGTTCTGCTGTTGCCATTTACAGCTCCTCCAGACCCATCTTTTGTTTCTTTACTTGTCCCATTACCACCGTCCTTGTCTTGCACCATTTAATCACTCCTGCCCTCCACCCTATCACAGATCTTCCCTTTTGTTCTTTCCTCCCCACCTTTGCCTGGCTCTGTACTTGCTTAAAAACTATTAAATCTTTAATTTCTTCCAGTTCTGATGAAAGATCATCGACCTGAAACGTTAACTTTCTCCACAGATGTTGCCTGACCTGCTGAGTGTTTCCAGCATTTTCTGTTTTTATTTCAGATTTCCAGAATCCGCAGTATTTTGTTTTTGAACATTATATACAGATCGAGTCCTCAGACTGACATAAGCTTAATCCCCAAACAGTCTTTGCCCCTTCAATATTTGAAGTAAAGACTAGAGATACAATGAATTGAAGCAGTAAGACTTCCCTGAGTAACACAGTAGGATCTGTTTAATTGAAAATTTAAAAGAAAGTGGGGCCTCCATCATATCTCTCGTATTCTGGAACATTCCCACTTCTAAAAGCAAACTGATTCCAACCCTTTATATTTTCAAATTACAATAATGAATTAATGTTTCAGTGCCTACAAACAGTTTGAACTATGCATTACATTTTACAATAAAGCTTGTTAGGATGACTGTTTAATTATTGTCCAGAATATGATTTGTTACCTTAGAATGCCAAACTGCCCCAAATCAAATTATGTTAAATATCAGTGGAATTGCATAGAATTTACAGTACTGAAACAGGCCATTCGGTTCTATGCCGGTGTTTATGCTCCACACGAGGCTCCTCCCACCTTACTTCTTCTAACCCCAGCATAACCTTTTATTCCTTTCTCCCACTTGTATTTATCTAGCTTCCCTTTAAATGCATCTTTGTTATTTGCCTCAACTACTCCATGTGGTAGCAAGTTCCACATTCTAAACACTCTCTGCGTAAAGAAGTTTCTCCTGAACTCCTCATTGGATTTATTAGTGACTATCTTATATTTATGGCCGCTAGTTTTGGACTCCCCCACAAATGAAAACATCTTCTCTACGTCTTACCCTAGCAAACCCTTTCATAATTTTAAAGACCTCTATTAGGTCACCCCTCAGCCTTCTATTTTTTTTTAGAGAAAAGAGCCCCAGCCTGTTCAGTCTTTCATGATAGTTATTACTTCTCAGCTCTGGTATCATCCTTGTAAATCTTTTTTGCACCTTCCCCAGTGCCTCTATATCTTTTCTATTGGATACAGGGAGTGAAGAGAACGAACTTTGGCTCAAGTGCGGGGGAAACTCTGTTTATGTGTGTAAAACGAGTTTCCACCACACTCCCCCTGAAATAGAGCGGGAGAGGCTCTGAGGAAATTCACGCCCAAAGTATGGGACTAACCGCGTTAATATTTTGCCTTGACCAACTAATGACTGTCCTTCTGGGATAGAAATGGTAAGAGAAGGGTCTCCTTGGAAGTCATGCTGGCTCCAAGATAAAACTGCTGGCTATAGAAGACTTGAGCCAA